>NC_056745.1:795931752-796079252 GCF_019279795.1 Protopterus annectens
GTTAGTTGCACCTAGATGGTCTCCGATGCTTCATGAGTTGCCACTAACCTGGAGGTGAGGGTATCCTTGATGAATATGGACACTTCCCCTCCCTTTGTGGTTCGGCCCAGTTTTGGGGCCGAAAAGCATGATACGAGGTAAAGCCTGGTAGCGCAGGGGTGCTCTCAGGAGCCTTGAACCAGGTCTCAGTTACTGCGCAGACATCGATGTTCTCCATACTGAGGAGTGCTTCGAGAGCCTGCATCTTGAGATTTAGACTTCTGGCGTTGATCAGCATTACCCATAATTTTTTTCCATTTCTGTTTTCTAAGGAGGTGGGTCCGTCTTTTGAGCCTTGGCTAAAAAAGGCACTATGGGGGTGGCAGGAGCCTTAGCCAATATCTGGAAGCCCAGTGGTGACAGGTGCAAGCCGTCCCTTGCGAAGCAGCGTGGCTTGTCCTGCATGTCATCCCAAGCAGACAGACAATGGATCCCCCTAGAATGACACTAGTAATTGAGCCAATTATTAAAGCTGATCATCTTGTCTTTGTATTGTGGCATCATTCTTGGTGAGGGCAAGATGCTGCTCAGTGTCAGGGTCATACCAGCCTGGGCTACATAATCAGAGAGCTCCTCTATTTCTCTTTTCATGTAGTCCAGGGAGGTACGTCTCAGGTCGTTCACACCGGCATGGACAATGACGGAGTCATATTTGTACGTGCTTTTGAGTGACCTGAGTGCGTGTGTTATATGGCGGATCCTAGCCCCCAATAGGCAGCTCACCGTTACCCTCTCCTTGTTCAGCCTGGTAAGTGGAATGTCAGTGTGTCTGACTATAGAGTCACCTATCACTAGAGTATCAGGCATAGTGTTTGGCCTTAAGGGCTGTGATTTATTGACACACCGATTTATTGAAGTATGTGTTGCATGTGTTATGTTTTGAGGTGGTGGATTTTTGGGTGTCTGCTTTGGGAGCCTCTGTTGTTTTGGTAAGTTTTTTATTAGAGCCTCCGAGTATGTCTTTGTGTTATTATGTGTTTGATTTGCAGTTGGGGTAGGTCTATGTGTGACTGGGTTTGTTGTGTCTGTGGTTACCTTCTCCTCCTGTCTGATCTTGCCAGTCCTGATTTGAGAGAGTTCAGCCTCCAGTTTGGCTATATAGTTGCATCTCTCACATGTATTTGTGTTTGGTGGGAGGAGGAGAGGGTTGTCTGTGTACATGAGACAATTATAGCATTGTCTCAAGATTCCCAGATTAACCAGCTGAACAGGAGAAGATGCTAGTAATCTACCACTTGACATGCTAGAATATTATAAGAGAGTGCTGTACCTTTAAGGGAAGTGGGTATTCACAGGGGTGGTAGGTGGATGTAGTGCTACTTTAGTTTGAGAGTGCTTACTTAGAAGAGAAGTTTTGAGAACAAGTGCTAGGCTTATAATATAACGAGTAGACTGGTTATTCTAAGAGTAGAGATTTCTAAGGGAAAATTTGAAGAGCAGACTTGGCGGAGACAGAAAAAGTTTAACCCTGTTTAACTGCTATGCGCACAATCACACAAAGCCACGCAAATGCGGATTTTAAACAGGGAACTTCAAAAGAGCTAGAAATGGTCCAAAACAACCAATTACTACAGCTCTTGTGCTGAGGCCACTCCTTCAGGGACAGATAGGCTGCTCAAGGCTCCCCACTCCCACAGGTGAGCAAAGAAACTTCCTTCTATCCAAGTAAGGTAATGGACAACACAGGAACTACACCACAGCCCAGAATACAGCAAAGCCTGTAAACTGGTCTAAACTAGTTGAGGAGAGGCGGGAAAACAAGGATTATTTTTTTGTTTTTTTTTGTTTTTAGATAGAAAGCACACAGAAATACAGAAAACAGTAATAAATCAGTTACACAGGCTAGCACACTTTAGTGGGCAGCCTCAACAGTTAAATTAAACAAACAACAAACCTTCGACCAATTTTCGACCAAGTATAATTTTAAGTGCAGATATTATATAATGCAGCAAACACTTAAAAAAACAGTTTAAGCGTGTTCAAAATAAGCAAGAGAAGGTATTTCAAGTAAAAAAACAGAAAAAAATACTTAAATCAGGAAAGTAGTTGCTTTTCTCAGTTCTCTGTAGCTAGGACCACTCTGCAGGACCACGTGGAGTTGTCTCTGAGTAGTATAGCCAGAAAAAAATGCTCAAAGGCTGATTTTAAACAGGGAACTTCAAAAGAGCTATAAATGGTCCAAAACAACCAATTACTACAGCTCTTGTGCTGAGGTCACTCCTTCAGGGACAGATAGGCTGCTCAAGGCTCCCCACTCCCACTGGTGAGCAAAGAAACTGCCTTCTATCCAAGTAAGGTAATGGACAACACAGGAACTACACCACAGCCCAGAATACAGCAAAGCCTGTAAACTGTTCTAAACTAGTCGAGGAGAGGCGGGAAAACAAGGATTCTTTTTTTTGTTTTTTTTTTGTTTTTAGATAGAAAGCACACAGAAATACAGAAAACAGTAATAAATCAGTTCCTTCATGTACATTATGTTACTGTGATGGACATATATTTGTTTCACAGTATGGGATGCCAAAGACACTCTCAGTTGTAATACAATGGATTATCAATCAAACTTTCCTGTCATTTCATTCTGGGATGATTGCATACTTGTCTTGTCTTGTTTCTCACTTGTACAATATGCATAAACAAGCCAAACAGACAACTCTAACACAGAACAGTGCACTGCAAAACAACAATGTGGATTATGAGTAAATTGGTTGACCACAGTTGTAATACAGTTGCAAGGGTAACCACTGGAGAGGAGACATACATTAACCGACTGAATTAACTGAGTCAACATCACTCTGAAACCAAGATAACCTGTTGAAAAAATTAATACGGATATACAAATGATATGTAACATAATGGAATAATTATTTGATTTTCTTCTTTTTATTTCACTCTCTGCCAGAAGTGCAGCATTTACAAACTGAATTGTGCTGCTGATGCTAACGTATTAGCAGATGCATAATCATATTTTGAAATATTGAACTTATATTAACTGTTATAGTAACTGATTCACGGTACTGCCTTTAGTCTGCCTGTACTCTGTATACCCATAGCACAGCAGATTTAAGCACATTTGCAAGAAAGTAAATAGACCACTGAGAATTAAATTGAAATCCTCATACTCACTATCATCCAGCATTGTTGCACTATGCCAACGTTTGTGCATATGCCAGGGATATAAAGCAAAGGCTTTCCCATAGGCCATTTCTGTCTATGTGTGTTGTGCGTCAATTGATATTTTTTATCAGATTTAATATGTGAAAAGGCAGTGGATAGGACAGTTGTGAAAAATGGGGTTGGCAAGCAGAGGGTAAGAACAGGGAAAAGAATACAAAAATCTGCAGGAGAGTGGTGTTGCGTATCATAGCTGTCCACTTGTTCACAACAGAAAAGGGGCAATTGTACATTGTGATCGTCTATAGTGCAAGTTGTAATCTGCCATTTACCCTAAAACGCATTTCTCAAGATCTGACAGACTTCCTTCAGATTATCTAGAGTAAGCATGACTGAGCTCATTTTTTATTTTGTTTTAAATTAATTCTGTCAAATCAGTCAAGGCCATCCTGCAATGCAAAGTCAGTTTTTATGAATTAATTTATGTAAGTATTTTATAACTGAGTACTTAGACCGAGTCCAATATGAACTGCTTCACACATAATTAAAGTAAGACAACACACATACTAAAGAAACATGCTGCTTTTCAAATTTGCAGAGTCATAGCATTAATGTTCAATGAAGGTTTAGGTATATCTACAGATGGACAACATCTATTTCTTTGAGTGTGAGTTACTCAAGGTACAGGATGCCAAGGAACATCACACCAACTGATGATTTCCATTAGAAATTACTGTTGGTGCAATTTCTAAGCATGCAATAACAGTGATTTATTTGTTGTGAAAGATGTCTGAGTGCTTCACTTTTGTGTGACTGAAGAGTTGATATACAATGGTTCAAGGGTGTAAGGGACGTGGTTCCCACATGAAGGGTGTAGGGGTCTTGTCCGCTTGCAAAAAATGCTTGCAATCAGAAGTTTCACCAGTTTCATGTTTAGGAAGTTTGTATATTACACTTTAATTTCTTGTCATCTTAACATATGGGTTTCTTAGCAGAACCCAGAGTTTTGCAATTTCATTTCATATTGCATTATTTTTGCAATTGCGGCAAATCATGTATATTTTATCTTTACTCCGTGCTAAATTTTATACAGTAATAGTCTGAGTATTTGAATGTACTTTATAAAACATGTTTGGTAGGTATGTTGTTCTAAAGTGTGAACCACAGGCAACTGCCTTCTGGTATACAGGTAGCAGTGTTTTGACTGGGTATGACTGTCTCTTTAAGCACTGCAGCATAATTACTCTGATTTCATTGCAAGTTAGTTTACTACATTTAAAGTAGTACACACATATTAAATGGTCAGAGAGATAAGGCAATAACTTAGCAAGTAAGAAAGATAATACAAAGGCATGAAATAGCATAGTGGCATTTATGGTAAACCATTTACTATGAAACTTGACTAGAACACAAACATGTTACTAAGGAATAAACAGTTTCTGTTGTGGTCATAGTACTTTTTTCTTAATCAAGCAATTAAAACATAGTTTGCACATCTATAAGATAATTGGATAATAACATAATTAGTATATATTGTGTGTGTGTGTGTGTGTGTGTGTGTGTGTGTGTGTGTGTGTGTGTGTGTGTGTGTGTGTGTGTGTGTGTATGGGATCACTACATAATCTCAAAAATTTGAAATACCAAATTTCAAACTTTCGAGACTATATAGCTGAAACCCTTAATTACCAAAAGACTAGAAGCGCAAATTTCAAACTCCCGATCATCGGGAGTTTGACATTGGCACATCTGGTGTTGCGGTATGGTGGAAGGTCAGGTAAGCAGGGGCAGCTCGTGCTATTGGACTGCAGGACTGCAGCCCTCCCAGCTGTGCAGACCCCAGCTGTAAAACAAAACAAAAAAGAAAAATAAATAAATAAAAGAAAAAACTCAAGTCCCGGAACATCATGCATGCACGATTGCATCATTTGGACTGCTGGTGAACCGGTCTGGAGCATGCGCACAGAATCCAGACTGTCTCCACCGGCAGTCAGGAGTATGAATACAACATTCAACTCCAATTCACAGCAGTCTATGCAGTTACAACTGCATAGACTGCAACGTCTGCAGGCAGGAAGGTCTAGGTGCTCTCGCGGGAAGGAAGCACAAGATTAGAACAAGAATTACTCGGTGGATTTAGCACGGGCTTTACTCTGCATGGGAAGGACTTTGTTACAGCAGCTTTTGGCTCACAGCACAGAAAGGAAGATATTTATTCAGCATGGAAAG
Source organism: Protopterus annectens (assembly GCF_019279795.1). Taxonomy (NCBI): domain Eukaryota; kingdom Metazoa; phylum Chordata; order Ceratodontiformes; family Protopteridae; genus Protopterus; species Protopterus annectens. The sequence continues at coordinate 795,937,132 of NC_056745.1, forward strand.
GACTTTATTACAGTAGTTTTTGGCTCATGGTGCAGAAAGTAAGAGATATATTCGGCATGGAAAGCAGCTTTGGCTCAGGTAGGGTGTGTCTGTGCGTGTGTGTGTGTGTGTGTGTGTGTGTGTGTGTGTGTGTGTGTGTGTGTGTGTGTGTGTGAAATACCCCAGTTGCTACATGGTGTTGGGTAGAAAATAAGGCTTGAACCCTGTACCTTGGGGGCCAAGTGACAAGAGTCTGAATTCCCTACCCACCACCAGTTATAACTATTTGCAGATTTTTACCTCATATTTGTTCTGTTCCTCATAAAATCTATGGTTTCTGTATTTTTGTTTCATAGCACAGTCAGTAGTGCAGTGGTGCAGTGGTAGCATTGTTTCCTGGCAGCTACAGGTAGTCTGGTTTGATTCTTGCCTGGGGTGCTTTCTGTGTGGAGTCTGCATGTCCTCCCTGTGTATGTGTGGGTTTGCTCTGATATCCTCCCATTTTACAAAGACGTATCTGGAGTGTTTCTGCTGAAAACTGGCTTTTGTTCCAAGTCGGACTTTCCTGGTTAACAAATGTTAAATAAAAATGACAAGCATTTGAATTTCAGACTTCATATTCTTCAGAAAGTACATGGTAATGCAAAACCTATTATTATATCAATTTTCTAAGTTTATAAGATGGATATTTGAAATTTGTCCCTATTTTTGGGACTGTATTCCCACATTATTGGCTTCGTCCAGTTTTTTTTTTTGTGCCAAGGTTGAGAGCTATGGTGGGAACTGAATTCACTGAAAATGTTTGGGGGCTGTATTCCCCCATTATTGGCTTTGTTCAGGTGTTTTGTACTATGATATTGACAGCTATGGTGAGAACTGAATTCACTAAATGGTAGCCATTTAAGTTTTAGTCTTCCTCTCTTTCATAAAACATTTTTTTTGGCATAGTGGTATGTTGCTCTGACTATTTTGCACAGGGTCCTGTGTTCAATACTTGGCAGTGAAATGTATAGTGGTAACACTGCATTTTATTCTAGCAACTTTCCAACATTATATAATCAATGTTTAAAATGTGTCCCTGTTTTTTGGTCTTTTGCCCCCCACTAAATTTTGGCTTTTTCCAGATTTCTTGTGCTGCAAAGTTCAAAGATACAGCTGAGTGTTAAGTAGATTTTATAAGAAGCTGAAAGCTGCAGGGGAACAAAAGTTTAGTGCTGCTTATGCTGAGTCAGCTTGCATTGTTAATAGCATAACTGGTAGTGTACTTGCTTTTGATGCAGAAGGCTGTGGGTTCTACTCCCACAGTAGGTAGATGCATTGCTGATACTATATTGTATTGTAAAGGGGGTGGATGCTGCAGTCCTTTTTGGTGAAGATACCTAGTAACTATATGAACCTGTTATCAGTTTGCCATCCATTCCCTATTGCAATATTACTAGCTTATCATTTTTTAATGCAACATAGGCAATTTATTCCTCAAGGGCAACAGGCACTTTATTAGTAGATTAAACAATGAAATAAAAGTCGTTTGCTAGCAGCAACCTCTTCATTAGTTACAGATTTCTTTAATGTGGAATTATTTAGATGGCTTTTACTTCTTCCGAGATTGTGGATATTTACTGATACTGGTGGACTCTAGAAGTTTGAGTAGACTTTTATGATAGAAATGTTCTAAACTGGGCAGTTTTGTCATTATTGGTGCATGCATGTTGTTTCATTGTTTACTGGAAAAGTGTTCAAAACAACAAATTTAAAATGCCCTCTAACAACTGTACTATATTGTACAAGGAATATAATTTAATAAATCAGGAAGGTGTATCTTACAACTGCACTGATTTAGACATTAATGTCTAATGGTTTATGGGAATGTGGGGGATTTGGAAGATATTTGGAGTTATCATTCATTACGCATTTTACCTTCTATTTGTATCCATGATTTCTGTGTACATATACTGTATGGGGCACATGTGATTATCTATGGACTTTGCAACATTATGACACTGACACCTCACATCTGCATTTAATGCAGTACTGCAGTTCACAAACATATGTTACTTAGTAGGTTATGCAACTAAAATAACGTGATGTGACATGGAAAATGGAATATGCTGTAGTGGGACTCGAACCAGGAGTGCCTGCTCGCAAGGTGAATACTCTACCCACTACACTATTGCTATACTGCTTCATTTGCATATATCTTCTTTTTTATCCTCTTCAGCCATTAAATCTGTATTAACCGTAGCTAAGCGATGGGCAAACCCGCACACCTATGGTTAGATTTAATCGGATTCATAAAAAAAAATGGTATGTTTATTTTGTTTGTATTTACTATTGCTGTTGTACACGTGGGGGGATGTTGCTGGGGGTATGTGGACACCTATGAGCGGTCTCGCTCATTCTTTGGCCTTTCTGCTGTTCTTCATTGTGGGGGCATGTGTATTCTGAGAGCTCTGCTCTCAGACATGCCCCCTGCACTCTTACATGGTCCATGTACGATTTGGAGCTCAGTCAGTGCACCTTCATTAATATGCATGGTGCGCAGCCGTTCTGCTCCTAAACAGCCACTGCCATGCAGGACTAAGCTAGTCCTGCATGGAAAATTAATAAATCTGGGGGATGATATTGTACAGAATGAATGCACCACGGTAGAAGTACAACAGTTGTGAGATGTGTTGGCATTTCAAGGCACCCATTCTCTTGTGCCAAAGGTCAATGCTCACTGCATATGTTATGTAACAAAAATGTAATCAGATGACATCATAATTGAACAAAAGTATTACTATGCATGAAAATATCATAACCTTTTTGTGAGAGGAATCAACATCTACATGGGGCTTCATATTATATAATCGAAGACGCAATCCTTCAAATGCATCTTGATCGAGTTTGAAAGCAAGAAACAGCCAAACAGCAAAATGGCATATAAAAGATTCTTTTACTGGGAAAGAAATCACTTGGCCACCTTGTTAATTTGCCGGTTTCTTCACTGTAGTGCGATCTCGGAGTTGGTATATTTAAGTAGGGGGGTATGTAGGATGAAGCCCCCCACTTTATGCAATGTTTTGAACTTTTCATTTTTATTTTTATTTTTTTGTGTCGCAGTGATTTTTTTCCCCTGGGAAAAAAAAAATGCTGTTCTGTGTGTTCGGGATTCTAAGCTTTCGTTTACATGGGGTTGATAAATCACTTTTTTAAGCATTCGCTGATTTAATATAGACCCTACATGTGTACACAGCTGATGTGTTTGACAACACACAACATAGATTGAACAGTAATGGCTGAATTTGAACTAACTACCTAACATCACGAGCTACAGATTATTGCCTAAATTACAAGCACCATATGACATGTTAATGTACAACTGTGACAGTGCACAGTTAAAAGGATGAAATCACCGCTGTTCATTAGCTGGATGTTATGCTAAAAAGCAATTGACGGGAACAACAACACTATAAAGCTAAAAATCATATATGCATTTGAAGAATAGTCTACATAGTTTGAGAGTGAAACACACACTCACAGATGGCCTAGAACATCCTACCAATGTGGTTACACAACGTGCAAAGTACAGTATCAAACTCACGCACAACCGAAGAAGTTGTCCTACAAATGAAAGATACTGCAGTTATATTAGCATTATGTAATAATTGTGTTGCCAAAAACTTGTTTTCCTGGGGATGCTAGAATTTGGTAGATTAACACTGTGCCAGTGTAAATGTGTCTATATAACATCAGCTTTTCAGAAAGTTGAACGTCCTATGGCTGAAACAATATGTTCGACTTTCCTAAAACTCAAAAACGACAAAAAATGAGACAAATCTTTGTTTTTGAAGGGGGCAAGCCCTCCTATAATACCCATGTAATGGAAATGCTCCTCACACACCCACTACAATTTATATTTCTGAACTCCAAGATCACATTATAGTGAGAAAAAGGGTAAATACCCCAATACTCATTGTACAGTGATCGTCACACAAATTCTTTACTTTTCGTAAAGTCTTTACAGGGACCTTGTTAGAAGTGCAGCCAGTAGTAATAGTGAGGCTAGTTTCACTTCTTTGATATTCTGTGTTTAACTTCTAGCCTAGGGGGGTTGTCTTGCCATATAAGTGTTACATCTTGCTTTATTTCTGCTAAATATCTGAGCTGTTGGCTGGCTAAGATTAACTTGCAATCATCTGGACATATAAGCTAAATTAAGTACACTTTAATCTGCACTTTTTTCATATAGTACTGTGTTTTATTGATTTTTTTTCACTGAATATTAATTGAATTGAATATTGTGGTCTCTCTGTGTCTCTACAGGGAGCTCGTTAGAAGTGTAGCCAGTGGTAACAGTGGGGATAATTTCACTTCTTTGATACTCTGTGTTTAACTCCTAGCCTAGGGGGTTTGTCTTGCCATATACGTGTTACATCTTGTGTTATTTTTGCTAAATATCTAAGCTGTTGGCTAGCTAAGATTAACCTGCAATCAACTGGACATATAAACTAAATTAAGTACACTTTTATCTTCACTTTTTTATATAGTACTGCATTTTATTAATTTTTTCACTGAATGTTAATTGAATTGAATATAGTGGTCTCTCTGTTTCTCTACAGTTGGTTCCCTGCATGCTGTCCCTGTTTTTGTTATGTTGTTAATCTTGGTGGCTTTGAAACTGCACACCCCTCTTGTAAATTTGTGTTTGGACACTCCTTCTAGACCCATCTCATTTGCTCACTCAACTGAGTACAGTGAGATCATATATTGATTTCAGGCACTCCTACTAGTCCCATTTCTTCAGCTTTATCTATGGTTTACAGAGAGAGCATTTGGGAAGGACAACCCCTGTAGCCTCTTATTCCTGCTTTTCCACCCCTTGAAAAAATATATACTTTATTCAACTGTTCTTACTGTAACTGTCTTAGTTTGCTGTTCTGTGTGCTCTTATCTGTTCAGTTGCTCTTACTCTGCACTTTTACTGCTTGTTAGTAGTCTCCTAATTTGCTGCCTTATGTGCTTGTTTTTAGTCATTTGTTAATTTAATTGCAAAAAAAAATCTAAGCTTGTTTCCTGCCTTTCCTGTAACTAGTCTAGTCCAGATACAGATTTGCTGTATCCAGGACTGTTTCTAAGCTTCTGAGCCCCCCAAGCCGTTCCTGTGTTTGAGAGAAGACTTCTAGCTTATCAGTGAGAGTGGTAAGCACTAGGTAGCTATCTACCACAAGAGGAGTGACCTCTAGCCCAGAAATTGTAGTTTATTGGCTGTTTTGGGCAGTTTTTACACCTCTTTCAACTTTATGGTTTAAAAGTCTGCATTTGCACTCATTTCCCACCTTTCCTGTAACTAGTCTAGTCCAGATATAGATTTGCTGTATCCAGGACAGTTTGTAAGCTTCTGAGCGGTGCCAAGGGCTGCTCTTCAATTTTTTTCCTTAGATCTGCTTGTTCTCTCCTCTCCTGCACTTTTACTAGCTTATTAGTCTAGCACTTTACCAGACTTCTTGAAGCAATTATTGTAGCACATGCTATCAGCACTAAACGTTTTACAAGGAAACAGCTCCAGTTGTTTGTCTTTCGGCTTTTTCCCAGTAAGGGGTTGCCACAGCGGAACTCCGGTCCACTAATGATTGGCAGTAGATTTTTTTTACGAAATGCTGAGGTGCCAGCTCAATGCCCAACCTTCAACGTAGGTACTCCCATTTACGCACGCATGTCTTTGAAATGCTACCCAACCGCAGGGAGGACATGCAGACTCCACACAGAAGGAACTCCCAAGCCAAGCCGAGAATTGAATGGGAGAACCTCTTGCTGTGAGGTAACAATGCTACGGCCGTACCACTGCGGCATACAGTACTTATTATTAATATCCACCCCTCCAGGTATGCCTAAAGCTCAGTTCCCTGTGCTTTATCTTATTAACCTGGTGAACTTGGGCATCCTGAGGCAATGTAGCAACTGCCTCAAGTACACTGACCACCCTCTCCTCTTACCTCCCAACACTCAGACTTGTGAAAGATGCACTTACATATCCAAATTGGAAGCCACACACTCTCCAGCCAAGACCGGAAAAGGTGGTCAAGAGGAGAAGGTCAACACTTGCACTACACCACATAGAACACATAGCCGTTCAGAACACATACCAGCACTGCCTTCACATAAAAACACAAACCATACACCCATTTTTGTGGAGGCTGTCAATAAAAATCTACCCAAACTGCAGAGACCTCCAAGGCAGAAATGCACTAGACCACCACAACACAATTCTAATCACGAGATACATAACTCTCCTAAACAGTGCGCCACTCAACCAAAGCCCCTAAGGCAAAACAACATACCCAACACACTAGTCATAGGTGACTTTATAGTGAGGCACACTGATGTCCCACTCACTAGGTTGAATAAGGGGAAAGTAACAGTCAGCTGCCTGTCAGGTGCCAGGATCCACTGCATAATGCATGCACTCAGGACCCTCAACAACAGGTACAAATATTACTCAGTCATTGCAGATGTGGGTATGAATGACCTGAGATGTACCTCCCTGGACTACATGAAAAGAGACATGGAGGAGTTCTCGGATTATGTAGCCCAGGCGGGTATTAACCTAGCCCTGAGCAGCTTCCTACCATCACCCAGAAAGATACCACCGTACAAGCAGAAAATGATTGATTTCAACAATTGGCTAAGTTTCTGGTGTCACTCTAATGGGATCCAGCATATGTCTGCCTGGGATGACATGATTGACAGACCTCGATGCTTTGCCAGAAATGGCATGCATCTGTCAGCCCTGGGCTTCTGGATACTGCCCAAGGTTCTTGCCAACCTTATAGTGCCTTATTTGTGTGGTGTTCCAAAGACCAAATTACCACCATAACAGCTACAAACAAATGCAATCTGTGGGTCATGCTGCTCAATGCTAGAAGTCTAAATCTCAAAATGCACTCACTCAAAGCACTCTTTAAAATGGAGAACATCAACATTTGTGCTGTAACAGAGACCTGGTTCAAGGCAGCAGAAAGCACCCTTACATTACCAGGCTATAACTCTTTCCACACCTTTTGGCCCCAGAACATGGACAGAAACTCCAAAGGTGGTGGTGTTTCCATATTCATAAAGGATGTGCACACCTCCAGACTGGTAGCCCAACATAATGCATCAGAGATACTTCAGGTGCAGCTAACAATGGGTAAGACAGTGATTCAGGTTGTAGCATGCTATAGGTCCCCAACCATGTCACAAGACTCACACTCCATGTTCCTAAGCTCCCTGGAGAATATCAAGGTCCAACCTAACACTCTCATACTAGGCAACTTCAACTACCCCTCCATTAAATGGAAAAACTACTCATGTACCAATACATTTGCCCAACATTTCCTGGAGTGAATTAATTCCAATGCCCTGGACCAGCTAATTCTTATCCCCACTAGAGGTAGCAACATCCTTGACCTGGTCATTCCTAATGTGGGCGACCATTACTCTACACTAATAGTCAGTTCCTCCCTGGTTAGATCCGACCACAAACTAATCACCTTAGAAAACTACATCCCTCCCACACCCCCACCCCCTGCAAAGGTAACCAACATGAAAAACTTCTCCAAAGTTAACTATGTGCAAAGTCAAATCTATTCTCCTCTCGGGACGTGCATATGGTATGAAGCATTGCATACACACACACACACACACACACACACACACACACACACACACACACACACACACACACACATACACACATGCATGTGCGCGCACACACACACACACACACACACACACACACACACACACACACACACACATGCACATTTCCAAGTTGAGTGCATCAAACCTCCTACCTATCTAATTATGCAAGCTAGAGAACGCAGTATTAGTTGCAACCACCACATGAGAAGTCTGAATTTCATGATGTGAAAAAGTACTTTGTACTTGTTAAAAAAAAAAAAAAAAGTACAAAAAGTACTTTGTACTTGTTAAAAAAAAAATCCTCGCCTCACAGCAAGAAGTTCTCCGGTTCTATCCTTGGCTGGGGTGCCTTCTGTGCGGAGTCTGTATGTCCTCTGTGTGGTCGCGTGGGTTTCCTCCAGGTGATCCGGTTTCCTCCCACATCCCAAAGACATGCTGCAGGTGGATTGGACATTCTAAATTGGCCCTAGGTGTGAGTGCGTGCGTGCATGTGTGTGCCTTCTGTGGAAGGTTGGGCGCCAGGCTGGGAACTCGACACCGTAAAACTCCACTGCCAATCATGAGCAGACAGGTGATCCACTGTGGTGACCCCTAACTGGGAAAAGCTGAAAGAAGAAGAAAAAGAAGAAGACTTGTTAAAAATCCACTGCTTATAACAAATGGTACTATGCACCACAGATTTTGGAACAAATGCATGTGTGCACATGACAATGTAACATCACAGTGATTGTCCCATGTAATTACATATTTCCCCACTAAAATTTAGATACTCTCATAGTTTCATAGTTTCATAGTTTAGTACTAGGCTATCTGCCTTGGGGCATTTGTAAGCCTAGCCCTAGTGATGTGGCTTTTGCCACCCCATGTAGTGGTACTAAAGTGTACAGAATACATTTAGAATACTGTGCCTTTGTCTAGTAGTGACACATTGAAGACCCCCCTTACTTATTAAAATTAGTTTACTGTGCCTCTGTCTAGTAGTGACACAGGGATGACCCCCGGGGTAAACATATGATCTCTCTTGAAGAGAGCCAGTGAGGGGCTCTGCCTAACATGAACTGGGATTCTGTTCCAGAGTGTGGGAAGCCTCTGAGTTATGAATCTGTCCCTCCAGCATGTTCTATTCATATTTGTGCTGAGGTTTAAATCTTTAGCTCTCGTAGTTCTAATGGATTTGGATTTTTTGAGGTGGAGCATGTCCATCAATTCCTGGTTGGACATGGCCTTGTACGTCAGGCACAGATCACCTCTGAGCAGGCAGTATGCTACTGAATAGAGCTGGAGTTTCTTTAGCCTGGCAGCATATGACATATGTTGGAGACCCTTGATCCTCTTGGTGAGGTACTTCTGGGGTCTCTCCAGCTGTTGTAAGTGCCGGGTGAGGTACATACCAAATGGGGGATTGTACTCAATCATGGGCCTGATAAGGGAGGAGTATAGGGGTACAGTGACCTCCTTTGATCTGGATGTGAACCCCTTCATGATAAGGTGGGCAAGGTAGAAAGTCTTTCTAACCACTTTGGCAACGTGGGTGTCAAATGAGAGGTCACTAGCAACTTGGGTCCCCGGGTCTCTGATTAATTTTTCTGTACTCAGTGGGTTACTGTCTATGTGATAATTTGTGGGTACTTTGTTTTTCCCAAAGGGGATGACTATACATTTCTTGGCATTCAGTTTAAGGCCATGATTCCGGCACCAGTTGTCCATTTCGGTGAGGCCTTTCTGTAGGATGTATGTGTCAGCTGGTGTATCGACTATGGCGCCTAGTTTGCAGTCATCTGTGAACTTTGCCAGCCACATCCCTCCCATGTTTGCTTTCACATCTGAGAAGTAAATGCCGAATAAGAGGGGTCCCAGGACAGAGCCCTGTGGAACACCACTTGTGACTGGCTTCGAGTCTGACATGGCTCCCGCAATTTTGACTTTATGGGTTCTGTTCTTTAGCCAGTTTGCAACCCATCTTGTGACATATGGATTTACATTTAAGCTGTTTAGCTTGACTATGATGCCTGAGTGGGGTATTGTGTCGAAGGCTTTAGCCATGTCCAGGTAGGCTGTATGGACTGCTTTGCCCTCATCAATGGCTCTAGTGACTGTTTTGAAAAAGTCAACCAGGTTCAAAAGGCAGGATCTGCCCTTTACAAAGCCAAACTGGGTGAGATCAAGTGTCTGTAGGTCCCCAATGTCGTTGTTTATGAGTTCCATAATGATTTTTTCCATAGCTTTGCAGACTTGGCTGGTTAAGCTTATGGGGCGGTAGTTCCCAGGGTCTGTAGCGGAGCCTCCTTTGTGGAGTGGGACCACTGTTGCTGTATGCCAGTGTTCAGGCACATATCATGTAGTAAGGCTAAGGTTAAATAGCATTTTTATATGCGGGTTTAGCTCCTCTTGGAATTCACGTATCACGCAGCTGGGGATACCATCAGGTCCCATTGATGCTGTGTTTTTTGCTTTGCTGAGGGTGGCTCTCACCTGGACATCTGAGATGACAGGGAGGTTACATTCAGCTGGGATAAGTATTTCTTCTTTTGGGGGTGAGGGAGGGGAGAAGTTTGCACTGAACCTGTCTGCCAGAATGTTGGCAATATCTGTGGGTTCGGTAAATTTTTTGTCATTGTGTATTTTTTGTCATTGTATGTCTGAGCATATCTGAGGGTTTCCGCCTAGGTTTCTAACATAACTGAAGAATGCCTTGTGGTTATCTTTAGTGTCCTTGGTGATTTTTCTCTCAAAGTTGGCCTTGGAAGTTTTTATGAGAGAACGTAGCTTTCTACTAGTGTTGATCAGAGATGCCTTCCCTTTATGGGATTTTGCTCTGTCTTGCATTTGCTTCCTTCTTTTGTTATACAATTTGTTTATGGCTGGGGTCCACCAGACAGGATGCTTTCCCTTGGTGGAGAGGGTCTTGGTTTTATTTGGGATTGCACGATCCATGCATTCTTGGAGATGTCCGTAGAAAGCATTTGTGCTGGATTCAGCATTGTGGGATGTGGCTTCCATTGGCCCAGTGGGCTTAAATGATACCATCTCAGTCTTAAGAAGTGTAAAGTCGGCTTTTGAGAAGTTTTTCACTGTAGTCTTTTGTGCTGGGGGTGGAGGTGGAATATGTATATCCAGGGTGATTAGTTTGTGGTCAGATCTCAGTGAGGGGAATACTTCCGGTGTGGAGCATTTTGTCCCCATGTTTGTGAAGATCAGGTCTAGTATATTATCCCCCCTTGTGGGAGAGGTGACTAGCTGTTCCATTGCATTTGAGTTTATGAATTCCAGGAACCTTTGGACTAGGGTGTTAGGGCTAGAATAGTGCACCCAGCCTATGTTAGGGTAGTTGAAGTCTCCCAATATGATGGTATTTGGTGAGACATTCATATCTTCCAATGTCTTCAGGAAGGCTGAATGGGGTTCTTGAGATTGGGAGGGTGGTCAGTAACATGCAACCAGTTTTATAGCAGTTTTGCCTACGGTTAGTTGCACCTGGATGGTGTCCGATGCTTCATGAGTTGCCACTAACCTGGAGGTGTGGGTATCCTTGATGAATATGGACACTCCCCCTCCCTTTGTGGTTCGGCCTGGGTTTGGGGCCGAAAAGCATGATACGAGGTAAATCCTGGTAGCGCTGGGGTGCTCTCAGTAGCCTTGAACCAGGTCTCAGTTACTGCGCAGACATCATTGTTCTCCATTCTGAGGAGTGCTTCGAGAGCCTGCATCTTGAGATTTAGACTTCTGGCGTTGAGCAGCATTACCCTTAATTTTTTTCCATTTTTGTTTTCTAAGGAGGTGGGTACGTCTTTTGAGCCTTGCCTAAAAAAGGCACTATGGGGGTGGCAAGAGCCTTAGCCAATATCCGGAAGCCCAGTAGTGACAGGTGCAAGCCGTCCCTTGCGAAGCAGCGTGGCTTGTCCAACATGTCATCCCAAGCAGACAGACATTGGATCCCCCTAGAATGACACCAGTAATTGAGCCAATTATTAAAGGTGATCATCTTGTCTTTGTATTGTGGCATCATTCTTGGTGAGGGCAAGATGCTTCTCAGGGTCAGGGTCATACCAGCCTGGGCTACATAATCAGAGAGCTCCTCTATGTCTCTTTTCATGTAGTCCAGGGAGGTACGTCTCAGGTCGTTCACACCGGCATGGACAATGACGGAGTCATATTTGTACGTGCTTTTGAGTGACCTGAGTGCGTGTGTTATATGGCGGATCCTAGCCCCCGATAGGCAGCTCACCGTTACCCTCTCCTTGTTCAGCCTGGAAAGTGGAACATCAGTGTGTCTGACTATAGAGTCACCTATCACTAGTGTATCAGGCATAGTGTTTGGCCTTAAGGGCTGTGATTTATTGACACACCGATTTATTGAAGTATGCGTTGCATGTGTTATGTTTTGAGGTGGTGGATTTTTGGGTGTCTGCTTTGGGAGCCTCTGTTGTTTTGGTAAGTTTTTTATTAGAGCCTCCGTGTATGTCTTTGTGTGTTATTATGTGTTTGATTTGCAGTTGGGGTAGGTCTATGTGTGACTGGGTTTGTAGTGTGTGTGGTTACCTTCTCCTCCTGTCTGGTCTTGCCAGTCCTGAGTTGAGAGAGTTCAGCCTCCAGTTTGGCTATATAGTTGCATCTCTCACATATATTTGTGTTTGTTGGGAGGAGGAGAGGATTGTCTGTGTACATGAGACAATTATAGCATTGTCTCAAGATTCCCAGATTAACCAGCTGAACAGGAGAAGATGCTAGTAATCTACCACTCGACATGCTAGAATATTATAAGAGAGTGCTGAGCCTTTAAGGGAAGTGGGTATTCACAGGGGTGGTAGGTGAATGTAGTGCTACTTTAGTTTGAGAGTGCTTACTTAGAAGAGAAGTTTTGAGAACAAGTGCTAGGCTTATAATATAACGAGTAGACTGGTTATTCTAAGAGTGGAGCTTTCTAAGGGAAAATTTGAAGAGCAGACTTGGCGGAGCCAGAAAAGGTTTAACCCTGTTTAGCCGCCGCTGTGCTATGTGCACAATCGCGCAAAGCCGCGCAAATGCGGATTTTAAACAGGGAACTTCAAAAGAGCTAGAAATGGTCCAAAACAACCAATTACTACAGCTCTTGGGCTGAGGTCACTCTTTCAGGGACATATAGGCTGCTCAAGGCTCCCCACTCCCACTGGTGAGCAAAGAAACTTCCTTCTATCCAAGTAAGGTAATGGACAACACAGGAACTACACCACAGCCCAGAATACATCAAAGCCTGTAAACTGGTCTAAACTAGTTGAGGAGAGGTGGGAAAACAAGGATTATTTTTTTGTTTTTTTTTTGTTTTTAGATAGAAAGCACACAGAAATACAGAAAACAGTAATAAATCACTTACACAGGCTAGCACACTTTAGTGGGCAGCCTCAACAGTTAAATTAAACAAACAAACAACAAACTTTCAACCAATTTTCGACCAGGTATAATTTTAAGTGCAGCTATTATATAATGCAGCAAACAGTTAAAAAAACAGTTTAAGCTTGTTCAAAATAAACAAGAGAAGGTATTTCAAGTAAAAAAACAGAAAAAATACTTAAATCAGGAAAGTAGTCGCTTTTCTCAGTTCTCTGTAGCTAGGACCACTCTGCAGGACCACGTGGAGTTGTCTGGGAGTAGTATAGCCAGAAAAAAATGCTCAGAGGCGGATTTTAAACAGGCAACTTCAAAAGAGCTAGAAATGGTCCAAAACAACCAATTACTACAGCTCCTGTACTGAGGTCACTCCTTCAGGGACAGATAGGCTGCTCAATGCTCCCCACTCCCACTGGTGAGCAAAGAAACTTCCTTCTATCCAAGTAAGGTAAGGGACAACACAGGAATTACACCACAACCCAGAATACATCAAAGCCTGTAAACTGGTCTAAACTAGTTGAGGAGAGGTGGGAAAACAAGGATTATTTTTTTGTTTTTTTTTTGTTTTTAGATAGAAAGCACACAGAAATACAGAAAACAGTAATAAATCAGTTCCTTCATGTACATTATGTTACTGTGATGGACATGTATTTGTTTCACAGTATGGGATGCCAAAGACACTCTCAGTTGTAATACAATGGATTATCAATCAAACTTTCCTGTCATTTCATTCTGGGATGATTGCATACTTGTCTTGTCTTGTTTCTCACTTGTACAATATGCATAAACAAGCCAAACAGACAACTCTAACACAGAACAGTGCACTGCAAAACAACAATGTGGATTATGAGTAAATTGGTTGACCACAGTTGTAATACAGTTGCAAGGGTAACCACTGGAGAGGAGACATACATTAACCGACTGAATTAACTGAGTCAACATCACTCTGAAACCAAGATAACCTGTTGAAAAAATTAATACGGATATACAAATGATATGTAACATAATGGAATAATTATTTGATTTTCTTCTTTTTATTTCACTCTCTGCCAGAAGTGCAGCATTTACAAACTGAATTGTGCTGCTGATGCTAACGTATTAGCAGATGCATAATCATATTTTGAAATATTGAACTTATATTAACTGTTATAGTAACTGATTCACGGTACTGCCTTTAGTCTGCCTGTACTCTGTATACCCATAGCACAGTAGATTTAAGCACATTTGCAAGAAAGTAAATAGACCACCGAGAATTAAATTGAAATCCTCATACTCACTATCATCCAGCATTGTTGCACTATGCCAACGTTTGTGCATATGCCAGGGATATAAAGCAAAGGCTTTCCCATAGGCCATTTCTGTCTATTTGTGTTGTGCGTCAATTGATATTTTTTATCAGATTTAATATGTGAAAAGGTGGTGGATAGGACAGTTGTGAAAAATGGGGTTGGCAAGCAGAGGGTAAGAACAGGGAAAAGAATACAAAAATCTGCAGGAGAGTGGTGTTGCGTATCATAGCTGTCCACTTGTTCACAACAGAAAATGGGCAATTGTACATTGTGATCGTCTATAGTGCAAGTTGTAATCTGCCATTTACCCTAAAACGCATTTCTCAAGATCTGACAGACTTCCTTCAGATTGATCTAGAGTAAGCATGACTGAGCTCATTTTTTATTTTGTTTTAAATTAATTCTGTCAAATCATTCAAGGCCATCCTGCAATGCAAAGTCAGTTTTTATGAATTAATTTATGTAAGTATTTTATAACTGAGTACTTAGACCGAGTCCAATATGAACTGCTTCACACATAATTAAAGTAAGACAACACACATACTAAAGAAACATGCTGCTTTTCAAATTTGCAGAGTCATAGCATTAATGTTCAATGAAGGTTTAGGTATATCTACAGATGGACAACATCTATTTCTTTGCGTGTGAGTTACTCAAGGTACAGGATGCCAAGGAACATCACACCAACTGATGATTTCCATTAGAAATTACTGCTGGTGCAATTTCTAAGCATGCAATAACAGTGATTTATTTGTTGTGAAACATGTCTGAGTGCTTCACTTTTGTGTGACTGAAGAGTTGATATACAATGGTTCAAGGGTGTAAGGGACGTGGTTCCCACATGAAGGGTGTAGGGGTCTTTTCCGCTTGCAAAAAATGCTTGCAATCAGAAGTTTCACCAGTTTCATGTTTAGGAAGTTTGTATATTACACTTTAATTTCTTGTCATCTTAACATATGGGTTTCTTAGCAGAACCCAAAGTTTTGCAATTTCATTTCATATTGCATTATTTTTGCAATTACGGCAAATCATGTATATTTTATCTTTACTCCGTGCTAAATTTTATACTGTAATAGTCTGAGTATTTGAATGTACTTTATAAAACAAGTTTGGTAGGTATGTTGTTCTAAAGTGTGAACCACAGGCAACTGCCTTCTGGTATACAGGTAGCAGTGTTTTGACTGGGTATGACTGTCTCTTTAAGCACTGCAGCATAATTACTCTGATTTCATTGCAAGTTAGTTTACTACATTTAAAGTAGTAGACACATATTAAATGGTCAAAGAGATAAGGCAATAACTTAGCAAGTAAGAAAGATAATACAAAGGCATGAAATAGCATAGTGGCATTTATGGTAAACCATTTACTATGAAACTTGACTAGAACACACACATGTTACTAAGGAATAAACAGTTTCTGTTGTGGTCATAGTACTTTTTTCTTAATCAAGCAATTAAAACATAGTTTGCACATCTATAAGATAATTGGATAATAACATAATTAGTATATATTGTGTGTGTGTGTGTGTGTGTGTGTGTGTGTGTGTGTGTGTGTGTGTGTGTGTGTGTGTGTGTGTGTGTGTGTGTTTTGTGTGTGTGTGTGTGTGTGTGTATGGGATCACTACATAATCTCAAAAATTTGAAATACCAAATTTCAAACTTTCGAGACTATATAGCTGAAACCCTTAATTACCAAAAGACTAGAAGTGCAAATTTCAAACTCCCGATCATCGGGAGTTTGACATTGGCACGTCTGGTGTTGCGGTATGGTGGAAGGTCAGGTAAGCAGGGGCGTCTCATGCTATTGGACTGCAGGACTGCAGCCCTCCCAGCTGTGCAGACCCCAGCTGTAAAACAAAACAAAAAAGAAAAATAAATAAATAAAAGAAAAAACACAAGTCCCGGAACATCATGCATGCACGATTGCATCATTCGGACTGCTGGTGAACCGGTCTGGAACATGCGCACAGAATCCAGACTGTCTCCACCAGCAGTCAGGAGTATGAATACAACATTCAACTCCAATTCACAGCAGTCTATGCAGTTACAACTACATAGACTGCAACGTCCGCAGGCAGGAAGGTCTAGGTGCTCTTGCAGGAAGAAAGCACAAAATTAGAACAAGAATTACTCGGTGGATTTAGCACGGGCTTTACTCTGCATGGGAAGGACTTTGTTACAGCAGCTTTTGGCTCACAGCACAGAAAGGAAGATATTTATTCAGCATGGAAAGGACTTTATTACAGTAGTTTTTGGCTCATGGTGCAGAAAGTAAGAGATGTATTCGGCATGGAAAGCAGCTTTGGCTCAGGTAGGGTGTGTGTGTCTGTGTGTGTGTGTGTGTGTGTGTGTGTGTGTGTGTGTGTGTGTGTGTGTGAAATACCCCAGTTGCTACATGGTGTTGGGTAGAAAATAAGGCTTGAACCCTGTACCTTGGGGGCGAAGTGACAAGAGTCTGAATTCCCTACCCACCACCAGTTATAACAATTTGCAGATTTTTGCCTCATATTTGTTCTGTTCCTCATAAAATCTATGGTTTCTGTATTTTTGTTTCATAGCACAGTCAGTAGTGCAGTGGTGCAGTGGTAGCATTGTTGCCTGGCAGCTACAGGTAGTCTGGTTTGATTCTTGGCTGGGGTGCTTTCTGTGTGGAGTCTGCATGTCCTCCCTGTGTATGTGTGGGTTTGCTCTGATATCCTCCCATTTTACAAAGACGTGTCTGGAGTGTTTCTGCTGAAAATTGGCTTTTGTTCCAAGTCGGACTTTCCTGGTTAACAAATGTTAAATAAAAATGACAAGCATTTGAATTTCAGACTTCATATTCTTCAGAAAGTACATGGTAATGCAAAACCTATTATTATATCAATTTTCTAAGTTTATAAGATGGATATTTGAAATTTGTCCCTATTTTTGGGACTGTATTCCCACATTATTGGCTTCGTCCATTTTTTTTTTGTCCCAAGGTTGAGAGCTATGGTGAGAACTGAATTCACTGAATATGTTTGGGGGCTGTATTCCCCCATTATTGGCTTTGTTCAGGTGTTTTGTACTATGATATTGACAGCTATGGTGAGAACTGAATTCACTAAATGGTAGCCATTTAAGTTTCAGTCTTCCTCTCTTTCATAAAACATTTTATTTGGCATAGTGGTATGTTGCTCTGACTATTTTGCACAGGGTCCTGTGTTCAATACTTGGCAGTGAAATGTATGGTGGTAACACGACATTTTATTCTAGCAACTTTCCAACATTATATAATCAATGTTTAAAATGTGTCCCTGTTTTTTGGTCTTTTGCCCCCCACTAAATTTTGGCTTTTTCCAGATTTCTTGTGCTGCAAAGTTCAGAGATACAGCTGAGTGTCAAGTAGATTTTATAAGAAGCTGAAAGCTGCAGGGGAACAAAAGTTTAGTGCTGCTTATGCTGAGTCAGCTTGCATTGTTAATAGCATAACAGGTAGTGTACTTGCTTTTGATGCAGAAGGCTGTGGGTTCTACTCCCACAGTAGGTAGATGCATTGCTGATACTATATTGTATTGTAAAGGGGGTGGATGCTGCAGTCCTTTTTGGTGAAGATACCTAGTAACTATATGAACCTGTTATCAGTTTGCCATCCATTCCCTATTGCAATATTACTAGCTTATCATTTTTTAATGCAACATAGGCAATTTATTCCTCAAGGGCAACAGGCATTTTATTAGTAGATGAAACAATGAAATAAAAGTCATTTGCTAGCAGCAACCTCTTCATTAGTTACAGATTTCTTTAATGTGGAATTATTTAGATGGCTTTTACTTCTTCAGAGATTGTGGATATTTACTGATACTGGTGGACTCTAGAAGTTTGAGTAGACTTTTATGATAGAAATGTTCTAAACTGGGCAGTTTTGTCATTATTGGTGCATGCATGTTGTTTCATTGTTTACTGGAAAACTGTTCAAAACAACAAATTTAAAATGCCCTCTAACAACTGTACTATATTGTACAAGGAATATAATTTAATAAATCAGGAAGGTGTATCAAAGAGCACGTGTATGTTTCATGTTCAAGGGGCCTATGATTTGAAAACAGCCCAAAGTTAATCTTTATCTGCCACTGGCAAAATGTATTTTCTTTGAGTGTGGGTTTCAATGAGTTTCAAAGGCAGAGAAGTTTTAATGCTAATAAGTCTGTTTTCATTGTGAGATTGCATAGCTTTGTTTAGCAGATGTTTTAGTGTTTGTGCTGTAAAATGCAAAATAAAACTTTCAAATGAAGTCCAAATCATCGTAGAAGTAAAGCAGTATGCACATTAATGTTTATGGTAAATGGGGAGAAATAGCCAAGTAATGGTTCATTGGAATGGCTGCAGGGGGGAGGCTCCATTCGACCATGATTTTGTGAGGGGTAAGGGCGGCAAACTCAGACAGCCCCGGCTGAACTATACCTCTCAACTGTCCAGATTTTCACAGAATGAATAGATTTTTGCTTCTTATTTTTGGTTTGTTCCTCATAAAATGTGTGGTTTTTTGGCAAATAATTTAGAAATTAAGTCACTAAATAATGACAGACACTTTCAGACTTCATAACCTTCAGAAAAATGTATGCTAAAGCAAGACCTGTTATTCTATCAACTGTCTCAGTTTATACAACAATTTTTAGTACTGTTTATATGATCCCCCAGTATATTTGGCCTTGTCCAGATTTCCTGCATTAACAGGTTGAGAGGTACATGCAAATAAATTGCTTTATAGAATTGGGCATATCCAAACCTCTCAACTGTCCCCAATTTTGGCTCAAAATGTTGCTCTTCCCCTAATAATACCTCCTCAAAATGGCAATTTTGGAAGAAAACGTGGAGGGTTTACAATTAAGAAATAACTGTAATAATCAGAGTTATAGATTTATTTTTATTTCAGAAATGCATGTAGATTCTTTTATTTTGTCAGCTGCTCAAGTTAGCAGTACAAATATTAAAAAAGTATTCCTTCTTTGACAGGTTCCCAGCTGTATTGTGTGGCTATTTTATATTTTTGCATCACATTTTTGGTCCATTTTTCATAAAATTGTGTTTTTTTGGCATATTAGTGGCAAATCGTTAAAGACTGAAGTTAGAAAATAATGACAGACATTTGATTTTCAGATTTCATACCCTACAGAAAAATTCATACTAATGCAAGACCTACTATTCTATTATCGTTTTAAGTTTATAAGAGCAATATTTAAAAAGTGCCCTTATTTTTGGGCCTTTGTCCCACCTTTATGTATGGCTTTGTCCAGATTTCTTGCTCTGAGGTTGAGACGTATGACAAATGTGTCAGAGCCATCACAGTCAGCCAGAGACGTTTCAAATTGTGACATACTTGTTGCACCCCACTCCCCCATGTACTGACTCTGTATGTGTCCAAGCAAGGCAAGGAGCAGTTATGCAGTGTAAATGTGCAGAGTATCCCCCCATCCAAGGTAGACACAAGTACTTTTGTTCTGTCCTTGATTTTGCATAATATTCTGGTTTCTGTCATATTTTCATACTGTTGATTTATGCTTATTATTACTCAGAAAGTGCCTGTTGCTCTGTGTTTAAGTAACAATGCTTTAATGACCATCAGGTAAGCTTGTCTGAGCTTGTAAGATGCAAGTAAGCTTTAATAAGCATACTGTTAAATAATTGCCAACATTGAAAGCCTTTCTGTTGTTGCCATGCAGAGAATACTTACATAACTAGATAATGTATAGGCCTTGGGTATTGAAATGCATATGACAGTATTTGTAATAAAGGACAGGATTACATTATTTTAAGAAGCTCATTACATTTGTTGGAGACTTGCAGTCATCTTTGCAGGCTTTACCTGTAAACCAAACAATATGTCAATCTGTCATGTGTGGTCCATTACCTGTGCAATAACCCTTAAAGCAATGTATCTTGAGCTTGTTTCTTGTTTGTGTTTCATTTTTTACTTTGATCGTTTTTTCTCCATGAAACAAGAAGATAGTTGTTGTCAGGCAGCAGGTCTTTTTTGCATAAGAAACATTTTTACAAGTGGGGGTATCACAGAGATTGCTACTTTTAGCATGTTACTTGGTGCTTTAATAAAGCTGAATATACATTATAATTAGAATTGCAGTGAAAGGAGAAGTGGTTTGAGTTGAGTGCTGCTTGTTTTTCTTATACTTGATTTTGACTGGCATTCCAGTAATGTATTTAAAAAGTAATTTATTTATTTATGCCTCACAACCTTTTTGTTTCCATCTAGATATTAAGTAAGCTGTCATACAGCCAATGCATTGAAATATTTTTTTTCTTCTACACTTAATTTTGTCTTGATTGGACTCTCATAATGATGGTTTGGCACCCAGGGCAGCGTATTTAATTAAAGTTCCAGTTTTTGTGGGTTTGAGCATAGCTCCTCCCCTTTCTAGTTGGTCACACCCCTCCCCATTGGCCCCCACCCATTCAGCTGTCTCCTGCAGCCCCCATTTGATTTGAAGTCACCAGCCGCCACTGGGTTATCTGACCTTCAATCCAAATAACAAAAAACTCCAGAGTTGGAAATGTTGGCAAATTTCAACAGTTTATTCATAGAACATGGTAAAAGAACATAAAGCTTTCAGGTAAAAACCCTTCTTCAATATGTAAGTTCTTTTACTGTGTTCTGTGAATAGACTGCTGAAACCTGCCAGTGTTTCCAGCTCTGGAGTATTTTGATCTTTGGATTGTTTTTGCTCTCTAGTAGTGGCTCACCTTAGTGTTGGTCATATTCAGTTTGCATAAAAAATACACAATAGAGTCACAGTCCACAGCTATCCAAATTTTACTGATGTTTCCTAGTACCTCACCTGTTTGCCTTCCAAGGAACAATCACAGTTTTCAGATAGCATTAATTATATAATGACATTAATTATACAATTACACACAATTTGTTAACACATATTTGCTCACACATATTTTTTATTTGAACTTTATCTGCCTTTTGGGAGTTTAAGTTTTGTTTTCATACTTTGCATCTGACCATCAATCCCAGGTATGGCTTCTCTGAACTCCTACTTTTAGTCTCCTTATTCAGAGCTTCTACACTGGTGCCATTCCTGAAGCCTGCAATATAGATGTTGTAATGCCCACCCAGGAGGGTGGCACAAACACAGACCCTTGTAGCTATAGACAAATCAGTCTCACTAGCCTCATATTTAAAGCTGTGGATTGATCTGAATGCTGAAAACTTGCTGACCCTGTACACTCATCAAGTTATGTCTCTTTAACCTCATTAATTTCTTTGAAGAAGTCACTGAAGCAGCAGATTGTAGTTGTGTACTACCTACGGGATGCCCGGATCTGGTAAAGGTCTTTGATACTATTCCCCATGCAAGCATTCTGACAAACTTGCATATCTAAATATAAATCCTTATTTTGTGTGATGGATTGCTAATCGGTTGTCTAAGAGAACTCATGTTATTAAAGTAATATGTACATTTGCTGAAAGCAAAATAGCTACCTGAGGTGTACCACAGGGCTCAGTGATGGACCCTCTCCTATTTGGCATCCGTTTCTCAGATCAGCATGCCAGCATTCCAGGCCTATAGTTATATAAATTAGCAAATTATTGCAATTTTGCAGTTTTTATTTGTTCTTCCATAGATTCTCAATTGCTCTAATATATGTTAGTGCATACTAACAATTGGTTCAATTACAATGGCTTAAAACTAAATGTGAAAAATGTAGTATAGTTAATTCTTGACAAAACTTTTTCCCATGCCATATAGCTGACACATCCCTCCAACAGACAATGTCATAAGGGATCTAGACAATCCTTTTGACTTTTTATTGACAGGGGCACAACAGGTAGCTCACTTGCCCTTGGTGCAGAAGGCTGTGGGATCTATCCCTACACCAGGTTGATCTATTGCTGACACTGCAGTCCAGCATAAAGGGGGGCTGCACTTCTGAGATTGTCCTTTGAATAACACATTAAAATGAAGCCCTGTCTGAGTTGGTGGTAGCTCAGGTTGAAGTAAAAAATCCCATGGCACTCATCAAAAAGTGTAAAGGCTCTTTAGTATCACAAAAAACATTTTTTACATATTTACAAATTTACAAAATGTACATATTTGTAAATACACACACACACACACATATATATATATATATATATATATATATATATACACACACTGTTTATTATTTTTATTATAACATTCTCATTATTATTCTTTCATATTTGACCCCCACTCCTTCTTCCACAAACATAATCTGATTTTTTCACAATATATCTGCCAAAATCCATTTGTCTTTAAAAATAAATCATTAAATCTTTCATTCCAAATAACCCATATTACATAAAATAAATTCTTATTTATCCTCCTCATGGGTTTACAGGTTAATGGGTTCGTAGGAGATTACTAGGCTTGAGTGCCTTCTAAAGCCGAGTGAATATATCCCGATTTTATCCAGCAATTCACCCCCAGGAACAGGAGGATGGCATGTGTTTGTGCCTATGCCTTGAGGATTTTACAGACTTTATAGATTTTACAGATTGCCTCTGTCCATAAGAGACATAGGTACCACCCCAGGTGTGACTGTATGATTTCCTATCCATCAATACAGATTGGTCTTTAACAGGGCCAGGGGAGGACTCTGCTTAATGTGAATAGGAAGCTTATTCCAAAGAAGGGGCAATCTCTGAGGCGCATAGTTTTATTTGTTTATTTATTTTCATTTAACATTTATTAACCGGGAAAGTCAACTTGGAACAAAGCCAATTTTCAGTGGCGGCCCAGGGAGAAACACTCCAGATGCATATCTTTGTAATGCTTGCAGATGGCACAGTGGTGCAGCAGTAGCATTGTCGCCTCACAGCAAGAGGTTCTCCGGTTTGATTCTTGGCTGGGGTGCCTTCTGTGTGGAGTCTGCATATCCTTCCTGCGTTCATGTGGGTTTCCTCCGGGTGCTCCTATTTCCTCCCACATTACAAAAACATGCATCTGGAGCCTTTCTCCCCGGGCTGCCGCTGAAAATTGGCTTCGTTCCAAGTCGTACTTTCCCAGTTAACAAATATTAAAAAAAGAAATAAAAAATGTTTAATGTTTAATATTGGACAGTGCAGTGTGCAACATATTATTTCTTTGTATTTTTACAATATCCATAGATAATCATATTCATATCTATATTACTTATATCATTAATATTCACCCAGGAAAAATTGTCACACAAGTATTTCTAGAGTTTCACTACCCTTTTACATTAAGAAAAAAACATGTTTTCTTGTGTCTTCATCCCACAAATCAGCACCGTCTTTCAACTTCTTTATATGACATATTACCCTTTACTGGTAACTTATTTATTGCCAGTTTCTGTAGAAAGTCTTGATATTCTGCTATCTTCAAACACCACTTTTTTTTTTTAATTTAATGGCTTTAATCACATTTTTGATATATTTTCCCAGGATGTACATAATTATAATATTGTTCCATCATATTATTGTTCCACATTCTTCTATCTTTCTTTATAACATCATTTTTCATGATAGTATTTTTTCTCGCTAATTTTTAATTTCTTAATTAACATAATTCTTTTTGTTACTATCATCATGTCCCAGAACTTTCTGTACTTTTGTTCAATTCTCATTCTCTTCTTTAACTCTTTAGTCCTCTTTGTGAGTTTAAAGAATCAGAATAAAGAAATGGCTTTAGTAAAACCTATGCCCCTTCATCTTCGCTCATCTATAACATGCCTCTTTTCACTAGATTTAATTGTATTACCCATATGAAAGAGAACCCTAACTGAACAATTTCTGTTTCGTATTTTTGTAGGATCATATAAATATTTGACATGTATGCTATTTTTCCCAGATTACAGAATTTAGCAGATAAACTGTTTCTTGAAAGTTAATCTATATGCTCTCCACAGAAAACATATTTACTTTATTTCTTTTATCAAACCCTCCCATTGCATCATAACTACACATTTTCCCAAATGTTATTCATAGCAAAGACACTTCATTCATTTAGAAATACCCACTCCCAATTTTCACATCACCCAAACCCTTACTTTTATCTTTATTCAAGGTCATTCCCATATCTTTTAAAAATCCATTCAGACAAGACAACACCTCCATCATCCATATTTTGTTCTTAGCAACCACAAGTATATCATTTGCATATATCAAAATGAATATAATCACCAGCTCTTTTTGTATAAGATATCTAGCATCTTTCATTTTATATGCTACTTCACTCACTATTGCCTTCATTATCAATACAAACAATAATCCACTCATGGTTTTGAAGGTTATGATTGAGTATATTAATTAATTGTTTACTATTTTCCAAGATGCTGATATATGTTCAGGTCTCCTTAAATGAGATCAATTTGGCTTATCATAACATTGATCTATTTCTGGATGATGGTTTGTTTTAGGGTATTATTTCAAAGGATCTGTTTGATTTCTTGCTTATTATTAAACAGTCCTTAATTCCTATGATTTTCTGAATTCTGAAATTATGTAAATAAATTACAGATCACTCATTTAGACCTATAGTTTCATCCAGTGGTTGAAAAATATAGTCACTTGCAAGGTTTACTGATCAGTTATTTCAACCATTATTTTGTTGCAATCCATATCTTTTCAGAAATTCCTGGGAGATTTTAAATATATTTTCTAATGAATGCTGGGTTTCTAATGTTAGCTTTTGTATTTATTTATTTATTTAACTACTGATGTAGTCAAATATTTTTTAAGTATTCCACAGAATACAAGCTTAAATTGGTTTAATGAAGCATTAATAACATGACCTATTTTAAACTCTTATAGGTTCATAGGGTCACAGGAGATCACTAGGTTAATGGCTCATGAGCCTGTGCATGCCCAGACAGTTTTACCAAGATTTTACTCAACTTTCTATCCTTAAGGGAAAGACAACGAGTTTGTAAGCAGGATTTTGACATTTTTTCAGACTGCCTCTTTCCATAATGGATATGCTCACCAACCCAGGACTGAATTTGGGATTTCCCATCCATTGGTCTGTATTGCATGTGAAGACAGTCAGGGAATATCTCTGCTTCATATGAATAGAAAGACTATTCCAGAGGAGGGACAATCTCTAGGAAACATATCTGTCTCTCCAGCATGATCTCTTCATGTCAGAGATCAGGTTTAGATCTTTGCGGTGGGTAACCCTTATGCAGTTAGGTTTGTGGATATGTAGAAAACAAACTGAACCACTACAGATAAAACACAAATGGAAGGCCCCTGGAAACACACTGTTGTAGATAAAATCCACAAGAGCTTTAATCCAGTAGCCTTTTAAAATAAAAACTTGTTGAAAACAATGAAAGTTAAACATTTTCATTCAAAAAATACATGAACTTCATCAGATAACAATGCTGGAAGTACACATTCATTTTAAAACTTTTGCGTTCAGTCACATGACCACCAAGTCCCCAAGAACTGAAGCCACTAAAAGAAAAATTCACAGGGCATTGTTCGCAGTCAATACTATTTACAAAAATTGCAGCAAAAAATAAAATACAGAAAATAGAAACAGAATGCATTCCCCATAAAACCAGTGGCGGCTGGTGATGTCAAATCAAAGGGGGGCTGCAGGAGACAGCTGAATGGGTGGGGCCAATGGGAAGGGGTGTGGCCAACTAGAAAGGGGTGGGGCTATGCTCAAAACCACAACAACTGGAACTTTAAATACACTGCCCTGAGTGCCAAACCATCATTACGAGAGTCCACTCAAGACAAAATGAAATGTAGAAGAAAAAAAAATATTTCAAGGCATGAAAAAATAAATTACTTTTTAAATACATTACTGGAATGCCGGTCAAAATTAATTATTAAAAAAAACAAGCAGCACTCAACTCAAACCACTTCTCCTTACACTGCAGTTCTAATTATAATTTATATCCAACTTTACAAAAGTACCAAGTAACATGCTGAAAGTAGCAATCTCTGTGATACCCCTACTTGTAAAAATGTTTCTTATCCAAAAAAGACCTGCTGCCTGACAAAAACTATCTACTTGTTTCATGGGGAAAACATGATCAAAGCAAAAAATGAACAGAAAACAAAAAACAAGCTCAAGATAAATTGCTTTAAGGATTACTGCACAGGTTATGGACCACACATGATAGATTGGCATTCTGTTTAGTTTACGGGTAAAGCCTGCAAAGATGACTGCAAGTCTCCAGCAAATGTAATGAACTTCTGAAAATACTGTAATCCTGTCCTTTATTACAAATACTGTCATATGTATTTCAATACCTAAGGCTTATACGTTATCTGGTTATGCAAATATTCTCTACATCGCAACAACAAAAAGGCTTTCAGTGTTGGTAATTTTTTAACAGTATGCTTATTAAAGCTTACTTGCATCTTACAATCTCAGACAAGCTTATCTGATGGTCATTAAAGCATTGCTACTTAAACACACAGTAACAGGGCACTGTGACAGCATGCATTTTCTGACTAATAAGAAGCATAACTCAAGAGTATAAAAATATGACAGAAAACCAGAATATTCTGCAAAATCAAGGACAGATGAAAAGTCACTGCTGTACTTGTGTCTTCCTTGGAAGGGGGAATACTCTGCACACTTACACTGCATCACTACTCCTTGCCTTGCTTGGACACATCCAGAGTCACTACATGGGAGAATAGGGTACAACAAGTATGTCACAATTTGAAATGCCTCTGGCTGACAATGATGGCTCTGACACTCATATCTCTCAAACCCAGAGCAAGAAATCTGGACAAAGCCATACAAAAAAGTGGGACAAAGGCCCAAAAATAATGACAATTTTTAAATATTGCTCTTATAAACTTAGAAAGATAATAGAATAGTAGTAGGTATTGCATTAGTGTGAATTTTCTGTAGGCTATCAAATCTGAAACTCAAATGTTTGCCATTATTGTCTAACTTCAATTTTTAATGATTTGCCACTAATTTGCCAGAAAAACACAATTTTATGAAAAATGGACCAAAAATGTGATGCAAAAATATAAAATTGCCACACAATACAGCTGGGAACCTGTCAAAGAAGGGACACTTTTTTAATATTATTACTGTTAACTTGAGCAGCTAAGAAAATAAGAGAATCTATGTGCATTTCTAAAATAAAAGTATTCTATAACTCTGATCATTACAGTTATTTATAATTGTAAGCTGTCCACGTTTTCTTCCAAAATTGCCATTTTGTGGAGGGATTATTAGGGGGAGAGCAACATTTTGAGACACAATTGGGAACAGTTGAGAGGTTGGGAAATTCCTCATTATATAAAGTGATTTATTTGCACATACCTTTCAACCTCTTAATGCAGAAAACCTGGACAAGGCCAAATATATTGGGGGAATATGCAAACATACTAAAAGTTGCTCTTGTATAAACTTAGTTGATAGAATAACAGGTGTTGCTTTATCATGCATTTTTCTGAAGGTTATGAAGTCTGAAACTCAATGTCTTGTCATTATTTAGTGACTTCATTCCTAAATGATTTTCCAGAAAACAACAAATGTTATGAGGAACAAGCCAAAAATAAGAAGCAAAATTCTATTTGTTCTGCAAAAATCTGGACAGCTGAGAGGTATATTTCAGCCAGGGCTGTCTTTGAGTTTTCCACCCTTCCTCCCTCACAAAATCATGGTCGAATGGAGCCTTCCCCATGCAGCCATTCCAATGTCCCATTACTTTGCTATTTCGCCACATTTACCATAAACACTGTAATGTGCATACTGCTTTACTTTTGATATGATTTGGATTTCATTTAACAGGTTTACTTTGCATTTTTTACAGAACAAACACTAACAGACATCTGCTAAACAAAGCAATTCAGTATCACAATTGAAATAGACTAAGCATTAAAACTTCTCTGCCCTTGAAAATCACATTCATTGAAACAGCATTAAAACCCACATTCAAAGAAAATACATTTTGCCAGTGGCAGATAAAGATTAACTGTGTGCTGTTTTCAAATCATAGGTCCCTTGCACATGAAACATACATGCGTTCTTTGATACACCTTCCTGATTGTGTTAAATTATATCCCTTGGATAATACAGTACAGCTGTTAGAGAGTGTTTTAAATTTATTGTTTTGAACATTTTTCCAGTAAACAATAAAACAAAATGCATGCACCAATAATGACAAAACTGCTCAATTCAGAACATTCCCATCATAAAAGTCTACTCAAACTTCTACAATCCACCAGTATCAGTAAATATGCACAATCTTTGAAGAAGGAAAAGCCATCTAAATAATTCCACATTAAATAGATCTATAACTAATAAAGAGGTTGCTGCTAGCAAACAACTTTATATTTCATTGTTTCATCTACAAATAAAGTGCCTGCTGCCCTTGAGGAATAAATTGCCTATGTTACATTAAAAAATGCTAAGCTAGTAATACTGCAATAGGGAATGGATGGCAAACTGATAACAGGTTCATAGTTACTAGGTATATTCAACAAAAAGGACTGCAGCTTCCACCCCCTTTACAACACAGTACAGTATAAGCAATCAATCTACATACTGTGGGAGTAGAACCCACAGCCTTCTGCATCACCTGTTATGCTATTAACAATGCAAGCAGGCTCAGCATAAGCAGCACTAAACGTCTCTTCCCCTGCAGCTCTCAGCTCCTTGTAAAATCTACTCAATATGCAGCTGTATCTCTGAACGTTGCACCACAAGAAATCTGGAAAAAGGCAAAATTTATTGGGGGGGGACAAAGGCCCAAAATCCAGGGACACATTTTAAACATTGCTTGTATGATCTTGGAAAGTTGCTAGAATAAAACACTGTGCTACCACCATACATTTCACTGCCAAGTCTTGAACCCGGGAAATTATGCAAAACAGAGCAACATACCACTATGCCAAATCAGCTGTTTTGTGAAAGAGAGGAAGACTAAAACTTAAATGGCTACCATTTAGGGAACTCAGTTCTCACCATAGCTGTCAACCTCTTAGCACAAAACACCTGGAGAAATTCAGTAATGGGGGAATACAGCTCTCAAACATATTCAGTGAATTCAGTTCTCACCATAGCTCTCAACCTTAGCACAAAAAACCTGGATGAAGCCAATAATGGGGGAATACAGTCCCAAAAATAGGGACACATTTCAAATATTCATCTTATAAACTTAGAAAATTGCTAGAATAAAAGGTTTTGTGTTACCATGTACTTTCTGAAGAATATGAAATTTGAAATTCAGATGCCTTTCAATTTTATTTATTTAACATCTGTTAACCAGAAACGTTTGACTTGGAACAAAGGCCAAATTTCAGCAGAAGCCCAGGGAGAAATGCTGCAGACACATGTCTTTGTAACATGGGGGGACACCACAGCAAACCCACACAAACACAGGGAGGATATGCAAACTCCACACAGAAGGTAACCCAGCCAATAATCAAGCCAATGAACCTTTAGTTGTTTGGCAACAATGCTACCACTGCAAAACTGCACGACTGCACCATCAACTATTTAAGGAATTAAAAATTCAGAAACCACAGATTTTATGAGAAACAGAAAAGAACAAAAATATGAGCCAAAAATCTGCAAAACTTCCACAAATGGTGGTGTGTAGAGAATTCAGGCTCTTGCTACCTGCACCTAAGGTACAGAGCTAAAGCCTGAGGTATTCTCTAACCACCACCAGCAGGTACCCTGCAAACACAGTCTCTAAATAATCCTACTAGCATAGCAGTAACACGTACCTGAGTAAACTCCTCTGTTTCTAGCATAGACTTCTGCGGCATCTGCAGACTGCTGCCCACACATACACACACACACACACACACACACACACACACACACACACACACACACACACACACACACACACACAGCCTCTACATAATCCTACTAGCATAGCAGTAACATGTACCTGAGTAAACTCCTCTGTCTCTAGCATAGACTTCTGGGGCATCTGCAGACTGCTGCCTTCTTCCTGAATCCAGACTGGTAAGTCAGGAGTCTGGATTCAACTTAATAAGCAAGCTGGTAAGACAGCAGTCCAGATTCAACTTTCTAAAAGTATGTAAATATATGCCTTATATTTAAGGCTCATTTTTCCAGTCCTTTTAACTTAAGCAAACATCCTATTGAAACATGTTCATTGAGTCCAGGCCAATTATTGGCATTCAAACACAACTGCCCATATAATTCACATTTTTCAAGTAATAAGGTCAATGGACTTTCATTATCATCAGAAGGCATTTGCTCCAAAATTCAAAATGCGGATGTATGGTGTGGGTATATTTTATGTATTTGAAGAGAGGGTTAGTCTCTTTTTTCATTTTGATTTTATATAAATGTTTGTATATTCTGTCCTTCAGTCTCCTGTCCATTCTTCCTATGTAGAAATTGGGCAGAACATACATAGTGCACAATATACCACCTTTGTTGTACAACAGTTGAATCTGTTTTTTATAGTGAACACCAGGTTGTTCTATGTAATTTCAGGGTACACCAGATTATTGAGGCAGTAGGGATCACAACCACACTTTTTCATCCCCATAAATTCAATGTTTTGTCTATGTTGTTATGTGGACTGTGTTCTAATATTGTTTTCAAATTCCTGCCCCTTTTGAACACCACTCATTGACCCAGCCCCACATAATCACGAATAGCATTCTCTTTTAAGACAAGATACCAATTCTTTTTCAGGATAGATTTCACAGAAAGGCCTTCAGTAGAATCTTCTTCTTCTTCTTTTGGCTTTTCCCAGTTAGGGGTCGCCACAGTGGATCACCTGTCCGCTCATGATTGACAGTGGAGTTTTACAGTGTCGAGTTGCCAGCCTGGTGTCCAACCTTCCTCAGAAGGCACACACATGCACACACTCATGCCTAGGGCCAATTTAGAGTGTCCAATCGACCTACAACATGTCTTTGGGATGTGGGAGGAAACTGGAGCACCCGGAGGAAACCCACGCAACCACAGGGAGGACATGCAGACTCCACACAGAAAGCACCCCAGCCGAGGATCAAACCAGAGAACCTCTTGCTGTGAGGTGGCAACGCTAACTGCTGCACCACCGCGGCCGCCCAGAGACCTTCAGTAGAATAAGTTATAATAATTCCTGAAGGTTTCTGTGATTGTTTTTGTAGTCTCAGCCATGTGTGGCATTGATGTTACCCCCACCATCTAGGACTTCCTTACTTCCAATGTCAGTCATGGAAGAGCCACCCACTCAAAACTGTTATGAAATGATGAGACTCACATTTACTAATCACCTCCAGCATTAAGTTGTCTACAAAGTTTGAGGGATAGCCACATTTTAAAAACATGCTTTTCAGCATATGCATTCATCCCAAAAGACTGTATCTTCCATCGTCATTTGGGCTGCCCTCACAAACTGTTCCTTGACCACTGCCCTTTGCCAAGTTATAGGGTACAAATTGTCAAAATGGAGAAAACTCTTTGAATATGTCAGTTTCCTATAGATTTTGGAGGTGAATCATCTGTTTGTATTGTTCTTGGCAAACCATATATCCAAGTAAGCTATATTTCCATCATTACTGTCATGAGTGAATGCAAGAACTTGGTTGTTTGATTAATATATGATAAAAATGTGGGATGTCATGAGCTTCACCAAGCCACAGGATGAAAATATCATCCAAAAAGCATGTGCAAAATCTACATGATGCAAACAAATGGGAGTTAAATAGAAACTTTTTCTCCCATTGTATCATGATAATGTTGGCAAAAAGACCCCCACAAGCTGGACCCATAGCTACCCCTGATGGTTGCAAGAACAAGTCACATCCAAATTTATGAAAATTATTTTTCAGTACTATCTCCAATAAATTGACATAGATATTAATTTGGTCTTGTGGTATATTTTTTCTCTAACAAAACTTCAGAAAACCATTCCAGTCCTAAGTAATTGGGAATGACTGAATACAAGCCCTTGATGGCCATAGTCATAAAGATATATGTGTCTTTAAAGGGAAGGTCATTCATTTTTTTCTAAAAATTCCCATGAATCATGGCAAACATGTGGCTCCTGGGTAACCAAACCTTTTAATCTGGTGTCTATGAATTTGGCCAAGGGGTGGCTGAAAGAAATACTCCATCAACAACTGGACACATTAGTAGTTGTTCTTTATTTTTATGCATCTTGCACAAACCAAACATATAGGGAATTTTAGGATGCATCACATTTAGATAGTTATAGTCAGCAATCAAAATTTGTTGTCAATAAATAAGTCATATAGATTTCCCTTTCTCCTATTGTATGCAACATTGCACTCATTTACAGATAC
Organism: Protopterus annectens; assembly: GCF_019279795.1. NCBI lineage: Eukaryota > Metazoa > Chordata > Ceratodontiformes > Protopteridae > Protopterus > Protopterus annectens. The sequence continues at coordinate 795,969,666 of NC_056745.1, forward strand.
CTCTTTGTAGGTGTCAGATGCAAAAAACGGACCTCATTTTCATATTATAGTGACACTCATTCAACACAACCAACCCACCCCTTTTATCAGGTTGCATGGTCCTGATTTCTTTGTTTCTTTGTAAATAATTTAATCTCACTGTCTCTTCTCTAGTAAGATATATTTTAAAGTATGTTTTCTTACCTTTTGATCCATATGTGTCAAGTTATGTATATCCAACTTACTGATTTTTTCGAAACAGTTAATCACCGGGTGAATTGGGGGATTATAAATGCTGGATAGCCTTAATGGCTGCATGGCTGATCCCACATTTTGAAACATCACTATGAAATTTAATTCCCTGGAATATTAAGATCCATGAGGGTGTTTGCAACATCTATATCCCTGTTAGATACAAAGATTAGACCTCAAGCAAATAAATCCCCATGGTAAGCTTTGGTGTTAACAGATGAAAAATTACAGACAGTGAAATCACCAGTGGAGTTCATCACAGTGGTACATGGGGAGAGAATGCATGTTTTCCAGGCCATCTTACATTTGAAGGGAGCTCTCTGCACTTTCGTGAGAGAATTGTGCTGATTGGGACCTGTCTGGTAAAGGGAGGTCAGTCTAAGTCTTGAAGTAATCATCTTGATCGGTCCTTTTGAATCTTTTTAAAGTTTTTTTTTTTTCAGATTTGTAGCTTCTGGTATTTAGGCCCTACATTTGAGCAGATTTCTGATTGTTTATACCGAGCTGTACTGAGGTGGCCTCCCAGCCACATCTATGAGCTGAGATACCAGATAACTAGAGGTTTCTGAGATTCCAAAAAACATAAGTTGCCTATTTTTTTGCATATTTATAATATTTACTGCACATTTTATGGTCTGCTGAATAATTTAATACTGTATTAATTTACTGGGTAGTAAACTATACTGTTGTACTGCAATTATATGCTTTACTATGCCTGTTAAATCAAATTTGATTGCTGTTTTCACTGTTAACTATGCTTTTTTGTCACTTTCACTATTGTTAATCATTTAGGGTATTTTCCACTGTTTGTAAGCTATCTGTTTGGCTTCTTCTGGTTTTCCTCCAAGCAGTGTTTAAATATCTAGTCCTCTGAATGTTTAAAACATTCTTTAGAGCCTCTTTGCTGATTTTCTGCTGTTTTAAACATTTTTAATGTCTCACTGCTACTTTCTGCTGTTTTAATCATTCTCTACTGTTTTCCACTGAAACTAGTGTAGCTAGTAGCTGTAGAATAGTCCTGATACAGGCTTGCTGCTTCTGGAACTGTTTGTAGTGGTTTGTTGTTCTGAGCATGATTTCCAGGCCACCTTGGTTTGGAAAGGGCTGAGTCTGCTTTTGTGAGAGAATTGAACTGATCGGGACCTGTCTGGTGAATGCAGGTGAGTCTAAGGCTTGGAATAAGCATTCTCATCGGTCTTTTTGAATCTTTTTTATTTTTTTTCAAGTTTTTAATTTCTGGTATGAGGCCCTGCATTTGAATGGGTTTCTGCTTGTTTGTACCGAGGTGAAATGAGGTGAGCTGCCAGCCACATCTCTGAGCTGAGATTCCAGACAAAGAGAGGCTTCTGAGCTTCCAAAAAACATAAATGTCCTGTTTTTTTTTCTTATTTTTACAATTTACTGCACTTTTTTATTGCCTGCTGCCCATACCTCCTAACCTGGAAACATCAAAAATCTGGTCAAGGCCCATGAAAAATAGGTACAAATCTGTACGCTGATTAACATAAAATTTGCATACACAATTATATAACCCCATCCACTCCAATGTAATTGTGGGATACCAACTTTCAAACACAAACTGAAGAACAGACAACCAAAATATGGTACCAGTCTTCCTGCAGCCATTCCAATGTCCCATTACCTGGCTACCAATGTACAGAGTTTGAGCCTGGGTACCTCTATCCACCACACCAATGCACACTATCTTTACAAAGTGAGAATAATGATTGCTTAACTTAAACAATGTCAATCACTTTCATCTAAAGACAACCCGTACCCATCAATTAAAGATGACTATAATGACTGTATCAGAATGCAATAAAATGATGGAATATGACCACGGAGTACCAATAAGTGTACTCACACCTCTTCTATCAGCAGACACACGTCCAATCTCATAAGTGCAAGTAACAGGATGAAGAAAAATCCCCACAGAGATGCCCAAGAATTCCTCCACAAAAAAGTTGTAAAATTCCATTGTTTATTGACGTGAACACTTCAGGTGGCAAAAACCACCTCAGCATCCATAAAACTGACGACAATCTAACAATAAAAACTAACAAAAGAAGCTGATAAAAAATATTTTGAAATATAACCACAACTGCGGACTGGATCATGAATATCGGTTAAGCATTTTCACCCGTATCCTACAGGCATCTTCAGAACACTATCAAAGTAAAACTTCCGCCTTTAATAACCTTTTAGGCACCAAATTTACGAATTCAAAAATTCCCACAAAACCGCAGCTTAAAGCAACCACCCCAAATATCACATATCTGTTGCTCCTGTTGTTCAATACAACAATGCAGTCTCACAATCATGTCAATCCACCTTTCATAAATACAAAAATATGTATAAAATATAAAAATTACAACTATATGAAAATACAACTACTTATATAAAATAACAATGTAAGTATATGCATATTTATACACTTTAAACATTTGGAACTGAATAACCCATCTACTTATGCTAAACAATACCACTCTATTCAAATAAGATCAGATAAATGTACCTAGCGTAGATAATAATCAATTCTACGCTTCCCTGGTCAATGAAAATTGTTTGAATAACTTTTAAATATAATGTATAAAGTATCAACCAAGTACATAAAACATTATAAATTAACTTCAAGAATAGCTTTCAGGGATATACTATCATTAAGCCCCGGGTATGTTGTGGCATCTGTGTATAACTGCCATCATGCCTCACGATAATTCAATAATTTTTTATGATCCTTACCTCTAGGGTCATTTGTAATTGTTTCCAACAAGGCAAATTTAAACTGATGATTTTGGCCATTATGTTTGATGTCTGTAAATCGCACTTTTTGAATCCTTTTTCTTTATAGTATATGTATGCTCATAAATGCGTTTTTTGAAGCTTCTCTTCATTTTCCCCATATAATAACTTAAACATTCCTGACATATGGCAATAATAAAGGTTTATAAATTGTTCCCCATAGCCCTATTACATAGTGATCCACATTGTCTAACATATTTTGGGAGTACCCTCTATAGGAAAACATTGAATGTACGTTGCCTATCTCTTCTACCAATGTATCATACTTTGATGTCATCCTAAGGGCCCTTATACATTGGCCCTTATATATATTTTACTTTAATCTCTTTTGATGGTAACTTTCATAAGCCAGGTAGTCATTAGAGAAGGTTTCTTTTCTGCATATTCTTGACTGTAAAGTATTTTCATGTTTATATACCAAGGTGTCCAAATATGCTAGACCTTCCTTATTATAAGAGTAAGTGAATTTTAAAAAGTCACTACTCACATTCAGGAACTGAATAAACTCCAACAATGTGTCCTCATTAGAATTCCATAACCTTTTTGTCTTTGCTATTTAAGCTAAGACAGGGTGAGTTCCTCTCCTTTTGTATCACCATCTGTTATTTTCCCAATTCCTTTGTTTGTACTTCACTCTCTGATAATAACCTCTTCCTTGATTCCTGTATGGTTCCCCCTGGTGTACCTGTTCCCTCCAAACATTTTTATTATTATATGGTCTTTGTCTATTCTAACTACCATCATTAAATTGCTCAATACCACTTTTCATATCCAGATCAACATTTTTCCTTTTATTAATACCGCAATAGTATGCCTTCCCTTGTTCATACTGATCCACATCCCTGTGATCACATCAAAAAACAATGGAATTTTACAACTTTTTTTTGGCGGAATTCTTGGGCATCTCTGTGCGGATTTTTCGTCATCCTGTTACTTGCACTTATGAGATTGGACGTGTGTCTGCTGATAGAAGAGGTGTGAGTACACTTATTGGTACTCCGTGGTCATATTCCATCAGGTTGTTGTGTGGCGTTCATTCTACAGTTGCATTTTTACCATGGAGAATACCGGTTAAAGAACATCTGAATCCAATGCGGACCAGATAGCTGAAATCCAGTTTTTGAGGGTGGAGATGAAGACAGTAAAAGGAGAGATGGCCCGACTTATGGAACTGATGCAAAAGAGTTTTGATAATGGTATCAACATTGTACATGGACATAATATTAATAGATCGGATGGTACCACCTGTACAGACCGACAAAGGGTTGTTCCTAACTCCTTGGAAGAAGAGAGACAGTTTATGTTTGGCAGCAAAACTACTATTGGTACACAGAAAATCCACAGAAAAGATGGAAGTATTGAAACATTTTTGGACAATTATCCTATTCCCAATGGGCAGGGAATAGTAGACAAGGTATGTCCTATTGACATAGATCAGGTATTCAATACAACGGAGCCTTTAAACAGCAGTAAGAACAATGACTCCAGATTTATCTTTGATTTTTCCATATATGATGTGGATGAGGAATCGAAACGGGTTGGTACTAAACCCAAAAGGACTCTTCCCACTAAGACTTACTCCAATGTAGTAGGGAAACAAGATAATTTGAAAAAAAGGTACTGTACAATCTTCCAATCATTATGTGACATCAGCTAGGGCTGAAAATGGGAATGGAAATAGTTTCAACAAATTTAACAAGTTTATGGAAATTGATTGCAATTTAGACAATGTTGGCACATGACCTGGAATCACCAACAGGTCTGAGACTTATGGGACTTTGAAGGACATGATTTATGCATTGGGGTAAAAGTTAAAATCATTAATGGTATCAAGATAGATAATGTATATTTAGAAAAATGTATTACAATGAAAATATTTCCAAAAGGTTTGAGATTTTTTAAGGAACCCATTGGTGTTATGTTGAATGATAAAGTTATTACTGAGTTCAACCAATTTTTTGATGAGTGCGGCATTAGGTTCATGCAATTGATTATTAAACATAATGATGAAAAACTAGGTAGGCTCATACAAGAAACAGAAAGTCTTAATTCAAGAATTACAACTGACATACTGTTTAATGAATGGGAGAGTTTGTACAATAAACAGTTCATTATAGCAGAAAAATCGACATATGTAATATGTAGCAACAAACAAAAAAAGATTCACAGGGATGTGGATCAGTATGAACAAGGGAAGGCATACTATTGGGGTATTAATCAAAGGAAAAATGTTGATCTGGATATAAATAGCAGTATTGAGAAATTTAATGAAGGTAGTCAGAATAGACGAAGACCATATAATAATAAAAATTTTTGGAGGGAACAGGTACACCAGGGGGAACCATACAGGAATCAAGGAAGAGGTTATTATCAGAGAGTGAAGTACAAACAAAGGAATTGGGAAAACAACAGATGGTGATAGAAAAGGAGGGGAACTCATCCTGTCTTAGCTTAAATAGCAGACAACAAGGTTAATGATTTGGTTTATACATGGAACGGTTTAAATATATATAATTATGCCAACGTTGAGAATAGCCAGGCACATTTTTCATTGTTATCCAAGGGGATGAAATTTATACCGACTCCAAGGTTTAATCTAGTGGATTGTCTTATAGAGTTAAAGAAGTTCACTAGGAAAATGAACTTGGCCATTATGTTCAATAAAGCAAACAAAATAACGAACAAAGGGGGAGATAGGAAAGATCTAAGTGTACACTCTGAGTTGAAGGTGCCAAGCTCGTTCGTTCCTGGATATTATCCTACAGTTGAGACATATGAGAATATTGTATCAAGAGAAATTTATAAATTATACAGAGAATATATAAGAAAGCAACATACTAGTAATATTACACAGGAGGAAATGGAATTATTAAAAGATTTACAAATGAGCCAAAATGTTAGGGTAATGAAATCAGACGAAGGCGGAGGGGTGGTAATATATGATAATTTTGAATATATTAACAGGATACATAATATTCTTTATGGATCTGGGAATTATGAAACCATTTCTCTGAATGAGATAAACATTGCCTGCCAGAGAATTGACAGTTATATAGAAGAATTCCTCATTGATGCGAGAATTGATAAAGACATTTATAAATTTTTAACAGTCAAATTCCCTAGGTTGGTTACTATGGTAGGCATTCCGAAGATCCATAAGAATATTTTAGATCCACCCTTCCGACCTATAATTTCTGGAAGTAATTCCAAAACTTTCCCCATGGGAAGATATATTGATATTAAATTGAAACATATATATATATATATATATATATATATATATATATATATATATATATATATATATATATATATATAAAAAACAGTATTACTCATTTAGTTAAGGATTCGTGGGAGTTTTTGAGGAATTATCCCACACATACATGGACGGATGGTTATTTGTTTGTAACTATTGATGTCATTGACCTTTTTTCTAGTATTCCAAAAAAGGCGGGTCTTGAGGCTTTTTGTAATAGCATTATGAAGCATGCTGATATATGTTGGGAAGAGGTCAGTTTAATCATGGAAATGATGGACATAGTGCTTGATAATAATTTCATCTTCTACGAAGGGGAGTATTTTAGGCAGACCAGAGGAGTAGCTATGGGAGCAGTATGTGGTCCCATTTTTGCTAACCTGGTCATGCTAGACTGGGAAGAACAGGTCCTCTTTCCTAGCAGTTATTCCACCCATATTGTCCACTATGTAAGATTTTTGGATGACATCTATATACTATGGAATTCTAATGTGGACAAATTGTTGGAGTTTATTCAATTCCTGAATGTGAGTAGTGACTTTTTAAAATTCACTTACTCTTATAATAAGGAAGGTCTGGCATATTTGGACACCTTGGTATATAAACATGAAAATACTTTACAGTCAAGAATATACAGAAAAGAAACCTTCACTAATGAATGCCTGGCTTATGAAAGTTACCATCCAAAGAGATTAAAGCAAAATATATATAAGGGCCAATGTATAATGGCCCTTAGGATGACATTGAAGTATGATACATTGGTAGAAGAGATAGGCAACATAAATTCAATTTTTTCCGAAAGAGGGTACCCCTAAAATATGTTAGACAATGTGGATCGCTATGTAATAGGGCTATGGGGAACAATTTATAAACCTTTATTAGGTTTAGGTAATGAAGTAAATTCAGCACAAAGCATTGTAGGTAGGCCCCAGGCAACAAAGAAAGTAAATGAACAACACCAGAGATAATGTATATTGTTGTATAGTCCAATGTCAGATGGGGTTTTACAAATTTTACAGAATTTTTGGTATTTAATTAGTAGTGATGCAACTCTTAGGGAAGTAGTAGGAGTTAAGCCCGGAATAGTGTATAAGATGGGAGTTAACATAAAAAAACATCTAGAAATAGGAAGTATGTCGAAAAATATTTATAGGATGGATAGTAAGCAATGTACCACTAAATGTGGGTCATGTAAACAATGTTGTTATATTCTTGATAGTAATGAGATAGTGCTAAATAACATATTTAGATCAAGACTAAGGTTAGTAAAGGGGAATTGTAACTCTAAGATGGTTGTGTATATTGCCATATGTCAGGAATGTTTAAGTTATTATGTGGGGAAAATGGAGAGAAGCTTCAAAAAACACATTTATGAGCATACATATAATATAAAGAAAAGGGATTCAAAAAGTGCGATTTACAGACATATCGAACATAATGGCCAAAATCATCAGTTTAAATTTGCCTTGTTGGAAACAATTACAAATGACCCTAGAGGTAAGGATCATAAAAAAATATTGAATTACCGTGAGGTATGGTGGCAATTATACACAGATGCCACAACATACCCGGGGCTTAATGATAGTATATCCCTGAAAGCTATTCTTGAAGCTAATTTATAATGTATTATGTACTTGGTTGATACTTTATACATTATTTTTAAAAGTTATTCAAACAATTTTCATTGACCAGGGAAGCATAGAATTGATTATTATCTAGGCTAGGTACATTTATCTGATCTTATTTGAATAGAGTGGTATTGTTTAGCATAAGTAGATGGGTTATTCAGTTGCAAATGTTTATAGTGTGTAAATATGCATATACTTACATTGTTATTTTATATAAGTAGTTGTATTTTCATATAGTTGTAATTTTTACATTTTATACATATTTTTATATTTTTATTGCATTTATTGATGAAAGGTGGATTGACATGATTGTGAGACTGCATTGTTGTATTGAACAGCAGGAGCAACAGATATGTGATATTTGGGATGGTTGCTTTAAGCTGCGGTTTCGTGGGAATTTTTGAATTTGTAAATTTGGCACCTAAAAGGTTATTAAAGGCGGAAGTTTTACTTTTATGGTGTTCTGAAGAAGCTCGTAGGATACGGGTGAAAGCGCTTAACCGATATTCACGATCCAGTCTGCAGTTGTGGTTATATTTCAAAATATTTTTTATCAGCTTCTTTTGTTAGTTTTTATTGTCAGATTGTCATCAGTTTTATGGACGCTGAGGTGGTTTTTGCCACCTGAAGCGTTCACGTCAATAAACAACGGAATTTTACAACTTTTTTGTGGCGGAATACTTGGGCATCTCTGTGCGGATTTTTCTTCATCCTGTTACTTGCACTTATGAGATTGGACGTGTGTCTGCTGATAGAAGAGGTGTGAGTACACTTATTGATACTCTGTGGTCATATTCCATCAGGTTGTTGTGTGGAGTTCATTCTACAGAATGCAATAAAATAAAAAAATATTGGCACCACATCAATGACATGGACACTGCAGGACAGATGGGGAGCCATGGTTTCCCCATGAAAAATATATATACATTTAAAATGTTACTAGCATGGACTCATTAAAAATCACATCTAGAAATTAAGATAAAAATAGGAAAAACAGAAATGAAGACAAGTCAGTTATTTTAACCTATTCTCACAGCTACACACAAACACACAGAAGTGACCAACAATTATAGCAAATTGTATGACTCTGACTGCAGATTTCAGATGTTTTATTGTAATCAGTAAATGAATAAATACTTAAAAAATTGTCAAAGAGTTTCTTCTGTCAGAATACAGCATATGATCCACTGCTACCAAATATTTGTCAGCATTTTAGCTCAGTCTTTGAAAGTTGCTAGCACTTTGAATCAGCCTGCCTTTTCTGAAGTCTATTAAGTCTGAAACAAAATTTGTCTGTCATTATTTAGTAATTGCAACCCACACTAATGTATCAGAGCACCACAGATTGTACAATGAAACAGACCAAAATATGAGACAAAATCAGGGAAGGCTGATAGCTTTTATGCCCCCTCCCAACTATACTTCCTAACTTCTTTGATCAAGAATTCTGCACAGCGATAACAATAACAAATGCACAAGGACCTTAAATCAGAGACATTTTTAAATACAACCATCCTTTAATAGAACAGCAGTTGTTCCATCCATATGCATTTTTGAATAATATGTAGTAAGGAACTACAATGCCTGGCTGTAATGACTGATTGTAGAATCAGTAATTTTTTTAGCAGAAAAATATAAAACATTTTTCCAAGATACAGAGCAAATAGACAAAAATAAATAAGTAAATGTGGCAAAATCAGGACCATTCTGCAAAATTGGGGACAATTGAGAATATCTTCTTCCTCCTATACAGACATACATTTATGCATATACCCACAAATGCACACACACACACACACACACACACACACACACACACACACACACACACACACACACACACGCACACACGCACACACGCACACACACACACACACACACACACACATGCCAGTTGTGTTCAGAAAGCACAGAAAAATACCTCCATTCACCAAGCAGAAAGAAAATGCTAACTCCACTAAATACCATAAACTCTGTTGCAACTAAATACCTTAAACTCCATTGCAGGAACATAAACGGTCATGAGCTAAAACAGCCGTTCACCAAGTAGGATGAAAATACCTCCATTCACCAAGGAGAAAGAAAATGCTAACTCTACTAAATACCTTAAACTCCGTTGCAGGATGGAAGAAAATGCTAACTCCACTAAATACCTTAAACTCCATTGCAGGATGGAAGAAAATGCTAACTCCACTAAATACCTTAAGTTCTGCAGTACTGGAATAACACCGTTCATTAGCTAAAACTGCCATTCACCAAGCAGAAAGAAAATGAAAATACCTCCGTTCATGAGCTAAAACAGCCATTCATCAAGCAGAATTAAAATACCTCCTTCAGCAAGCAGAAATAAATACCTTAAACTCCGTTGCAGGAAGAAAATGCTAACTCCACTAAATACCTTAAACTCTGTTACAGGAACATACAAGCTCTTAAAAGCTCTGCAGTACCGGGAATAACTCCATTCATAAGCTAAAACAGCAGCAGTTCCTTTCCTTCCCAAGAAGCAATTCTTCCCACTTGCGCTTGCAGAAACAGTGAACTCCATTTGAACAGACAGTAAACCAACCAAAAATGTGTGCATGTGAGCCCTGAGCTCATTTCCGACAGGCTGACGGAGCTGATGTCATCGTGCACGTGGCTTTTATAACTACGCCACTCTCGTGGAGCTAACCTGACTGCTTAGGAAATCCCTACTACCTGAATGCTTAAGAAATCCCTATTACATTGTCCAAATTAAGCGTTTTAGCACTATTTTAGCAGAATCGGCTATTTATAACTACGCCACTCTCGTGGAGCTAACCTGACTGCTTAGGAAACCCCTACTAATTGCTCACACCCTTGTATGGCTAGATGACAACGTGCCTCATATGTGTAGCTAGCCTGAGTGTACTGAGGACATTTTATTATTTTTTTTGTTATCTACCTGATAACAGCCTGAACCACTGCTAGCATTGTACCACCATTGTGGTCTAGCTTTAATGTGTATAATGTCTATATCTCTCCTTTACCCGTGGACCTGCTTAAAATGTACTTTAAAAAGATAGCGAGTCCCTTTTTGCCTTCACATTAAGGAATGAATCAGGGTCCCCGCAACTGTCACCCTACCTATTTCTGGGAATTATTTTTATCTGGTCCCTAGCAAGTTAACTATCTTTTATAAAAAGAAAGAATATCCATTGTACCTGCATTTTTGGTTACTGCATTAATTTTAGTCAATGTTTGAACTGCTTTAATGAAGACTTTACTCACTTAATTTTAGTTCTATTGCACCCAGTTTGCATGTTATCTCTATTGATTGTTAAACTCATGCTTTAATTGCCAACAAGAATTGCATTTATATTCATTATTTTACTCTTGCTTATAATGCCTACAAGAATTGCATATACATTTATTAGTAACTATGACTGAATGTAAATGTTTTATCTTACTATTACTAGCTTTACAGCCCTGATACCTGTGCTAACTCTGTTCTATCCTCTTCATTTGTCTCCCTTTCTCCCCAAAGTACCCAGCTCAACACTGTTCTGAACCTGCCCTAGCAACAACCTATCTGGTGACATAAGAACCCATCCAAACTCCAGTGGCTGCATCTGCATGACTCCTTTTCTTTGCACCCTCTATCAAGGAACGAAGAAAGTAGGTTATGGACTTAGTCCCAATTGTACAGTAGGCCTCTGTCAACTATTTTTACCAGGACTCTAAAATTCGCTTTGTGTTTGAGCAACCAGCAGCCTTTACCCCACCTTTCCAGCCACCCAACAGCCAATTCACCTCCTCACTTACAATAACCCACTCTAAGTATCAGATCTTCCGTAGCTCTTCTCTAGTTAGCTCTCCCACTCACTTTATTCAATACTAGTTTTGTCCACTAGGTGGCACTCTTATCCTATCCCTTATTCACTGCTTCTCTCTCTCTCTCTCTCTGTCCTACCTCTGTAATTACAGTATATTTCTTCTTATCACCCTTCATCCTCATCCTATCCAGTAACCCACTGCCTCTCTCCCTGTTTTACCCCTGCAACTGTACTATACTTTTTTAGTTCTTGACCTGCTCCTCCTCTTACTCACCTTGTGCTGAAACAGTAATTTACCCTCCTCTATTTTACGTTCGTTAGATTTCTGTGTCATTCTAGACCTTTCCTACTCATGTACTACCTCACTTACCTATAGTTACCTGCATTTCTGATAGTCTCTTCTCCAGCTTCTCCTTCAATTGTCTCTACCCGCTCCGTTCGCCCTGCGGACTCACTCCGCTCCCCTACTCTACCCCCAAATCCCACACACCCCCAGTGGTCCTAGCCTTATACTTCCTAAACCACACCCCTCACTCATCCAACCAATTATGTGCCCAAACAATTTACTCCACCTAGCCACACCCTCCTCCTCTAACTCTCTCTCTCTAGTATCTCTACTTATAGTGCTGTTTTCCCAAATAGCATTACTCCTTCCTCTACCTAAGTCTCTCCCACTCCTACCAGTCCTTCATTATCTTATCCCACCCAACCTCTTTTGTATTTGTATAGTTATATATAACAATATGCAAACTACAATAAAAGTTATCCTAACCAACATAATACTCTTAACCATATTTTTACCTGTCCTGACCTCAGCCTATCTCCTAACCTATTTTGAAAATTCCAATCCAACCTCCCCCCAAAACAAACAACCACTGCTGATATCTCCCACTCCCATAAACACATTAACATCATCTCCACTCCCTGCTATATGTCACCTCAATACCATCGATGCACACACATTAAGTACAACAACCTCTTAATAAAGAAATGGAAACTTCTAATTAACTATTCACACAACCCAGTATCTAAACCACAAAGCCCTACCTTAAGGGATGGGGACATACACCCTAATCCTGGCCCAACCAATGCATCTACAGTAAATATTCACTGCACGACTTCCCCAAACCTGCCAACCTTGACCAAATTCTCCAACTCTCTACTTATAGCACATCTCAATATCCGCAGTATCAATAACAAAATTGCCCACATTCATGCTCTCCTTGATATTCACTCATTCGACATTTTCTGCCTTAGAGAAACATGGTTAAAACCTGGAACTAAGGATAATGAAATTATCCCCCCTGGCTATAACATATTGAGACAAGACCAATTAAAACGTAAGGGTGGGGGAGTAGCACTCCTCTACAAAAGTGACCTGCAGATCTCCTCTATAACTGAAAACCCACCCTTGGACAATAAGGCTGAAGTCCTCATCTCCAAACTTCAAATCAACCCTAACAAATCCCTCTATGTCATCTGTATCTACCTACCCCCTGATAATAACAACACTATAATAGAAGATATTCTTAGCTGGGTGTCCTCAACTTACCCACAAGAAACAATAATACTAGGTGGCTTTAACACTGACTGGAAAACCTTCAACACTAATAACCCTTCCGCACATATTAATCTCCATGGTTTTATTCAAACTATCAACTCATCTACCAGAATCAACAAACCAACCAAAAAAGAGAGCACCTTAGACTGGATATTTATAAATAAACACCCACATAGTTATAATGTAGGAACCTTATCAGATGATCTAGGTGATCATACTCTAACTTATATTATGAGACAAAAGAATGACATCTCTAACACGCCTACCTACAGGATTTCATGAACAAAGAAACACTTTAACCCTGTACTATTCCAAAATGAACTCAATGCATGTGACTGGAAACCTCTAAAAATACTCCCACTAGATGAGGCTGTCAAATATTTTAACTCTAAATTTCTTGCAATCCTAGATGTGCATGCACCTAAACCATGATGTGCATGCACCTAAACGATGATGTGCATGCACCTAAACCATGATGTGCATGCACCTAAACCATGATGTGCATGCACCTGAACGATGATGTGCATGCACCTAAACCATGATGTGCATGCACCTAAACCATGATGTGCATGCACCTAAATGATCTATTAGAATAAAATCCAAACCAGCCCACTGGCTTACAAAAGAGACTAGACAAAAATTCTACTTAGAAACAAAGCTTGGGCTAATTGGAGAACTAGCAGAACCTCCCCTGAACAGCAAACCTTTAGACAGCTAAGAAACATAACTAAAAAGGCTATACTCTCTGACAAAAAGAACTACTATTGTAAGCTACAACAAACACACCAAAAGAATCCTCAGAAATTTTGGACTAACATTAATAGGCTCCTTCACCCCGGTCACTCTAGCACACCATCCCCTCATGATGCTGATCATAATACCCCAAATCAAATAGCCAACAACTTCAACACCTACTTTACTGAAACCATACAATCCCTAGCAAGCCAGCTTTCCACTGATAACATGAGGCTCCCATCTTCTTTAACTGGATCTCTACCAACATTTAGATTTCAACCTATCTCAACCACTTTCATCTACAAAATCTTACTAAAACTTAAGCCTTGTACTCCTTCAGCTGACCAGTTACCTTCTGAATATTTGCAAATAGCAGCCAAAGTTATTGCCTTTCCCATATCCATCCTACTTAACAGAACCATTAATGAAGGAATCATTCCAGACATCTGGAAAATCTCCCACATCATCCCCCTACATAAAGGTGGTAAATCCAACGACTACTCTAATTGCAGACCAATAGCTCTACTATCACCTTTAGATAAAGTCATGGAAAAATGCATTCACCACCAGCTACTAGACCACCTAACTAAACACAACATACTGGCTAAGTGCCAGCATGGCTTTAGGCCATTTCATAGCACTACCACCATTCTACTATCTTTCACTGACTCCATTTATAAGAACCATAATAACAACATCCTCTCTTGTGCTCTCTTCATCGACCTTTCAAAGGCTTTTGATATGGTTAATCATCCCCTGCTTATAAATACTCTTGAACTTCTTGCTCTAGATACCCCAGCTATACAATGGTTCAAGTCTTACCTTAACAATAGGCAACAGGCAGTTCTGTGGGAAAATAAATTATCATCCCACCTGCCAGTCACCCTTGGAGTCCCCCAGGGCTCCATTTAGGACCTCTTCTCTTTTCACTATTCATCAACAACCTTCACATAGCAGTCCCTGAAGCCACCTGCATTCAATATGCCGATGATTCCACACTTATATGTTCTAACAACTCCACATCTGAACTACACTCTCTAACTCAAAAAGTATTTAACTCAGTAGAAGAATGGTTCCTGAAATGCTGCCTCTTTTTGAATGCTAAAAAAAACAAGCTTCTACTCTTTACACCTACCAATAGGTCCTCTCCTATTGACGTCTCTATTAAATCTAACAATGGTACCCTCATCTTTCCCGATCCCACTACCAAACTATTAAGAGTCACAATTGACAACAACCTTAACTTCGATAACCATATAAATAACACCATTCAAACAGTGAACAGAAAAATGGGCTCCTTATATAGAATCAAGCCGTTCTTAACTTCTATAGCTAGAACCACCATTGCCCACTCTCACTTAATTTCAACTCTTCTCTATGCTTCTCCTATTTATACTAATCTAAAAAAAATTATCTTCTCAAACTATCAAACTCCTATAAAAATATTGCCAGATTTGCCACTGGCAATGCATTTCGAACACACCACTGTCTGAATCTAGCTAGACTGGCCTGAACTTCTAACGTGCTAACTTTTTCCCAACTCACCATTGCTCATAAAATCTTTTATCAACCAAATAATACTCCAATACTTGCTAACCTCATTACCCCTTATAATAATCTGAATTCCCTACGCTCTTCAAGTAAACTACTTGCTAGCATAAGTAAGTCCAATAACTTGTCAGGCGACAGCCTATTCTCCAATACTGCTGGGAAACACTGGAACCTTCTACCTACCAATCTAACTCTACTACCTTCACTGTCACTCTTTAAGCAAAAACTCAAAATTCACCTAAAATCATACTGGTTCTGTTTCTGCACTAACCCTGATTAATCTACCACCTTTCCTATTTTTTATCTTCATGCTGCCTATGGATACACAATCATACTCTACATACCCCACTGTATGCTAAAAACTGGTCATTGTAAAACTTATATAACCACAAGTGTTTATGTTAACTAACAATGAACTTTAGTGTATCTCTCTTATCAAATGATCACATGACTGCTATATTACTTTATACTCATCTGCCTAGTATTGTACTTTTGAAAATCTTTCTTTTTATTCTAAATACCTCTTACTTTATTTGTTATACAATTGTATATTACATTTTGTGCTATGTTGGAGCTTTTCTCCCCGGGCCTCTACTGAAAATGGAAATATATCCAGTTAGACTAGCCCGGTCAACAAATGTAAAATAAAATAAATAAATAAATAAATGATGTCAGCTCAAAAAGTGAAAGAAAAAAATTAAAAAAAAAACTGGAAAAAAATCGGAAATGAAGGGATGCCACTCAGGAATCATGGCACCTCATTATTTGGACCCCAAAACTCAGTGAAAACCGAGTAATTTGGTATGGTTGGGAGGTATGCTGCTGCCTACTTTTGTACTGTATTTATTTACTGCATACTAAACTACACTGTTGTACTGCAATTTTCCCCTTCTTAAATATAATTGTATTGCTGTTTTCACAGCTTGCAAAGCTTTTTTGTCAGCTTCTCTGTTTAAGCATTTCTGGTATTTTCCACTGTTTTTCAGCTATCTGTTCTGCTTCTTCAGGTTTTCCAGGAAATTAGTGTTTAAATAACTGATCTATTAACTGTTTATAACATTCTTTACAGCCTTCTTGCTGATTGGTGTTTAAAACATTTTCTAACATCTCTCTGTTATTGTTCTGCTGTTCTAAACATTCTCTACTGTTTCCCACTGAAACTATGGTAGCTAGTAGCTGTAAAATACTCCTGATACAGGCTTGCTGCATCTGGAACTGTTTGTAGTGTTTTTTTTTTGTTCTGAGAAAATTTTGCAGGCCGTTTTGGATTGTAAGGAGCCTAGCTGCACTTTTCGGAGAGAATTGTCCTGACTGGGACCTATCTGGTAAAGGGAGGCTGGTCTAGGTCTTGGAAAAAACATCCTCATTGATCCTTTTGAATCTTTAAATGTTTTTCAAGGTTTTAGCTGCTGGTAATTAGGCCCTGCATTTGAGCAGCTTTCTGCTTATTCCTAGGTGGGCTAATAGCCACAACTCTGATTTGAGATACGAGATGACTAGAGGCTTCTGAGCTTCCAAAAAAACATAAGTTGGAGTGTTTTGTGCTTATTTGTACTATTTACTGTGCTTTTTATTGCCTTCCCACAACTTTTATACTGTATTTATCTACAGTGTAACAAAGTATACTATTGTAGTGCAGTTGTCTGCTTTACTCTGCATGTTAAATACAATTTTATTACTGTTTTCACTGTTTACAAAGCTTTTTTTTAGTTTTATTGTTTAATTATTTATTGGTATTTTTATCTGTTTTCATGCTATCTTCTCTGCTTGTTCTGTTTTTTCTGCCAAGCAATGTTTAAATAATTGATCTGCTAACTATTTAAAACATTCTTTAGAGACTCCTTGCTGATTTTCTGCTGTTTTAAATTTTGTTTTTGTAGTGTCTCACTGCTATTTTTCTGCTGTTTTAAACATTCTCTACTGTTTCTCTCTGAAACTAGGGTAGCTAGTAGCCATATCATAGTCCATATACAGGTTTGCTGCTTCTGGAACTGCTTGTAGTGGATTGTGCATTCTGAGCATCTTTTCCAGGCCACCCTTGTTTGGAAGGGGCTATCTGCACCTTTTTGAGAGAATTGTACTGAGTGTGACCCTGGTAAAGGGAGCCTGGTCTAGGCCTTGGAATAAGCATGCTCACTGATCCTTTTGAATTTTTTAAAAAATGTTCAAGTTTTTAGCTTGCCGCATTTACGCCCTACATTTGAGCAACTTTCTCCTTGTTTATACCGAGCTGAAATGAGGTGAGCTGCCAGGCACATCTCTGAGTTGAGATACCATACAACCAGAGGCTTCTGAGCTTCCAAAAAACATAAATTGACCATTTTTTGCTTATTTTTAGAATTTACTGCACTTTTTTTTATTTCCGGAAGCCTACTTTTGTTCTGTGTTTATTTACTGTGTACTAAACTACATTGTTGTACAGCAATTGTCCACTTTACTGTGCCTGATAAATCAAATTGTATTGCTGTTTTCACTGTTTAGAAAGCTTTTTTGTTAGTTTCTCTATTTGCTAGGTATTTAATTGTATTTTTCACTGTCTGTTCTGCTTGTTCTGGTTTTCCCACAAAGCAGTGTTTAAATAATTGATCTGTTTACTGTTTAAGACATTCTTTAGTGCTCCCTAGCTGATTTTCTGCTGTTTTAAACATTTTTAGTGCCTCTGCTATTTTTCTGATGTTGTAAACATTCTCTATTGTTTCCTGGTAAAATTAGGGCAGCTAATTGCTGTGCCATAGGTCAAATGCAGGCTTGCTACTTGTGCAACTGTTTGTATTGTTTTAATTGTTCTGAGAATGTTTTCCAGGACATCATGGATTTGAAGGGCATCTCTGCACTTTTGTTAGAGAATTGTGCTGATTGGAATCTGTCTGGTAAAGGGAGGCCAGTCTAGGGCTAGGAATAAGCATCCTCATTGGTACTTTAAAATCTTTTTATAGTATTTTTCAAGTTTTTAGTTTCTGGTATTTAGGCCCTGAAGTTGAGCAGGTTTCTGCTTGTTTGTATTGAGATGTACTGAAGTGGGCTGCCAGCCACATCTGTGAGCTGAGATATCAGATGACTAGAGGCTTCTGAACTTCAATAAACCATAATGTTCCTATTTTTGCTTATTTACACTATTTACTGTACTCTTTTATTGCCTGCTGCCTACTTTTGTACTGTATTTATTGATTGTGTACTGAGCTATACTGTTGTACTGCAATTTCCTGCTTTACTATGCCTGTTAAATCAAATTTTATTGCTAATAGTGAAACTATTTACAAAGCTTTTTCATCAGTTTCACTGTTTGTTAAGCATTTACAGGTATTTTCCACTGTTTTAAGTTATCTCTTCTGCTTCTTCTAGTTTTTCTGCCAAGCAGCGTTTAAATAACTGATCTGTTCACTATTTAAAACATTCTTTAGAGCCTCCTTGCTGATTTCTACTTTTTTTGAACATTGTTTAGTGCCTCGCTGGTATTCTTCTGCTGTTTTAAACATTCTCTAGTGTTCCTAGTGAAACTAGGGTAGCTATTAGCTGTACCATAGTCCAGACACAGAATTGCTGCTTCTGGAACTGTTTGCAGTGTTTTTTGTTCTGATCATGTTTTCCAGGCTAACATGGATTGGAAGGAGCCTCTGCGCACTTTTTTGAGATAATCGTGCCGGTTGGGAGCTGTATGGTAAAAGGAGGCCGATCTAGGGATTAGAATAAGTATCCTCAATGGTCCTTCTGAATCTTTTTAAAGTTTTTTCAAGTTTTTAGATTCTGCTATTTAGGCCCTGCAGTTGAGCAACTTTCTACTTGTTTGACCCAAGCTGAACTGAGGTGGACTATCAGGCTCAACTCTGAGCTGAAATATCAGATGACTAGAGGCTTCTGAGCTTACATAAAACATAAGTTCCCTATTTTTTCATGCTCATTTAAACTTTTACTGCACTTTTTATTACTGGGCACCTATTTTTATAATGTTTTTATTTACTGTGTAATAAACAACATTGTTGTATTACAAATGTCTACTTTACTGTGCATGTTAAATTTTATTGCTTTTTTCACCGTTTGCAAAACTGTTTTCTTAGTTTCAGTGTTTGTTAAGTATTTATTGATACATTTCATTAATTTTAAGCTATCTGTTCTGCTTGTTCTGATTTTCCCATAAAATAGTATTTAAATACCTATATTTTCACTGTGTAAGATATTCTTTACAGCCTCATTGCTGATTTCTGCTGTTTTAAACATTTCTAGGGCCCCACTTCTTTTTTCTTCTGTTTTAAAGTAAATTAAACTAAACTACACTGTTGTACAGTGATTGCCTGCTTTGCTGTGCATGTTAAAGGAGAACCACACCAACAGACTCATGCTTATTTCATCACAGTTTAGTGTTTCCTACATTTTAAATCCACTCTGGGACTATTTACAGTTTTTAATATTTGTATAAATAATTTCTGAGTCTGACCACATGGGGTCTCTCATTTTGAAGTAATTCTGATTGTTTAGTTTGCCTCTAGGTGTCCCACAATGCTGTGCTTGTCTGTAAAATAATACATAATGCAGGTCTCTTTCTTCCTAATGCTCCTGTCAGTGCATTGATTTTACATGGGTACACTCCTGTCTTTCAGTCAGTTACATTTAAGTAACATTTCATACCATTCAATGACTACTTAAAACACAAACAGTGCAAATGCCACCGAACAGGCTTTCAAAGTGCTTTTTACTGCTGCTTCTTTTTTAGAATAGCTAAATTGCAGTTTTTTGTGAAGGCTGAATTGTACTACTTTGATTTATCTCCCACCCCCCTTCACACCTAACCTCCATGGATGTCAAAGCATTAAGGGTAATTTGAGCTGTTACCTGCTGTGATTGACATATCCCAGCAAGAGACTTGACTCATGTACTGTTTCCTTGCTCTAGCCTTTACTTTCTGTATGAGTAGGGAAAGCACCAAGGAGCTGTGACATCACAGCACGCACAGGTTTTTAGGACAGTCATGGTGATGTCAGTTTGGGGAGGGAACTGGCCAGAAAACTACCTGTATTCATTGGCCTTGATGATATCAATGAATTGAAGACTGCATCAAGTTTTTCCAGAGCTGGATAAAAGTTTTTTGAAAGTGAAACTACAACAGTACAATAGGGTACTGTTCTAGTGGAGAGAAGCAGTCCATTTAAAATATTTTCAGTGTTGTATTGTTGTTTATTCATAGCAGAGACAGTAAACAGGGAGAAAAAAGACAGAGACGTTGATCCTTTAATAATAGAATCCCATTGTTGTCCTTTAAATCTTATTGCATTTTTTCACAGTTTACAAAACCTTTTTGTTAGTTTCACTGTTTGTTAAGTATATACTGGTATTTTTCACTATTTTTAAGTGACCTGTTCTGCTTGATCTGGTTTTCCTTCCAAGCAGTGTTTAAATTACTGATCTGCTAACTGTTTAAAACATTCTTTAGAGCCTGCTTGCTGATTTTCTACTGTTTTAAACATTTGTAGTGCCTACCTACTATTATTCTGCTGTTTTAGACATTCATTATTGATTCCAGGTGAAACCAGGGTAGCTATTAGCTGTACCATAGTCAAGATACAGGCTTGCTGCTTATTGAATTGTTTGTAGTGGTTTGTTTGTTCTGAGCATGTTTTCCAGGCCACCTTAGATTGGAAGGGGCTATCTGCACTTTTGTGAGAGAATTGTGCTGATTGCGACCTGTCTGGTAAAGACTGGCTGATCTAGGGCTTGGAATAAGCATCCTCATTGGTCCTTTTGAATCTTTTTAAAGTTTCTTTCAGTTTGTCAGTTTCTGTTATTAGGCCCTGCATTTGAGTAGGTTTCTGCTTGTTTGTACTGAGCTGAACTGAGGTAGGCTGCCAGACGCATCTCTGAGCTGACATACCAGATGATTAGAAGCTTCTGAGATTCACGTTCATAGTTCCACATTCCAAAAAACATAAACTGCCTGTTTTTTTTTTTTTTCGATTTCCTGCACTTTTATATTGCCTACCACCTACTTTTTTACTCTTGTTTATTTACTGTGTACTAAACTACACCACTGTACTGCAATTGTCAGCATTACTGTGCTTGGTAAATAACATTTTATCACTGTTTTCACTGTTTACAAATCATTTTTTGTTAGTTTCACTGTTTGCTAGATATTTACTGGTATTTTTCACAGTCTTTAAGTTATCTCTTCTGTTTGTTCTGGTTTTCCCACCAAGCGGTGTTTAAATAACTGGCCTGTTCAATATTTAAGATACTCTTGCTGATTTCTGCTTTAAAACATTTTTAGTGCCTCACTGCTATTTTTCTGCTCTTTTACACATTCTCTAGTGTTTTCCAGTAAAACTACGGTAGCTATTAGCTTTAGCATAGTCCAGATACAGGTTTGCTGCTTCTGGAACTCTTTGCAGTTTTATTTTGTTCTGAGCATGTTTTCCAGGCCACCTTGTATTGGAAGGGGCCTCTCTGCACTTTAGTGTGATAATTGTGCTGGTTGGGACCTGTATGCTAATGGGAGGCAGATCTAGGGATTGGAATAAGCATTCTCATTAATACTTCTGAATCTTTTTAAATTCTTTTCAAGTTATTAGCTTCTGGTATTTAGGTCCTGCATTTGAGTAGGTTTCTACTTATTTCTACCAAGCTGAACTGAGTTTGGCTACCAGCCACAACTCTGAGCTGAGATATTAAATGACTACAGGCTAATGATCTTCCAAAAACCATAAGTTGCCAAGTTTTTTTCTTGCTCATTTAAATTATTTACTGTGCTTTTTTATTTATTGCCGCCTACCTATATATGCTATTTATTTACTGTGTACTAAACTACACTGTTGTACTTTAATAGATAGTTTCAGGTGGGAGATGACTTTGCTTTCACTTGAGTCAGCCCACCTTAGATGTTTCGCTATTAGCCAACACTCCGATTTTATCGGATAGCCAGAGGTGTATTCACTGTGTATTATTTCTATTACAAATAATTACATTTCTCTGAATTTGTGCAGAGCTGATAAAGCAGAGTTAATTTCCTGGCTGTGTTAGCTTCTATAACCATCTGATATATAAACTGATAAGAATACTTTTTTGCACTTCTTTTGCACTGTACATCATTTATATATTTATTTGCTTTGCTGTTTGTTTTACTGCCCTCCCATCCAAGTGTTGTACTGTTAAACTTTGGAATTACTCACCCCTACTGTTAATTTGATTTTGGACACTCTCCCCACTCCCATCTCATTTGCTCACTCATCTGAGGGCAGTGAGATCACTTGGCTACCCCCTTTCTTCTTTGACCTTGGGTACTCCTCCCTGTTCTATCTCATCAGCTCAGTGTACTGAGTACAGAGAGAGCATTTGGGAAGGCCTGTCCCCTTAGTTCCTTAATCTTGTGGTATCTTCTGTTTCCTCCCTCACCACTTAAAAACAAAAACAAAAAATGTACACTTTCATTCAGCTGCTTTTATTGTAATTGTGTTCTTCCTACTTTATTACCTTATTTTTGCTGTGTGCTCTTAAGTGTTCAAGTGCATTTTTTCTGCTGCATTTATTATTGCTTGTTAGTAGCCTGATTAAATTTATCTGCTATTCTAGAATCTCAGTTTTGGTTTTAGCGGTTGTGCTACAGGACAGTTACTTTACATTTAACAAGGTTCTTGTGGTCTACACTCTTGTGGACAAACCCTTATCAAAACCCTATCTCCATAAGTCCACCCAAGCATTCAGAATGTTATGTCTGAACAATTCCCATCATTTTCTTCTGCCAGCCTGGTCGACATGGGCATACTGAGACAGTGTAGCAACTGCATCATGTTTACTTACAGCCCTCTTCTCTTAGCACATAATTCATCTACTTGTGAGAAATTCATGTACATTAGTAACCTGGAGTGCATGCTCTCTTGCGCCACAGTCAGTACTCCTGACAAGGAGGAGAGGGCCAGTACAAACACCACGCAACGCACATCACATAGCCTAGCACAACACACTCACACCTTTGCAGAGATGCTCAATAAAAACTTACCTAAACAGTAGAGATCTCCAAAACACACACTCCACACACAATGCCAAACACATCACACACAGCAGACAACATACCAGTGTCTCACAAACACACCCCATAAGGCAAAGCAATAAACCATCACAGCCACAAGACATAACAATGAACCAAACATACTAGTTATTGGTGACTCATTTGTGAGACACATCAATGTTCCTCCCTTACCACATTCTACAAGGAGAAGGTCACAGTCAGTTGTCTGTCAGGTGTCAGAGTCCACCACATCACACATGCACGTCTCTCCACAAGTACAAGTACAACTTTGTCATTGTCCATGTTGGTGTGAATGAAATAAGACATACCTCCCAGAACTATATGAAGAGAGACAGGATTGAGCTCTCAGAGTATGTGACCCTAGCTCTAAGCAGCATCTTACCTTTACGAAGAATGATACCACAATACCAACAAAAAATAATTAACTTCAACAATTGGTTTAGTTTATGGTGTCATTACAAGGGGATTCACTATCAGTCTGCCTGGGATGACATGGTCAACAGGCCTCAATGCTTTGCCAGAGATGGCCTACACCTGTCACCACTGGGTTTCCAGATCCTGGCCAAGACTCTCACCTCCCTATTGTGCCTTTTTAGGCAATGAGTCAAAGACAAATCTTCAAAAAAATTGGTCAAAAAGTAAATTGAAGGTCATGCTACTTAACAATAGGAGCCTTAACCAGAAAAATGCACTCACTTGAGCCTCTCCTTGCACTGGAAGATGCTGATGTCTGTGTGTTCATGGAAACTTTGTTCAGGGCTGCGGAGAGCATGCCTGTCTTACCAGGCTATACCTCATTCTACACATTCTGACCCCAAAATGAGGTTGGGAAGACTAAGGGTGGTGGAGTCTCTACCTTCATGAATGACAGGAACACCTCCAGACTGGTTTGCCAGCATGACACACTGAACTACTCCTGGTGCAATTGACAAATGGCAAGACACCCATTTAAGTTATAGCCAGCTATAGACCCCCCCTCCCTCCATGACTCAGGACACCCATTCTTCTTACTTACCTGACTCCATTAATGTACCTTCTAACAGCCTGATCCTTGTTAACTTCAACTACCCCACCATACACTGGGTGAACTATTCCTGCACTAATGCACTCACTCAATGATTCCTTGAGTTCATCAATTCTAATGCAGCAGACCAGGTTGTCTCATCCCCAACAAGGGGAGATAAGATTCTGGACTTGGTTCTCACCAACATGAGTTACCATTGCACCACTCCCATGGTATGTTCTTTCTTGGTGAGATCAGATCATCGAACTGTTTCATTCAAAGTTTCTATCCCACCCAACCCCCACCCATAATCAAGCTAAAAGAACTTCTCAAAAGCTGATTACAACCTCCTGTAGCTTCACACTACCACCCCTTAAAGGATGCAGACAACTATGCTGAACAGTGTGCCAATGTAGTATACAAGCACCTGTACAACTGCATGGACTCAGCCATACCCAAAAGAACTAAAACTTGCTCCTCAGGGAAACGCAAACCTGTTTGGTGGACATCCTCTATCAACAGGCTTTACAACATAAGGAAGAAACTGTTGTCCAAGGGTAAAAAGGAACATATTCCAAATTGGAAAAACTTTCTCCTTAGCCTCAACAAGCAAATTAAATGACTAGTGAAAGCCTGCAAAGCCAATTATGAATCAAAGCTAGCCTTCAAAACAAAGGGAAGCCACAAACCCTTCTTCAGTTATGTCTGGAACCTCCATGGCAAAGCCCAGGTTTGTTCCGAATTAGTACTTAACAGTATCACTTACACAGATCCTGTTGACTTAGCCAACCTACTAGCAGATAGATTCAGTGCAAACGTCACCCCTCTGTCCCCCTGAAAGGCCATTTCAACATCTTTGATACTTGTCCCACACCTCACATCTCTGTAGATCAAGTGTTAAAGGCCCTATCCAAGGTAAAGAACACAACTTCCATAGGACCTGATAGTACCCCAGGCACCCTGAATGATCTCCAGCAAGAACTGGCTTCACCATTGAGAACCCTATTCAACCACAGCCTAAGTACAGGCTTCATTCCAGCAGAGTGGAGAACTGCCATTGTCATCCCCTTGCACAAAAGTGGTGTCACTACTGACTCTGGAAACTGTCGCACCATTAGCTTGACATGTCTGATCTGTAAAGCGATGGAGTGTATTATTATGGATCTCATAAACAAGGACATAGGCAATCTCCAAGCACTTAACCCCACCCAGTTTGGTTATTCAAGGGCAGATCTTGCCTGTTGAACCTGGTTAACTTCTTTGAGACTGTCACCAAGGCCCTGGATGATGGTAAGTAAGTGCATACAGCTTATCTTGACTTGGCCAAGGCCTTTGACAAAATCCCCATCTTGGGTATCATCGAAACGCTAATACAAATTGGTGTAAATCCCTATCTCATCAGGTGAGTGGCCAACTGGCTCAGCAACAGGACCCTCAAGGTCAAAATAGGTGCCTCCACATCTGATAGTAGACCTGTCACTAGTAGACTTCCCCAGGTATCTGTCCTGGGACCCCTACTGTCTGGCATCTACTTCTCAGAGGTCCAGGCAAAGACAAAAGGTCTGTGGCCGACCAAGTTTGTTGATGACTGTAAGTTGGGTGCTGTCATTGACTCCCTGAATGATGTTAACATACTGCAAGAGGGTCTCACAGCAACTAATGACTGGTTTTAAAGTCATGTCCTCAAGCTAAACCCCCAAAAATGTATCATCATACCATTCAGCAAAAACATGGCCCCTACTGATTACCACATCAACGGCTACCCCCTAAGCACACAACCTGTGGTGAGAGACCTGGGCACTCAGGTGGATAACAACCTCACATTCAACCATCATGTAGCAGCAATGGTCAGAAAAGCCTTTTACTTTGGTCATCTCATAAGTAAAGGGATTGCATCCAGAAAAAAAGGAGGTTATTACCTCTCTATACATCTCCCTCATTAGACCAATAATAGTATAACACCTCATTTGGTATGTACCTCTCCAAACATCTGCACCAACTGGAAAGACCACTGAAATACCTCACAAAGAGAATCCATGGCCTCCAACACCTGTCCTATGTGGACAAACTCAAATCATTATCACTCTATTTGGTATCATACAGATTGCTCAGGGGAGACCTGTGTCTCACCTATAAGGCAATCTCGGAGCCTGCCCTACTAAAGATTACCCAGTTGAAAGGTCTGAATCCATTATGCAACATCAACAAAACCTGCTGGAGAGACAGGTGTCCCCCCCAGAGGCTGCCCCATCTCAGAAATAGACTTCTCATACATGTCAAACAGAGCACCTCACTGACCCCGGTTCAAGCGCAACCTTGATGAGTGGATGGGAAACCACAAATTTGTCCCATGCATGTGTTCCTCATTGACAGGGGTGACAGGTGCTGACTGATGTTTCTTTTTGGGTATAAATTCTTGGCTAGACTTGTAAGAGCCCCAGGGCCATTAGCCTAGCAACCTACTATGATCCTATGATCCTATGCAAATGCCTACTTTACTGTAAATGTTAAATCAAATTGTATTGCTTTTTTCAGTGTTTGCAAAACATTGTTGTTAGTTTCAGTGTTTATTAAGTATATACTGGTATTTTCACTGTTTTTATGCTATCTGTTCTGCTAGTTCTGATTTCACTGCCAAGCAGTGTTTAAATAACGGATCTGTTAGCTGTTTAAAACATTTTTTAGAGCCTCCTTGCTGATTTTCTGCTGTTTTGAATACTTTTTTTTGTGTCTCACTGCTATTTTTTCCTGCTGTTTTAAAAATTCTGTACTGTTTTCCACAGAAACTATGGAAGCTAGTAGCTGTAGCATAGTCCGTGTACAGGCTTGCTGCTTCTAAAACTGTTTCTATGGTTTGTTTGTTCTGAGCATGTTTTCCAGGCTATCTTGGATTGGAAGGGGGCCTATCTGCAATTTTGTGAGAGAACTGTGCTGATTGGGTCCTGCCTGGTAAAAGCAGGCCAGTCTAGGACTTGGAATAACCATCCTCATCAGTCATGTAAAATCGTTTTAAAGTCTTTTTCAAGTGTTTAGCTTCTGGTATTTAAGCCTGTTGTTTCTTTGGAGCTGAACTGAGGTGAGCTACCAGCCCCAACTCTGAGTTGAGATACCAAATGACTAGAGGCTTCTAAGCTTCCAAAAAACATAAGCAGCTTTTTTTGTTTGTTTGTTTGTTTTTTGGTTATTTATACTATTTACTACACTTTTCATTGCCTGCCCCCTACTTTTATACTGTAGTAATTAACTGTGTATGTAAGTACACCATTGTACTGCAATCGTCTGCATTGCTGTGCCTGTTAAATCAAATTTTATTTTAAGCTGTTTACAAAGCTATTTTGTTAGCTTCACTGTTTGCTAAGTATTTACTGGTATATTTATCTGTTTTTATGCTATCTTCTTGACTTATTCTGGTTTTTCCACCAAGCAGTGTTTAAATAACTGATCTGTTAACTGTTTAAAACATTCTTTAGGGTCTTCTTGCTGATTTTCTGCTTCTTTAAATGTTTTTTTTTTTTTTTTTTGTAGTGTCTCACTGCTATTTTTATGCTGTTTTAAACATTCTCTCGTGTTTCCCACTGAAACTAGTGTTGCTAGTAGATGTAGCATAGTCCAGATACAGGCTTGCTGCTTCTTGAACTGTTTGCAGTGATTTGTTTGTTTTAGGCATGTATAGGTTCCTAGGTTCACAGGTGTTTACTAGGCTAATGACCACAAGGACCTTTTTAAGCCTTGCCATGCATCCCAAATCTCTGACAAGTTCTGATACCATTGATAAGTATAAGCAGGGGTTTGGGAAATGAATCATTTACATGTTACCTGCATCCATGAGAGACATAGGTGCCAAACCAGGGATGAATTTCCAGTTTCCCATCCAATTGTCCAAGTTGCACTTGAATTGGGTAAGGGGGGAACTCTGCTTCACATGGATGGAAAGTCTGCTCCATAGACACGGTAGTCTCTGGGATAAATACCTATCTTTACAGCAGGACCTATTTATATCACAGGCAATGTTTAAGTCTTTAGAATGCATAACTCTGGTGCTATTTCTTTTGTGGGTATGCAGGAGGTCCATCAGAGTGGGTTCTGACAATGCCCTGTATGCCAGGTGTAGATCACCCCTCATGAGGCTGCAGGAGACAGAATAGAGGGATAAGGCCTTGAGGTGGTCTGCATAGGACATTTTAGTTGCATCCTGTATTCTTTTAGTGAGGAACCTCTGTGGACATTCCAATTGTTGGATATTCCTGGTTAGGTACATACCAAAGGGGGCATTGTACTAAATGATACAGCTGATGAATGCCAAATACAGTGAACAATGACTTCCTTGGACTTAGATGCCATGCCTTTGCTTATAAGTTGTGCAACATAGAATGATTTCCTCACCACTGTAGAAACATGATGGTCAAAGGCTAGATTACTGTATATGTGTGTCCCTAGGTCCCTGACTACTGAGTCAGCTCTAAGGGGTGTGTTGTCAATATGATAGTTACCAGGGATAGATGACTTCCCAAAGGATACTATTATGCATTTCTTGGCATTTAGTTTTAGTCCATGGCTCTGACATCAGTTGTTTGTCTATGTCAGCCCTTCCAGGAGAACATTTGTTTCAATGTGAGATTCAATGACAGTTTTTAATTTGCTATCATCTGCAAATTTATTCAGCCAGAGACTACTGACATTGACCTAGACTTCTGAAAAGTAAATGCCAAAAAGGAGCAGTCCAAGGACTAATCTCTGAGGGACTCCATTTGTAACTCACCTCTTTGTAGTGGTGGAATCCCCAATTCTAACTTCCTGTGTCCTTTCTGAGAGCCAGTTGGCTATCCAGTGGGTGACATATGAGTTTGTACCTAACCTCTTGAGTTTGTCAACAATGCCTGAGTGGGGTATTGTGTCAAATGCCTTGAACAAGTCAAGGTAGGCAGTGTGAACAAATTTGTCCTCATCCATTGCTTTGATGACCTTCTCAAAGAAGTCCACCAGGTTGAGTAGGCATGATCTGCACTTGACAAAACCAATCTGGGTTAGGTCCAGTGTCTTAAGGTTTATTATATCTCTATTGATCATCTCCATGATAATTCTTTCCATGGCTTTATATATAAGACTTGTGAGACTTATGGGTCTGCAGTTTCCAGGGTCTGTAGATGGCCCACTTTGTGCAGAGAGATGACTGTTGCCTTTCTCCATTCATGAGGCAGGAAACCTGTTTGGTGGCTAGAGTTAAATAGTAACTCCAGAGGCCCTGGTAGGTCATGTTTCAGGCTATTTAGAAGGCAGCCTGTGATATTGTCTGGGTCCATTGATGCAGTGTTCTTGGCTTTAGATAGAGCTTTAAGAACCTGTTCACTAGTGATAGTAGTAGGTGGAGTTATATTTGATGATATTTCCTGAGAGAAGGTTGAGGGGGAGAGAGGGGTAACGGAGCTGACTTTATCAGCCACAAGGTTTGTTATGTCTTCTGGCTCAGTATAGGTGGCTCCATTTTCAATGATCTCTGCACACAGTTGTGTATTGCCTTTGAAGTTGTGGACATAGCTAATGAATGCTTTGTGGTCTTCTCTGGCATGGCAGGCCAAACTAACCTCAAATTTGGCTTTGGTAAACTTTATTTGTCCTCTGAGTTGTTTGTTTAGTTTGATGAGAGTTATTTTATCCTGCTGGGTGCTGTAGCTCCTAATTTTTGCCATAATTTTCTTCCTCCTGTTATATAGCCTATTGATTTTGTGATTCCACCAGGGTGGCTTGTTTTTTGAGTTAGTTCTGTACTTCTTCCTGGTGAGTACAGTTGCTTCTAAGCACCTATTTACATGACTGTACAGGACTTCTGTGAAGAGCTCTGCATAAGCAGCATTTATGAGGGATTGAAATTTTGCCAGATTCTCACTTAATAGCAGGAAGTTAGCCTTAGAATAGTTCCTGAATATTCCAGGTTTAGCTGGGGGTCCAGGCTTTATTTTTACTTCAAAGGAGACCATTTTGTGGTCTGACCTTGCCAGGGAAGGCATTACAGTAGGGGTTCTACAGCACTATCCCATATTAGTGAGGACCAGCTTCAGTATGGTTGCACCCCTGGTTGGTGTATTGACTATCTGGCCCAGGGAGTTTGTGTTTACAAAATCCAAGAATCTCTGTGCATATATGTTTGTTGTCGTATATGATTCACAGTTAATAGTGGGGTAATTAAAGTCACCCATGAATATGGTATTGGATTGGATGGTTAGTGTTTCTAATAAGTTTAAATACATGGCATGTGTTTCCTGGGTCATAGAGGGGGACCTATAGTTTTCAAGGAAGGAGTATCGGATTTTGCCTATGGTGATTTGAACATGGAGCAGCTCAAGTACATTGTCCTGTTTGACCAGCCTTGAAGTATATTTATCTTTGATGTAAATAGACACACCTCCACCTTTAGTCCCTACCTGTGAAGTAGCTGACCTAAATGTGTGGAAGGCAGTATAACCTAGCACTGTTGGTGTGTTCTCGCCTGCTTTAACCCATGTCTCAGTGACTGTACAGACATCAGCATTCTCTAGGGTAAGAGAGCTTCTAGGCAGTGGAGTTTTTTCTTTAGACTCCTAACATTTAGCAGTAATACTTTTAGATTTTCTTGGTTTTGATTTGCTATGTCGGATGTTCTTTCAGTTTGGCATTGCCTAAAAATGGCACTATTGGGGAAGACAATGTTTTAGCTAATATTCAAAGCCTAGAGGGAAGAGGTGCAGACCATCCCTGGCAAAGTAGCATGGTCTGTTGACCATCTCTTTCCTTGCTGATAAATAATGCACCCCCTTAGAATGACACCAGAAACTCAGCCAATTATTAAAGTCAATCATCTTTTGTTCATACTGTGGCATCATCCTTGGAAAATGTAAAATGCTGCTCAGTGCTAGGCTCATACCAACCTGAGACACTTATTCTGAGAGCTCCATGATGTCTCTTTTTATATAGTCTAGGGAAGTATGTATCGGGTCATTTACTCTTACATGCATAATGACTGAGTCATATTGATAATTGTGGTCAAATGACCTGAGTGCATTTGTAATGTGGCAGATCCTACCTCCTGATAAGCAACTGACCGTGACTTTCTCCTTACTCAGCCTGGTGAGCAGGACATCAGTTTGCCTCCCAATGGAGTCTCCAAAGATTAGAATTTTGAATTGTGTGGTGGTTTGCCTTATGGGTTTAGAGGTAGAAGCTCCATGAGTTCCAGCTCTATGTGTTGATGTTGGTGTTTTGAAAGAGTGCATTTGGGGCTGCTGAGGGTATTTGTTATGTGTACTTCATCTAGGAGGTCTTTTTGGTTTAGGAAGATTACAATGAAGTGCCTCAGCATATGTGGGTGGATATATCTGCTTTGAATTGCACATGATGGGAGTGGTGTATGTACTACTGACAACCTTATTGACATTAGGAGTACTTTTACATGAAAACTTTGACTCCAGTGAGATTGTGTAAATACATCTCTCACATAGAATATCAGTTTGTTTGAGAATTAACTGGTTGTCAGTAAACATGAGGCAATTTCTACATTGCCTCAGGATGCCCATATCCACCAAGCTGATAACAGAGACAGTAGGAAAGTTCATATCCATGGCAACAGACCTTTTTTATTGAACAGACAGTTGGAATGAGAATATCAATTAATGTCAGCAGTATCTGGTTTGCAACTATGGGGACAGTTGTTTTCATTGCAAACTAGTTATTTGTGTGCAGCTAGGTATTGGAGAAATTTCAATTGTGTTTTATAAGAAAAATATCACTCAAAGTGTCTGAGTCTACAAAGAGCACTGCCAAATACTTGAGGGGAAACTAATATGTAAACCCTGAAAATTTAAGGATGAAGTATTTAGCCAGATATTCTAAAGTTAGAAACAAATCAAGCAGTGCTTACTGGAAACAAAGAATTAGCTTGTCAGAATGATGAAAAGAGGCTAGTTGCATGAATGGCTATTACATGGCTACTACTAATGCTGGTCTCACCACACCTTCACTCTGTTGGGATACAATACTCCTTTGCTCCTTCTCTCACCACAAGCAAACTGTCAGCACCAATCCAAGATGAGAAGCAGGCCACAGCATGTTTAGTGATCCATAGTCTTGTCCTCGATGATGCAAGGGTCTGTAAGCTTGTAGCCTTTTCCTGGTAGAGGCCTTGAATAGTGACCACACCAGTCAGGAACATTAAGCACAGACACTCACTCTCCAACCAGAAATAGTCAGAAAGCAATACACTCTGCTCCTTCTCTCACTGGGACCAGAATATAAGCACAGATTCCAAGCTGTCACCTATAAAGCAATTATTAGGATTTCTGGTGATCAGCAGTCTCCAGGAAATAATGTCACTGTACTCCTCAAACCAGGAGAAAACAGAATCACTAATTCCAAGATGACTACTGAGAGGCAGAATGTGGGCTATTCAATAACTGGTGGTCTTGCAATAGATGTTTAAAGGAAAGATGGAAAATGGTTTATCCTAAACACTGCAGTTAGATATGAAAGTGGATAACTTAAGTTTTAGCTGTCTAAGTGGAGAGCCACTATTTTAAAAGAACATGATAGATTGAAAGGGGGTGGGCACTTTTGGATTCTGGTACTATGGAATACAGTGGGATGGCCAATAAATTTAAATAGTTGAAGGGGAGTGATTTCACAAAATTATAGTTTTGTGCTTACTCACACCAGCCAGTGACGGAGAGAGGGAAGGAGATATATGGTCAAATTAACATAATAGACAGGCAACTAGAAAGACAGTCAAGTTTAAAAACACAACAGTAGCAGGGTGGGAGTGTGGTAAAAAAATTGTTTGATTCACAAGAGACACAGCTGCAGTCTCTTTTCAAGTTTTAATATGCAATTAAGAGCAGAAGACAAGAAAAACTCAGTGCAAAGAAACATGTATTTTATTTATTTATTTTACATTTGTTGACCAGGATTGTCTGACTGAGCTGAAGAGCTCTTTTTCAGCGGAGGCCCGGGGAGAAAAGCTCCAACATATTATACAATTTTCATTATAAAAATCACAAGTCACAAATCACAAATCACAGTATACAAAATAGAAAAAGGCAAAAAAGTAATACAAAGAACAAAAAATCAAAGGCAAACTAAACTTTCCCTCACAGCAAGCTTTTTCAGACTCTGGGTGAGCTTTTCCAGCAAAGTCAGGTCATCTTGGATTGGAAGGGCTTACCTGCACTTTTGGGAGATAATTTTTCTAATTGGGACCTATATGGTAAAGGGACACCAGTCTAAGGCTTGGAATAACCATCCTCATTGGTCTTTCTGAATGTCTTTAAAGTTTTTTTTTTTCCAGGCTTTTAGCTTCTGGTATTTAGGCCCTGCATTTGATGAGGATTTTGCTTGTTTGCACCAAGCTGAACTCAGGTGAGCTAACAGCCACAACTCTGAGCTGAGATAGCAGATGACTAGAGGCTTCTGAGCTTCTAAAAAACATAAGTTGCCTGTTTTTTTTTGGTTATTTAGATTATTTACTGCACTTTTTATAGCCTGTCACCTACTTTTATACAGTATTTACTGTGTATTAAACTACACTGTTCTACTGCACTTGTCTGCTTTACTGTAACTAGTAAATGGAATTTTATTGCTGTTTTCACTGTTTACAAAGCTTTTTCATCAGTTTCACTGTTTAAGTATTCCTGGTCATTTTCAATATTTTTTAAGTTATCTGTTCAGCTTGTTCTGGTTTTCCCACCGAGCAGTGTTTAAATAACTGACCTGTTAACTGTTTAAAATATTCTTTAGAGCATCTTTACTGATTTTCTGCTGTTTTAAATGTTTTTGTGTCTCACTGCTATTTTTTATGCTGTTTTAAACATTCTCTAGTATTTCCTGTTGCATCTTGGAAGCTAGTAGCTGTGGCATAGTCCAGGTACAGGATTGCTGCTTCTGAAACTGTCTGCTGTAACCGTTTGTTCTAAGCATGTTTTCTAGGCTATCATGGATTGGCAGGGGCCCTTCTGCACTTCTGTGGGAGAAGTGTGCATATTGGGACCTGTCTGGTAAAAGGGCACTAGTCTAAGACTTGGTATAAACATCCTCACTGTTCCTTCTGAATGTTTTTTTAAAGTTTTTCAACTTTTGAGCTTGTCGTATTTAGGCCTTGAATTTGAGCAGGTTTCTGTTTGTTCTGAGCTGAACTGAGGTGAGCTACTAGCCATAATGTTAAGCTGAGATACCAGAAGACTAGAGGCTTCTGAGCTTCCAAAAAACATAAGTTACCTATTTTTTTCTTGCCTATTTATACTATACTATTTACTGGGCTTTTTTATTGCCTGCCACCTATTTTTTATGGTGCTTATTTACTGTGTATTAAACTACACTGCTCTACTGCAATTGTATGGTTTACTGTCCATGATAAATAAAATGCTATTACTTTGTTCACTGTTTACAAAACGTTTTTGTTAGTTTCAGTGTTTGTTAAGTATTTACTGCTATTTTTTCAATGTTTTATGCTATCTCTTCTGCTTGTTCTGGTTTTCCTGGCAATAATTATTTAAATAACTGATCTGTTAATTATTTAAAACATTCATTAGAGCCTCATTGTTGATTATCTGCTGTTTTAAATGTTTTTGTTTTGTGTCTCACTGCTATTTTTTCTGCTGTTCTAAACATTCTCCAGTATTTCCCTCTGAAACTATGTAAGCTAGTAGCTGCAATATAGTCCAGATACAGGCTTGCTGCTTCTGGACCTCTTTGTCATGGTTTGTTCTGAGCATGTTTTCCAGACCATCTTAGATTTGAAGGGGCCTATCTGCACTTCTGTGAGAGAATGGTGCTGATTAGGACATGCCTGGTGAAGAGAGGCCAGTCTAGGGCTTGGAATAAGCATCCTCATTGGTCCTTCTGAATCATTTCCATTTTTTCTTCAAGCTTTTAGCTTATGGTGTTCAGGACCTGCATTTAAACGGGTTTCTGCAGTTTGTACCAAGCTGAACTCAGGTGGGCTACCAGACACAACTCTGAGCTGAGATACCAGATAACTAGAGGCTTCTGAGCTTCCAAAAATATAAGTTGCCTTTCGTTTTTCTTTTGATTATTTATACTATTTACTGCACTTTTTAAATTGCCTGCCACCTATTTTTATACAGTATTTATTTACTGTGTACTAAACTGCACTGTTGTACTGCAATAGTCTGCTTTACTGTGTATATGAAATCAACTTTTATTGCTTTTTACACTATTTACAAAGCTTTTTTATCAGTTTCACTTTTTAAGTATTTACTGGTATTTTCACTGTTTTAAGCTCTCTGTTCTGCTTGTTCTGGTTTGCCCACCAAGCAGTGTTTACATAACTGACCAGTTAACTGTTTAAAACATTCTTTAGAGCATCCTTCCTGATTTTCTGCTGTTTAAATGATTTGTTTGTGTGTTGCTGCTATTTTTTCTTTGGTTTTGAACATTCTCTAATATTTCCCACTGAAACTATGGAAGCTAGTAGCTGTAGCATAGTCCAGAAACAGGCTTGCTGCTTCTGGAACTGTTTGTCATGGTTTGTGTGTTCTGAGCATGTTTTCCAGGTCATCTTGGATTGGAGGGGCCACATCTACACTTTTGTGAGATAATTGTGTTGACTGAGACCAGTCTTTAAATGGGAAGTGGGTCTAGGACTTGGAATAAGCATCTTCATTGGTCCTTTAAAATTATTTTAAAGTTTTTTTCAAGTTTGTAGCTTCTGGTATTTTGGCCCTGCATTTCAGGAGGTTTCTGCTTGTTTACAATGAGCTGAACTAAGGCGGGCTACCAGCCACAACTCTGTTTTTTTTTTTTTTTTGTTATTTATACTATTTACTGCACTTTTTTATTGCCTGCTACTTACTTTTATACTGTATGTATTCACTGTGTATTAAACTATACTGTTGTACTTCAATTGTATTCTTTACTGTGCCTGTTAATCAAATTTTATTGCTGTTTTCATTGTTTATAAACCTTTTTTTGTTAGTTTCACTGTTAAGTATTTCTGGTAATTTTCACTGTTTTATGCTATCTGTGATGCTTGTTCTGGTTTTCCCACCAAGGAGTGTTTACATAACTGATCTGTTAACTGTTTAAAACATTCTTTAGAGCCTCTTTGCTGATTTGCTTCTGTTTTAAATGTTGTTTATGTCTCACTGCTATTTTTTTCTGCAGTTTTAAACATTCTCTAGTGTTTCCTGTTGAATCTTTGAAGCTAGAAATGAGAGAATTGTGTTGATTGGGACCTGTCTGGTAAAGGAAGGCTGCTCTAGGGTTTGGAATAAGCATCCTCTTTGGTCCCTCTGAATCTTTAAAATTTTTTTTCAACCTTTATCTTCTGGTATTTAGGATCTGCATTTGAGCAGATTTCTTCTGGTTTGTACCATCCTACCAGCTACAACTCTGAGTTAAGATAACAGATGACTAGAAGCTTCTGACCTTCCAAAAACTAAAAGTTGCCTATTTGATTTTTCTTCTGCTTATTTCTGCTATTTACTGCACTTTTTATTGCTTGCTGCCTACTTTTATACTGTTGGTGCTTCTGAAACAAGTTTTTTTTCAAGCTTTTAGCTTCTGGTATTTAGGACATGCATTTGAGCAGGTTCCTGTTTGTTTGTGCAGAGCTGCAATGAGGTGGGCTACCAGCCACAAATGTGAGCTGAGATACCAGATGACTAGGGGCTTCTAAACTTCCAAAAAACATAAGTTGCCTATTTTTTTTTTTTTTGCTTATTTATACAATTTACTGCACTTTTTATTGCCTGCTGTCTATTTTTATATTTACTGTGTATTAAACTACACTGTTGTACTGCAATTGTTTGCTTTACTGTGCCTGTCAAACCAAATTGTATTGCTGTTTTTACTGTTTACAATGCTATTTTGTTTCATTGTTTGCTAAATATTTATTGGTATGTTTCACTGTTTGTAAGATATCTATTTTGCTTCTTCTGGTTTTCCCGCCAAGCAGTGTTCAAATAGCTGATCTTTTAACTGTTTAAAATGGTTTACTATCAAAATTTCGACAACATCTCTGCGAGTAATTACTTACTCGGAAAACATTGTCGGAATAAACAACATCAACCAATCAAAATAATGAAACAGAAAAATGTCAACAATTAGAATTAGAATTGTTGATATTTTTTGAACTTACTGAACATCTGGTGGCATTCAACAGATGTTTTTCAGGGGGGGGGGTTAGCCTCCCTGCACCCCCCATGTGGTGATCTGTGCCTCCTACACCTCCTACTACTTATATATTACAACTCAGAGATGGCACTACAGTGAGGAAAAGGGCAAAGTTCCTGATCTCCACCGCAGTGCGATTGCCAAACAATATGTCAATCTCACAACAGTGAATGCACACTAGCATTCACTGTTGTGGGTTCGACTTATGTTGAATTTCTGTTATGAGACTTTGGCTGCCTTTCAACAATTAAAGTTCGCATAATGGCATTCAAATTTTAATTGTAAACCTTTCAAAACATTCTTTATAGCCTCCTTGAAGTTTTTTTTCCTGCTGTTTTTAAACACTGTTTAGTGTCCTACTGCTATTTTCTGCTGTTTAAAACATTCTCTAGTGTTTCCTGGTGAAACTAGGGTAGCTATTAGCTGTTCCTTAGTCCACAAGCAGGCTTTCTGGTTCTGGATCTGTTTGTTGTGGTTTGCTTGATCTGAGCTTGTTTTCCAGGTCATCTTGGATGCAAAGGCCTATCTGTACTTTTGTGAGATTATTGTGCTGATTGGGACCTGTCTGGTAAAGTGAGACCACTCTAAGTTTGGAATAAGCATCCTCATTGGTCCTTCTGAATTTTTTAAAGTTTTTTATTTTTTCCAAATGATTAGCTTCTGGTATTTAGGCCCTGCATTTGATCAGGTTCCTGCTTGTTTGTACTGAGGTGAATTGAGGTGTGCTACTGGACAGAACTCTGAGCTGAGATATGAGATATCTAGAGGCTTCTGAGCTTCCAAAACCCATAACATGCCTATTTTTTCTTTCCATATTTATACAATTTACTGCACTTTTTTATTGCCTGCTGCCTTCCTTTATACTGTAGTTACTGTGGATTAAACAACACTGTTGTACTGCAATTGTCTGCTTTATCGTGCCTGTTAAATAACATTTTAATAATGTTTTCACTGTTTACAAAGCTTTTTGTCAGTTTCACTGTTAAGTATCTACAGGTATTTTTCATTGTTTTTAATATATCTGTTCATCTTGTTCCAGTTTTCCCGCAAAGCAGTGTTTAAATAACTGATCAGTTAACTGTTTAAAAAAATTCTTTAGAGCCTTCTTGCTGATTTTCTGCTGGTGTAATTTTTGTGTGTGTGTGTGTGTGTGTGTGTGTGTGTGTGTGTGTGTGTGTGTGTGTGTGTGTGTGTGTGTGTGTGTGTGTGTCTCTGTTATTTTTTTCTGCTGTTTTAAAAATTCTCTAGTGTTTCTCTCTGAAACTGAGGTAGCTAGTAGCTATAGTATAGTCAAGATACATGCTTGCTGCTTCTGTAACTGTTTGTAGTGGTTTGCTTATACTGAGCATGTTTTCCATGCCATCTTTGATTGCAAAGGGCCTATCTGCACTTTTGTGAGAGAATAGTGCTGATTAGGTCCTGTCTGGTAAAGGGAGGCCACTCTAGGGCTTGGAATAAGCATCTCCTCTTCAATATTTCCTTCAGATCTTGCTAGTTCTCTACTCTCTTGTTCTTTAATTAGCTTATTCACTTAGCACTTCAGGCTATTTATAGCAATTATTGCAGCACACATAAGTGGTATCAGCACTAGACTTCCTATAAGGAAACAGCTCCAGTACTTAGTAATGATGACCATCCCTCCTGGCATGTCTAAAGGTCAGTTCCCTGTGCTTTCTCCTATTAACCTGGTGAACTTGAGCATTCTGAGGCAGTGTAGCAAATGCCTCATGTATACAGAAAACCCTCTCCTCTTACATCCCAACACTCAGACTTGTGAGAGATGCACTTATATCTCCAAACTGGAAGTCATACACTCACCAGCCAAGACTGGAACAGCTGGTCAAGAGGAGAAGGTCAACACCTGCACCACACCAGATGGAATACATAGCCCTCCAGAACACCTGCCACCACAGACCTCACATAAAAACACAAACCACACATCCACCTTCGCGGAGGCTCTCAATAGAAATCTACCCAAATAGCAGAGACCTTCAAGGCAGAAACACACTTGACCACCCCAACACAGCACAAACCACAAGATGCATAGCTCACCTACACAGTGTGCCCCTCAACCTAAGCCCCTAAGGCAAAACAGCTTGCCCAATACAATAATCATAGGTGACTCAATAGTGAGGCACAATGATGTCCCAGTCACTAGGTTGAATAAGTAGAATGTAACAGTCAGCTGTCTGCCAGGTGCCAGAATCTGACATATAACACAAACACTTAGGTCACTCCACAGCAAGTACAAGTATGACATGGTTATTGTCCATGTGGGTGAGAATGTCCTGAGACACACCTCTCTGGACTACATGAAAAGAGACATGGTGGAGTTCACAGATTATGTGGCCCAGCCAGGTATGACCCTAGCCCTGAGCAGCTTCCTACCATCACCCAGAATGATACAACAGTACAAACAGAAAATGATTGACTTCAACAATTGGCTAAGTTTCTAATGTCATTCTATGGGGATCCAGTATCTGTCTGCTTGGGATAACATAATTGACATACCTCGATGCTTTGCCAGAGATGGCCTGCATCTGTGACCACTAAGTTTCTGGGCACTGGCTAAGACTCTTGCCACCCCTATATACCTTTTTAGGCAGTGTTTCAAAGACCAAACTACCATGATAACAGCTTTTTAGGCAGTGTTGCAAAGACCAAACTACCATGATAACACCTATAAATAAATGCAATGTGAGGGTCATGCTGCTCAACGCAAGAAGTCTAAATCCCAAGATGCACTCACTCAAAGCACATATGAAAATGGAGAACATCAAAATATATGTTGTAACAGAGACCTGGTTTAAAGCAGCAGAAAGCATCCT
Organism: Protopterus annectens; assembly: GCF_019279795.1. Classification (NCBI taxonomy): domain Eukaryota; kingdom Metazoa; phylum Chordata; order Ceratodontiformes; family Protopteridae; genus Protopterus; species Protopterus annectens. The sequence goes on from NC_056745.1 coordinate 796,010,221, forward strand.
GGCACTACCAGGCTATAACTCATTCCACACCTTTCGGCCCCAGAACATGGACCAAAGCTCCAAAGGTGGTGGTGTCTCCATATTCATAAAAGATATGCACACCTCCAGACTAGTAGCACAGCTTAACACATCTGAGATACTCCAGGTACAACTAACATTGGATAAGATGGTAATTCAGGTTGTAGCCTGCTATAGGTCCCCAACCATGTCCAAAGACTCTCACTCCACTTTCCTAAGCACCTCTGTAAACTATTAAGATCCACCCCAACACTCTCATACTAGTTGACTTCAACTACCCCTCCATCAATTGGGAAAACTACTGCACCAATGCACTGGCCTAACACTTCCAGGACTTCATCAGTTTCAATGCCCTGGACCAGCTCATTCTTACCCCCACTAGAGGAAGCAACATCTTTGACCTGGTTATTACTAACATGGGCAACCGTTACTCTAAACCAGTAGTCAATCCTTTCCTGGTCAGATATGACCATAAACTAATCACCATGGAAATTCACATCTCACCCACACACCCCGCAAAGGTATCCACCATTAAAAACTTTTCCAAAGCTGACTTTGGACTCCTAATAGAGGTGGCAAACTTCACAGCACCCATGCCAATGGAAAATAGATGCATGATTACCGAATCATACACCAACGCACTGTACAAATACATACATAAATGCATGGAACTAGCCATACCCAACAGAACCAAGTCACCATCCTCCAAAAAAAGGAAGCCAGTCTGGTGGTCCCCTGCCATTAATAACTCTACAACAGAAGGAAGAAACTGTTGCAGAAAAAGGTGAAGTCCCAAGACTGGAAAAATTCCCATATTAGCCTCAACAAAAATTTGAGATCCGTCATCAAAACCTCCAAAGCCAGCTATGAAGGCAGAATTGTGGCAGACACTAAAAACAATCACAAAGCCTTCTATAGTTATATCAAGAATTTCCACAGCAATACCCAGATTTTCTCTGAGTTACTGCCCAATGGTACCTCCTATACTGAGCCAACAGATATTGCCAACATACTGGCTGACAGATTCAGTGCCAACTTTACCCCTCTCACCCCCCTAAAGGGCCAATCTCAATACTGATCCAGCATTACTACAACACAGGTTAAAGCTGCATTGTCCAAGGCCAAGAATACAGCTTCCATGGGACCCAACAATATCCCTGGCTGTGTTCTACATGAATTACAAAGTGAACTGGCACCACATCTGTGTGCTCTGTTTACTCACAGCCTCACCTCAGGCTTTGTCCCTACCAAATGGTGCATTGCTACAGTCATCCCTGTCCATAAAGGAGTGACTACAGACTCTGGAAATTATCACTCCATTAGCTTGATGATTCTGATATGTAAGGCTATGGAGCACATCATCAAGGACCTAATTAACAAGGATACTGGGAATCTCCAAAATCTAGATCCTACGCAATTTGGTTTTGTGAAAGGTAGAACATGCCTGCTCAACCTGCTTGACTTCTTTGAGTCAGTCACCTGAGTTGCGGATGAGGGTAAGGCAGTTCATACAGCCTACCTTGATCTGGCCAAGGCCTTTGATACCATTCCTCTCTCAGGAATTATTGATAAAATCACCAAACTAGGCATTAACCCCTTTATCATTAGGTGGATTGCAAATTGGCTCACAGCTAGAACCCACAGTGTGAAAGTAGCAGACTCCAAGTCAGATTGCTTTCCAGCCACGAGTGAAGTCCCACAGGGATCAGTCCTGGGTCTTCTTCTGTTTAGCAACTACTTCTCAAAAGTCCATGCCAACACAGAGGGGCTCTGGCTGACCAAGTTCACAGACAACTGCAAACTGGAGCTGTTATTAACTCCCCATGTGATGCAGACATTCTACAGAAAGGCCTCACTGAGACCACTGACTGGTGTCGAAACCATAGCCTTAAGCTTAATGCCAAAAAAATGCATCACTGTTCCCTTTGGGAAAAACTCAGTTCCTACTAATTACCACATTCATAGGACCCCACTGAACATTGAAGGTGTTATACAAGATCTGGGGACACAGTTTGACAGCAACCTCTCCTTTGACCACCACATTGCCACTGTGATCATAAGGTCCTTCTATGTGGCACATCTCATTACCAAGGGTTTTGCATCAAGGAAGAAAGAGGTCATCATTTCTCTCTACTCTTCCCTCATTAGACCAATTATAGAGTATAATGCCCCATGTGGCATGTACCTCACTAGACACTTACAACAGCTGAGAAGGCCACAAAAGTACCTCACAAAGAGGATCCTAGGCCTTAAACACATGTCCTACAAAGACAGACTCAAAAAACACCAGCTATTCTCTGTCTCATATCATCTACTAAGAAGCGATCTCTGGTTGCCATACAAAGCCATGTCTGACCCAGCTGTATTAGAAATGCTACATATAAAGAAATCCCATCCCTCTTCACCACATGCTCCAGAGACCTCAACCTCATTACCACAATCAAAGGAACATGCCAGAGGGACAGGTTCATAACCAAGAGACTGCCCATGCTCTGGAATAGACTTCCCATACATGTCAAGCAGAGCACCTCCCTGGCCCTCTTCAAGAGAAATCATGATGAGTGGATGGGAAATATAAAGTTCACCCTGGGAATCACTCCAGTGGTACTACTTGATAGAGGCACTGGGAACTAACGTTGGGCGGCACAATGTCAAGGCACCTCTATTGGTTAGGCTTGTGAAGACTACAGGGCCATTAGCCTAATGCACACCTATGAACCTATGAACCTTCTGAATCTTTTTAAAGTTTTTTCATGCTTTTAGCTTATGGTATTTAGGCCCCGCAATTTGATCAGGTTTCTAATTGTTTGTACCAAACTGAACTGAGGTGGGCTACCACCAGCCACAACTCTGAGCTGAGATACCAGATGACTAAAGTCTTTTGAGCTTCCAAAAACCATATTACCTATTTTTTCTTTTGCTTATTTATATTATTCACTGCACTTTTTTATTGCCTGCCACTTTTATACTGTACTTATTTACTGTGTACTAAACTACACTGTTGTACTGCAAATTGTCTGCTTGACTATGCATATTAAATTAGATTGCATTGCTTTTTTCACTGTTTACAAAACTTGTTTGTTAGTTAAACTGTTTGTTAAATATATGCTGGTATTTTTCACAATGTTAAGCTATCAGTTTTGCTTGTTCTTGTTTTCCCACCAAGCAGTGTTTAAATAACTGATCTGTTAACTGTGTAAAACATTCTTTAGAGCCTCCTTACAGATTTTCTGCTGTTTTAAATGTTTATTTTTTTATGTGTGTCTCACTGCTTTTTTTCTGCTGTTTTAAACATTCTCTAGTGTTTCCCACTGAAACTAGGGAAGCTAGTCACTGTAGCATAGTCCAGATACAGGCTTGCTGCTTTTGGATCTGTTTCATAGTGGTTTGTTTTATCTGAACATGTTTTTCAGGCCATCTTGGATTGCAAGGAGCCTATTTGCACTTTTCTGAGAGAATTGTGCTGAATGGGGCCTGTCTGGTAAAGGGAGGCTGCCCTAGGGCTTGGAATAAGCATCCTCATTGTTATTCTGAATCTTTTTAAAGTTTTTTTTTCCCCAAGCTTTTAGCTTGTGATACTCAGGACCTGAGCATGTTTCTGCTTTTTTGTACCAAGCTGAGCTGAACTGGGGTGGACTACCAGCCACAACTCTGAGCTGAGATACCAGACAACTAAAGGCTTCTGAGCTTCCAAAAAACATAAGTTGCCTATTTTTTTTTTTGTTTATTTATACAATTTACTGCACTTTTTATTGCCTACTGTCTGCTTTTATACTGTATTTACTGTGTATTAAACTACACTGTTGTACTGCAATTGTCTGCTTTACTCTGCCTGTTAAATCAAATTTTATTGCTGTTTTCACTGTGTACAATGCTTTTTTGTTTCACTGTTTGCTAAATATTTATTGGTATGTTCATAGGTTCTAAGCCTAGCCAGCAAAGTTCCATAGCTTATGCCACCCAAGAAAGTTATTTTCCTATGCCACTGTCCAGCAGAGAAACAGAAGTGATCCCCAGGGTGTATTTCCTATTTCCCATCCACTCATCAAGATTTTTATTGAAAAGTGCTAATGAAGAACTTTGCTTGACATAAATGGGTAGCTTGTTCCAGAGTATAGGACGTCTCTGGGACAGGAATCTATCCCTCCAGCGTGTCCTGTTTATTGTGGTGAAAAGGTTTAGGTCCCTAGAGCATGTTGCTCAGAGGGTTTGGGATTTCTTTAGGTGTAGCATGTCCAACAGCTTTGGGTTTGACATAGCTTTATATGTTAGGCAGAGATCACCTCGGAGTAGGCGATATACTACGGAGTAAAGCTGGAGTTTTTTGAGGTGGTAAGTGTAGGGCATTTGTTTGAGGCCTGTAATCCTCTCTGTGAGGTACTTCTGTGGCCTTTCCAGCTGCTGCAGATGTCTTGTGAGGTACATTCCAAAAGGGGCGTTGTACTCTATAATGGGTCTAATGAGTGACGAGTAGAGGGGAACAATGACCTCTTTTTTCCTGGATGAGAACCCTTTTATGATGGGGTGTGCCACATAGAAGGACTTACTGACTACTGTGCTGATGTGACTATCAAAGGAGAGACTACTGTCCACCTGGGTCCCAAGGTCTCTTATCACGCATTCGGTGTTAAGTAGATTGCTGCCTATGTGGTAGTTCATGGGTACACTAAACAATGTGTTAGCAATCATACACTACAAGAAACACTACCCCCACTGTCATGAAATACATGACATCTCCCATTCCTTTCAAGAATAAAAGTTTATTTTGCAGTCAGCATACCAGTATTCATCCTTCGCACACACATCACACTCTTACAATCAGTTATATCCACCCAGTTTCTCTCCCACAAATCCACAGCCACAACAGTCCTCTAACACACTATTTCCATACTCACTATTAAATACATGCACCTTTAAACGCTTGAAGAAGTCATCATTCTCCACCTGCCTGCATGCACATAAAAGGGTTAGATTTTTCTACACATACTTGCATATATCATAACTAAGCTGCTCCACAGTGGAGACATCCACCCCAGCCCTGGTCCAAGCACCAATAATTAGTCAGAAGCACCCACACCCCTTCAAAATGACCCAACCCCTCTCCTAAAGCACAACTCTATTCCCAACTGATGTCTTCTAAATATAAATTTTCAAAGCATACACAACAAGACCCATGATCTTCACACAACCCACTCACAATATAACCCAAACACACATATAGCTACTGAAACTTGGCTAAAGCCAGAAATAACTAGAAATGAAATACTCCCTCGGACATAACATAATCAGGTTAGGCAGACTAACAAAAAGAGGTGTTAAAGTAGCTATAATTTTAAAAAACACTCTAGAAGTAATCCAACATCCTCAAACTACCCCACAGTCTCAAAACACTGAAATTCAGTGGCTGTATCACAATACAAAAAAGGCCGTAAACCCAGGTGACATAATCATTGACTGGAAAGAAACAAGAAATACCTCACCTGACCTAAACTTATTCAGATTCTCACAATTATGAAACATCACTACCAGGACCTGCAAAACATCTAGCAAAGTAACCACACTAGATTGGATTCCTTCAAATAAGCCCCACAACAACATCACCAGAACCATATCCGACACTATTAGTGACCATGTACCCACCTACGCTATCAGACAGCTGCTAAATTTTCAGAAGAAAATAACATGCAAACAAGTCCATAAGCTGCAGAATTTCAACCCTGAACACTTTATAGCAACTCTAAAGAAATATAACTGGAAATGCATAAAATAGTTACCACTAGATGAAGCAGTAACTGATGTTAATCATATCATCCCAACTATCCTAAATAAGCAAGCCATACTCAGAAACAAAAAAGTCCAATCCATTACAGCTCCCTGGCAAGCAAAGACTACTAAGCAACTACTTTTAAATACAGACCAGGCCTGGAAAACATATACAAAAAAATAAAACTCGATAAACACTACAGGATTATAGATATCTCAGAAACCTCACAAAAAATACTTACTACAAAATACACCACAAGATACCCCAAACTGTTCCAGCAGTCTATAAAGTCATTACTGAACCCTAAGCAACTCTCTACCCCCCAACCCACCACAACCTCGAAATACCCAGGTTATACAGCAATTCAATTCAACACCCACTTTCTAAATTCAATCATATCACTAACCAAACAACATTCTACCTCACCCCCTCACTACAACAACATAGTACCCTTTAAACTTGATAGTGCACCCACTTCAACAATAAAAAAAAAAATCTACTACAAATTAAACCAACCACCTTGGCAACTAACAAAGTATCATCAGAGTACCTCAAAATAGCAGCAGAAGCTGCAGCATTCCCAGTGTCTATACTTGACAATAAAGCCATAAAAGAAAACCATGTCCACAACATCCAGAAAATATCATACATCATACCCCATACATAAAGGTGGAAATTCTACCGACCTAACCAATAGTCATCCTCCTACCCCTATCCAATGTATTGAGAGAAATGTATCCAAACCCAGTTGCTGAAATACCTCACCAACCATAATCTACTCTCCTTGACTCAACATGGTTTTCAGCCTAATCACAGCAGCACTACTGCCCTTTTAAACCTTACAAATACAGTTTACAGTTAATCAACTATAAAACAATGGTAATCTAGTCTCAGCAGCCTTCCTAGACATATACAAAGTGCTTGATACTATCTCACACCAAAACCTCCTTGAGTAAATAACCACTCTAGGGCTCAGCAACTCATCACTAACCTGGTTTCCCAGGTACTTATCCAATAGGAAACAAGCTATGAAATGGCAACAAAACTATTCTGATTTCCTTATAGTCACAGTCAGTGTCCCTCAGATCAATTATAGGGCCCCTACTTTTTAATATCTTCATCAGCAATCTGCACTTCACCGCTAAACAAGCTACCCTGGTACAATATGCAGATTATACCACTATCATATGCTCAGTCAACACACTAGCCTCCCTACAACAAAACACCCAAAAGGCCTTTCTAGCCATAGAATCCTAGGTATACACCTCAGATTTACTCTTAAATGCTAAAAATGTACAACTGATGTTTTTTACTCCTAAACACTACTCAAACCAAAAGCAATCTTCACATCCTATCATCCAACAAAATAAAAATAGAATATGTCACACAGGTAAAACTCCTTGGAGTAATGCTTGATGATAGGCAGGAAAATTTGTCACTTCTAACTCCAGAAAAACCATAGCACAAACATACTTACTTCCATTCCTGCACTATGCCTTACCCTTCTTTACAAATCTTAACTTAACCATCAAAAATAAACTAAAGACAGACTATAACAAAACTGCAAAACTTGCTACAAATAATCCTCAAAAAACCCACCACTGAGTAGCACTAAAAGCCTTAACTGGCTACAACTCAAAACACCTCAACTACCATCAACTTATTACAGCCCATGAACTAATAAACTCAGAAAAATGCCCAGCTCAAAAAGGAATACTACAACCCTATAACATTAATCAAGCCCTATGACCCAACAGCAAAGCTTTTCTATATATCACAAAATCAAACAGCACATGAGACTCACTGTATTCCAAACAGGTGGCAAAAATATGAACCAAAATTCCACCTGAAATAAGACAGGTAGATACACTGCATATCTTCAAAACATCACTAAAGAAACACCTGCTAAATAACTGGCTGTGCTCATGCATTACCCCAGGCTAACCTCCCCACACCCCCTATACCAAACCTAAACTCCACCTTCAAAGTTACACACCTTTTACTTTCCCTTTCTATACCCTAATCTTACACGTGTAAATTTATATCTCTATCACTAAGAAATCTCACTGTATACTTTCCCACACTACTCTTCTACATGCTATGTTTCACGGCTTTTAAGATATCTGTTTTGCTTCTTCTGGTTTTCCCACCAAGCAGTGTTTAAATAGCTGATCAAATGGTTTATTATCAAAATATTGACATCATTTTTGTGAGTAATTACTTACTCGGAGAACATTGTCAAAATAAACAACATCAGCCAATCAAAATAATAAACAGAAAAATGTCAACAATTAGAATTCGAATTGTTGGCATGTTTTGAACTTACTAAACATCTGGTGGTGTTCAGCATGTTTTGCAGGGAAGTAAGCCACCCTGCACCCCCCCCCATGTGGGGAGCTGTGCCCCACACACCTATATATTACACCTCAGAGATCACACTACAGTAAGGAAAAGGGCAAAGTTCCCGATCTCCAATGTAATGTGATCTCCAATCAATATGTCAATCGCACAACAATGAATGGACACTAGCATTCACTACTGAAGGTTCGACATATTTTGAATTGCTTTTATGAGACTTTGACAAACTGCCTTTCAACAATAAAAGTTCTCATACCGGCATTCAAAATTTTGATTGTAAACCATTCAAAACATTCTTTATAGCCGCCTTCAAGTTTTTCTGCTGTTTTTAAACATTTTTTTAGTGTCTCACTGATATTGTTTGGCTATTTTAAACATTCCCCGGGATTCATGAAGATTGCGCCAGGCGCAGGCATAGTGTAGGTGGTATAATGCCAAATATGACCGTTGAGCGATTCAGGTACGATCCAATTCCATGTGCACTACCGGCGTACGCCAGAACTGCGGAGCCCTTGGCTTAGGTATGCTAATCACCCCATGTGCAGTGTCGCACCATACAAATGAAGGCATATAGTGATTCATGAAGTGGTGCAAGCGTAGCGTAAGCCCACGGAAATGTAAACCAAAAAACATGGTTTACATTTTCCCAAACAGGACATCGGAGCTATGGAAGTGGGCCAGAACCATGTATCACAAAGTTAACATATGCCAATGGCGAAATACACAGCCAATGGCATAAGAAAAGATGTACAACACCTAAAAAACAACATTTAATGTCATGTCCACAGTAACGCACAGCACAACCGCAGGGCATGTGTGCGGAAACTGTAACATAAAGAAATAATATAAAAATGTCATAAAATTGCAATGTAATAGAAATCTACACAATGGTAGGCATGGAACACCACAACCAAGGTGCAAGGGTTGCTAATGGCCTGTGATAGTGTCCGGCACGGTAACTATGAATTAGTAGTCAATGCCATGCAAATGAGGCAGATAATACTGAATCGCAAATGTCCCGCCAGATGAAGGTTGTACCATACGGCGCAGTGGTATAACACCGAGGAGTGGCTCAGAGAAGATACATGACATCAGCAGAGGGGTGTGTCACCGTAGCAGTAAGCACATTGGAGCAATGCAAATCTGGTCTGTCTGTTGCTAAGCAAAGCTGCAGGACAGGGGTGGGGAGGAAGGTATAGAATCGTTTAGCTGAGATCACACATGGTGCCAAAAGTGCATGTGTACGGGGATGAAAACATGCCCGAAACCCAGTAATCGGACGCACATGCCATGAACAATAGCACAAACAGGAAGGTCAGGGGAAGAAAAGAAGGAAATGCTGAAGTAGGGTAATTGGAGTACTAATGAGCAATCAACACTAATCAACTCACGATGGCCAATCGACGGCAGCTGACAATTCTGCTTGCAGAAACCTGCAAAACAGGATAGGGGAGGCATTGGAATGCAAAGAAAGGAGGGGAGGCATTGGATTGCAAAGATAGGAGACCTGACACAGCAGAGCAAAGCAAACCGACAGTAGACCGGCAGTAGCACACATAACGAAAGATACGCCAGGTCCAGGAAAGTACAAATGAATGTAGGCTGCTGGATGCATGCCAGAAAATGGTAGGTGCAACGTGCAGAAATGTAAAGGGAATGTCAAGAGGTAATCCACGGCAGCCAAATGTAATTCAACACCAAAGGCACCACAATAGTAGTTCGGGTAGTAAAACACATAAGATTCCCTGTAGCTACGATCGTACATACACACCCTATGACATCATCGGTGTTCACAGCACAATAGTATAAAGTGTGAAAGCACCCTACACACACCTGTGTATTCCCAAACACTGCACCATAGGTGTAAACACACGGGGAACTTTTAAAATGTACATGTTGGGAGCTGCCATAGCTGTGATTCATCAGCATGTGTTAGAGACTGACGGTGTTGTGGAGGATGATACCGACAACTACCGCAGGCCTTGGAGGAGAAGGAGAGTGTTCAGACCAAGGGTAACCTACCAGGGGCTACATGACCTGGCGATAGTAGAGCGTTACAGGGTGGACAGGGACATCTTACAGCAAATAGTGGAGCTGTGCCGGCCACGCCTGAGAACCAGAAACAACAGAGGGGAACCCATCCCAGTGGACACAAAGGTATGTGTAAGCCTGCGAATACTGGCCACAGGTACCTTTCAAAGGCCAACTGGAGATATAATGGTGATCTCACAGGCATCAGCATCCAGGGTACTACACCAGTTCCTGGATGCCATGTTACCCACATGCCAATGAGCAGATATACTTCCCCCGAACTCAGGAGGAGTTGTCCAGCAATATGCGCCACTTCCACTGTGTGGCACACTACCCGGAGGCACTGGGTGCGATAGACTGCACGCACATACACATTAAGTCACCACCTGGTGAGCATGGTAGGCACTACATAAACAGCAAGAGATTCCACTCCATCAACTGCCAGGTCGTGTGCAATGCCCAGGGCATTATCATGGATGTGTGTGCTGGCAGCCCTGGAAGCTACCATGACTCCCATATCTGGAATGCCTCACAGCTGTATCAGGTATTTGTCAGGGGAGACATCCCACATGGCCATCTTGTGGGGGATGCTGGCTATGCACTGGAGCTGTGGATGATGACTCCCATCAGAAATGCACACACACCCATGCAAGAATACCATAATGAGGCACACGCACAAACCAGAATCATCATAGAACGTGTGTTCGGGATGCTGAAATCACAGTTCCGGTGCATGGATACATCTGGTGGAGCCTTGCAGTACTCTCCAGGCATGTGTGCCCACATCATCATAGTATGTGCCATGCTACATAATATGATCCTGCGGAAGCAGCTGCAGCAGGGACAAAATGGTGAAGACCCTCATAGCCCACTGCAATTGCCAAGGCCATTACAGGCACAGAGGGATTCAGGCCATGAACACACTGTGCCAGCCCCAGTAGGCAAGCGGAGGCATGCCCAATATGCCTACGCCTTGGCAAAGAGGGAACGTGTAGCACATACTCTGACAGTGTAGGCCCCTACGGACTGACACCTCTCCACCTGCACACACAGTAAAATGGATGGCACACAAACATGACCACCTGTAAATTGTAATGTATAGGTGGCCCAATGTGTGACTCCTACATAGGCAGCCCTCAAACACTGTACACACAACAGCTAGTGGAACATGGAATGTCAACACCTGAACAGTACAAGAGCCTATCAGCATATGGTGGTGCTGTGTGCCTGTCACGTTCCCCGCCAGATATATATACACATGGCCATCTTGTGGGGGATGCTGGCTATGCACTGGAGCTGTATATAATACAGATGGAAAGGGCAATAGAGTGATATATGTTGATATATATGGATTCAGCGATATCGGCAAATATATATAGATAGGTCAACGACATTCATAACACCTTGGAGGTACAAATAAATAGGATACTGCCAACTATGGAATGTGTAACATACCGACATGCGTAACCACGAGGCTGAAAGACCGATAGAACACAGTACCGGAACAGTACAGCCACGAGTAATAGTATGATGATGTGAAGGGACATTTAGTCACTGCTGCCGGTGTTGCGGTCCACATAGGTACTGTGTTCAACTGTGTTTGTGAGTGCCGTAGTCTGTGTATGTGTGCATTGAGGGTGCCGTATGCGTCTCCGTGTGACTGTAATGTGTGTGTGTCAGAGGTAGATCAGTTCAGAAGGTGTGGGTATAGCTAGCCGTAGGCATACGGTTACCACCTGTCCCACAGTAGGAGGGACAGCCCCACCCTGGGCAGGTGTGTCCTGACATAAAACAGTACAAAGGGCAAATGTCCGAGATTTTAGGACATTAATATGTCCCATATATAATGTAATAGTCGTATTTAATAGTTATGCCTGTATGTAAGAAACGTAAATGTTACATGCAATATGATAAGTAGCCAAAGTCCCACAACAATAGGTATGTATTGAGGATAAAAGTATGTGCTAACCTGTGTACTGACCGTGGCTACGTGCTGGCCTGTAAACACTGCTGTGTGTCCCGCAAGTGTCCAACAATGACCATATGAAAAGGTGGCAACCCATGGCAAACAGGTTCTTTTACCAACACAACCACAATGACTGCAAATATCTGGGACAGAAATACAAGGGATAGCTGTCACTTACACATATCCCGTGATATATCGTTGCAATTCCGGAGGTATATAAGTATCAACCTCACCTGCAGACGATATAGAAACCAATTAACAATGGCCCAATGTACAATCCCGTAACATAAGTCTACTAACTGTTAGCTCTCTAATTAGGGATGGAGCCCACACACATATATATGGAATATGTAGAAATGCAAGCCCCACAAACCTGTATATGCTACGTACACCCACCGACATCCTCCGCACTAGAAACTAAAGCAATACAGACTGTAATAGCAGCACAAACATCCAGTCAGTCAATTACATCTGCAGAACCCTCAACATACCGTGTGAGAGACACAATTAAAGGCATCATGCAAAATTGCAGGCATTGTATAATGGAACAAACAGCGATGTTACAGGTTTTGTTTGCAATAGTCCGTTATCAGACGTTGGGATGACAGGTACACCCACATGTTGAACCACATACTCTAGCTGTCACACACAATCCACGGGGGGCATGAATCCAAAGTATACTTGTCTCCATGCATAGCAGTTGCAATTACACATAACAAAACACAATACAGGCCGTCTCCCCGAAGGTAGGGCAAATAGGCAACGCCCAAGTGGAGAATTCAATTATACCCCACTGTTGCCACGTAATTGGTGAATGTAGTAGCTGCACAGCTGACATGCAAGTAATTAGTCACTCAGGAACACCAATTGGTGGGATGAAACCACATGTTACAGGTATCGACGTATATAAGGATGACTTGCCAGACATTCAAACCGTATGCTCATACCGAATACCAGTTGAAACACTGTGAGAGAGATAGTCGAAACTCCGTAACGATAACAAGGTATGTAGAACACCCGATATGTAAGGTTATGTATAGCATGATCTGTATTAATTAGTTTTACTGTATGTATAGCCTGGTTTGCATTAATTAAACGTGTCCGCAATGCATAAAGTGGGAAAAGGTATTTATGTAGTGATGTCTTGCTGAGCATACTAACGCTTGTAGAAACTGTGCGTCCAGCAGTGGGCCACAAGGTACACATCACAGACACCACAAGGGATGCTACATGAGGGCTTTAAACAGAACAATGTCATACAACCCGCCGTCAGTGGTAGGGTATGTCCAATAAGTATGTGCCATAGCAGGGGATAGTATATGTTGATATACTGTCCCAGCACGTATGTGTATGGGCATATAACATCAATGACATAACTAAGGTAGTACCGCTGTGCAAGTATGCTTTGCATTATGGGATACTATGTGAAATATGTGTAATATATAGTATTGTAGGTAGATATGACAGATATTCTACACAGCATAACAGGCATATCATGCATACCAAAGGTATCGTCTATTGGCATGTACAATAACAGGATACATATGGCTTGTAGGCATGGGACATTGTAATAGCATGATAGCTAATCTAAATGGAAGGGCTACCAAGTAACCATGCACAAAGGACATTTAATAGCTTCACAGGTGCATAGTGGGGTACTATGCAGTCTGGCAAGTCCATGTGTAAGCACAACTACAGTGTTCACACCAGTGGCACCTCTCTAGGGTAGAACCATGTGTCGGCTGCACCTCTGCACAGTACAGCCACTGCAGTGATCCCAGGCCTACATGTGTCTCCCAACCACCAAGGGAGGTATCACATGAACAGTGCTACTGAGTGTCCCTGCGTGATGTACATAGGACTCATATTCCAAAGCATGGTGAGTGTCCAGTTTGGGAATGTAACCCTCAAGCACATCCCACTCATTGTGGTGTGTGTGCACATATCCATGAGCATGTTGCTCACAGTGGCTTTTGCTTATGTCACGTATGAGGAGTATATCCATTAATAATGTTGTAGACATGGGCCCTGTCTGACCAGCAGAGGTCACCCCTGAGTATGTAGTATGCAAATGTGTACAGATGTGGTGTCCGTAGTGCAGCCGCATACTTAAACTGTCGGAGCTCAGTAAACGTCATGGCATGTTAATGTTGTGGTATGTAAAACTGTAGCTGTTGTGTAAGGTACACCCTAAATGGGGTGGTGTACCCTTGAATGTGTGTAGAAGTCTTGAGTTCAGAGGTACAATGGGTGCCTATGTACCAGCTACACACCCAGTGCAGATAAGTGTGGCCACGTAGAAGGATATCCACGCCACAGTGGCAATACGGTAACCACAGGAGTGGGTGCGACATATGTGTGTACTGCAAACATGTACAATGTGATATGTATGTAGGGGACTACCACCCATGTGATAGTCAGTGGGTGAATGGTGTAATGCAAAGGTGATGTTCATGCACCTTGTGTCATGCAGCTTGATGCCATGATAGTCATATCAGGTATCTGTCACAGTAACACCCATATGGATGGAGTCAGTATCAGCTGGTGGAGCAATCATGGCACTTTGTATGCAGGGGTTTGTAAAGCTAGGCAGGGAAAGTCCCCTGTGCTAGCCTGTACCACAGGGAAGCATATACTGAACATGAGGGGCCCTATGACTGAGGACTGTGGTATGCCAAATGTAACTGAAATGCAGTAGGTACTATGGTATGCTGGCCTCACTGTGTGTGTTCTGTCCATGAGCCACATTGCATAACATCCTGAGACATAGGGTATGATGTGCAGGTGGATGTGTATGTTGTCAATACCAGAATGGAGAATGGTGCTGAAAGGCAATGAGAGGACAATGTAGGATGTGTGGACTCCAGTACCATCAGCAACTGCCCTGGTAACTGTATGAAAGGAGTCCACCAGGTGTAGTGGCCATGCTCTGGCCATAACAAGCCCAACCCGGGTGGCATCAAAGGATGGGAGCCCAACAATGTCTCTGTGAATGACGTCCTTGATGATGTGCCCCATAGCCATGCAGAACAGTCCAGTCAGGTGTGTAGGACTATAGTCCCACTCGTGCATTGTGGTGCCACCTGTGTGTAGTGTGATAAATGTTGCTGTGTGCCAGTCAGGGGCTACAATGTCTGAAACAAGGCTATTACTGAATATGGTGGCCTAGTGGGGAGACGTCATTCAGAGGTTTGTGGACATCACAGCCTGGGACGTTGGAAGGTGACATGGGGCCAGAGTCCCAGGACATATAGAGTGCAGGTTAGTACTGTGTAGGTGTGACCGCAGGGACACTACAATGTTCCTGTATGGATTGTGGCCCTGTAGTGAGTGAGAGGGTGTAATGTTAGCATTGAATCCATCCTCCAGCATGTTGCCAACATCACCTGGGTCTGTAATGCTCCTGAGTGACTGTTGTATGTGACAGCAGATGTGGGTGTTGCCATCGACTACTGACATACCACCATAATGCCTGGTGGTACACCCCAGAATGTGTCGCAGTAAAGTTTACGTAGCTAGTCTTGGAGTATGTGATGAGGGACCCTGTGGCCCTACCAAGGCTGACCAGTGAGCTACCCCACCCATGGGAATGTACACCACTGTGCAACAGCCTAAACCTGTTGTTGTACATCATATGTCCATGGAACATGACCACCAGAGTGGCGTCTGTTATCTGGTGTGTACCATCATGGCTCTGTGTGGAATAGTATGATCCATGCAGTTGTGTACATGCTAATGAAGTGCACTGGGGTATGTTTCAGCATTTGTACGTGCATCGTCCATCTGCACAGGTGTCATGATGTTAACAACCGCTGTCAGAAGATGTCTGTAGTAGGTGTTTTAGTACTCATGTACTGTGTATGCTGTGATGGGTGTGGTGCCGGGATGTGTCTAACAAGGTTGATTAGCATATGTTCGGAATCCACTAATGAGGAGATAACCCCAGGTGTGTAACACCAGTCACATGGTGGTAGTGTTCATGTCAAGGTTAATTTTGGTCTTGGAGGTGGTGTGTATGGGTTGATCCAGCAGAGTGGAGGTTATGACTCATGGATGTGTCGGTACATGAGTAGCTATCCCAGTTAAGTGTGGGGTAGTGTCAGTCACACATCAGTAGTAGCTGTCTGAGCCCCACTGTCCAATATACCAACAAATGAGGCATGTTAACCGTGGGGTATGATGTTGAATCTGTAGCTTGTTACAATGTGTCTAGCGGTCCCGGACACAGTTAGTTGCACGTGGAGCACCTCTGATGCATTGTGCTAAGTAACTAGCCAGGATGTGTGCACAACATAGTGGGATATGGGAACCCCTCAGCTGTGGGTGTGCCGGTCGAGGTATGTGCCTGAAAGGTATGGTCTGTCTATAACCTGCCATTGCAGGTGTGCTCTGCAGAGCCTAGAGGCAGGTCCCAGTCACTGCAGAGATATTGGAGTGGTGCATTATAAGGTGTGCCTTGCCTGCGTGCGTCACAGAGGAAGATGCAAGCATTGTGTCACATGACCCCATGTCGTGCTTGCCAGTTCCCGTTCTGCCGGTGACTGTTATTGGAAACTGTGCAAGACAGGCAGTATAGAAGCAGCAAGAGCCTTACATGTGAGCTGTACTCCCAGGGCTGACAGGTGCAAGTCATCTGTGCCACAGCATTGTGTTTGACCAGGTCAGTCAAAGCGGACAGATACCAGATGCCTGTGGAATGACAATAGGAGCATAGGCAACTGTTGAAGTGACACAGTCGGTCGTTGTACAGTGGTATCGTGTCCGGACAAATGCATAATGCTCCCCAGGGCTTGGCCCACACCCTTAGGGCTATAAAACTGGTGAGCTATTGCATGTCCCTGCACACGTAGTCTGTGAAGTGGCATCTCAGGGCAGTCACACTAACATGGAGAATGAAAGTCACATCATACCTGGTGAGGTGTGGCATGGGTGCATAGGTTATGTTGCAGAACCAGTTACCCGACAGCAAGATGTAAGCGACTATTGCCTTGTGTAGCCTGCTGTTTGGAACTGCAGTGTGACTCCCTACAGAGTCACCTATGACTGGTGTGTTGTGAATGTTATTTATTTTTATTTATTTAACATTTGTTTATTTAACATTTGTTGACCGGGAATGTCCGACTAGGTTCCACAGAGCCTGTTTTCAGTGGAGGCCCAGGGAGAAATGCTCCAGATGCATGTCTTTGGAATGTGGGAGGAAACCGGAGTACCCAGAGGAAACCCACGCGAACACAGGGAGAACATGCAAACTCCACACAGAAGGCACCCCAGCCGAGAATCGAACCAGAGAACCTCTTGCTGTGAGGCGACAACGTTAACCGCTGCACCACTGCACCACCCACTAAATAACTCCCTATTGGCTGTATGTGATGGGCACACATGAGTCTGTGGGCTATAAGTTGGTGATGTTGTTTTCCATGATGGGGGCTACCTCTGGTGCCTACACAGAGTATGGAGACGTACTGCACAAGTTGTCCTCATAGGTGTGGCCTGTGGTGGAGATCATGTGAGACTATGTGATGGGTGGGGTGTGTTGCGAATGTTACACATCCCCACATGACTGTCAGGTGCAGTCAGGGTTGGTGACAGCATTACTCCCAGCCATAGCTGTCAACCTCCTGTCCCTAAAATGAGGAACATTAGCCCTCATAATGTGTGACAAATGGGCAAAACATGGAACACTTACTACTGGCTTACTAACAGCTTCAACTAGGAAGGGCATATAATGGCTAAAATAGGCTGGTTTTACATATAAAAAAAGATATTCTAATGAATTAATATGATTCCCATCTATTTAGCCATGGCTAGCAGTTAAACAATTTCCAACAATGAATGTGTGACAGACCCTTTCAATGTGGAACCTTGAAGAACATGCACATTTTAAGACCCCAAATGAGGTGCGTTCCTCGTAATGAGGTACACTTGAGAGCTATGCCCCCAGCACGGCTGCAGAAGTGCATCCCCCCAGGCTGTAGTGTCATATGTTGGGAGGTGAGCATTGAATGTGTACATGAGACAATTGCTCTATTGCCACATGTACGACATATCCATCATATAGACAGGCAGTAGCACTGGTACGTGACAGTTGGACATGCCTGTATATACAACCATGTCCCACAGGATATGTGCGTTACATGTGTACAACAGCTGTTGTACCATAAGCAAGCTGGGAAGTGTAAGACAGACAGTGTACCTGTGGGAAATGGTGTGGAATGGGTGCTATATTAATCAGTAGCTCATGACATGCTCACAAGTTCTGAACAAGTGCCTAGCATGACCATACAATACAGATAGGGTGTTGGATAATATCAACCCACAAGTGGTGATGACAGTCATTATGGGTGGCACCGCACTATAACCCTGCTGAGTACGGTGTGCATGTCCATGAACCATTATCACTGTAGATGTTAGCAGTACAGATGTACAAGACAGCACGGATGTTTGATTACAAATGCCTTTGTATGTCACAGGAGTGTTCCCTCAGTGGCCTGTTGACAGACTCACAACTACAAAAGGTGCAAGAGTGACATGTGCATATCACACCAGTGCCAGCTGCAGTAGAACAGGGTTAATGTGTTGTACTCCACCCTCATTGTAGCCCATACAACACAGACAAATGTTAGGCATCTGTGTATGTAAGGCTGTGAATGGCCATGACCTATGAGTATAGCTGTGTCAGTGTTGTGAACAACATACAGAATGGGCTGTGTGGGTGAGGTGTGTGACATATGTGCACAGTCTGATGGATGATACCAGCATTGTCACTGCTAGGTGAACATCCCTGTACCCATTAACTACTACCTAGGCTGTGGTCAACATTATAGACACTGTGTAAGGGATGGTGCTGTGCAGTGCACCCCCTGACTTGGTGACGTCTCCAGGCCCCTTAGGTAGTCATATGAGGTACCCATGTCATGTCAGGGTGCCATCCATGAGCACGGAGATCACTGGACAGGCATATACAGCACTGTGGTGACCAATATTGGATCACATACCACCTGTAAGGGGTAATGGCTATGCATGGATATGCAATACCAGCCTTCACAATCCAAACCTCCACTATGCAGCATGCTGTCTACCTTGCAGAAGGATATTTGCTACACCATGATGATGGACATGCTACATGTCCATATCCTGATCTGTAAGACATATGTCATGGACAGCCACTGTCCTAATACTAGGATCGCCACAGGCTGGACAGATCCCTGTGCCATATATGTGACATACTCCCGCCATACCATGCAACCCTGTCCATCAAAGCTGCACATGTCATCCCAGTCATACATGGTGTTATGGCCGCATGGTAGATGTACTTTCAACTGACTGGATCAGTAATGTGGCACTGATGCACCTTGCGGTGGCATAATAGCTGTCTGTTACAGCTTGGAAGCCTTGCCCACACATGCTATGGTTGATAACCATCCCTGCGAATGACGTCTGAATAGCCATTGTCCCATGTCTATCACATGTGCAACACAGGCGATCCGTGGCAGGATGTTGAACAGTTGTACAGTGCTGTGTAGATGTATATGGCAAAGCACATGCATGTACAGGTGTCCATGCGTATGTGTGCATTGTCACTGCTCAAGTCCATTACGGCTGTGTCTGTGTTGATATGTGACATATACACAGCATCAAGGTCAACAGCATTACCGTGGACACATCCAGGCATGTGCAGATAGGTAAGAACACAAGTGCAGGCAAATAGACATGCCCACAGCAGGACAGCATTCACATGGAGTATGAACACTGTAATGAGGTGGCACACATATATGTTGATGATATCCAATGCATAATGGGTGTGACATGTGTGTGACACAAACACGTCAGTCATGTCAGTGTCATGATGCTTTGCAAAGATAACTGTGCAGATGTAGTAGATGTCATAGAAATGTATGTGCAGCAGTATCTCTGTACATCTCTGAAACTGTGACCTGTCACCATCATTATGTCTTACAGATAATGCCCCGTACACGCCTTCTAGCATACAGCTGCCAGGAGGATGATGTCCTCATCCCACAGCTCCATGAGGACTATGACTTGTTGTTCAGCCATGTGCCACAGCATGCCCAGTAGTGGGATGACCTGTGGCAGGATCTACGCAGGAGGGTGAATGATGTGGGTGGCCATAACCGCACCTACCAGCAGTTGCGCAGACAGTGCACGGACTTGATATGACATGCAAAACAGCGTGCCACTGCAATCGCCAGGGAACAAGGTGGAACAGGTGGTGGGCCACCAACCCAGCCCCCACTCACACACACCGAGGAGCTACTGGCCAGTCTGGGGACACCCAGGGAACAGCATCCACAAACACTAGCTGCCATCATGGAGGTGGGTGTCTCCCAACCAATGAGCCTGGAGTTTCCTGGTAAGTCAGTACTGCACATATGGCTATTATATCCCATTTAGTTGCATGTGTCACTGTACATTATGTAAAGTAACAACATATGCAAGGTATGTGGACACACATGCTGCATACTACAGTATGCTACTCTGTGTATGCACACATGTGCATACTATATGCTATTACACAGGTGAATGTGTTAACATGCACAGTGCACCCTGTGGCTGTCATACAGTCATGGATAATGTTCATACTGCTGTGTCACCCCTATACAGGTACCTCTGGCGTGCCGCATAGACATGAGTCCGTTGCAGGTGAGACTGTCATCAGTATCAGGCATGTTACAGTGTAGATCTATTTGCCATGTGGCCAGTTAACACTTGCACACTTGATGTTTGTTCCAGTCACGATATACTGGTTGCATCACCCATCATTCACACAGGCCACCCATGTGCAATATATACAAACGAAATGATACACCCACTTGAAACCACAGTACTTGTCATTGCGACATGTGTGGTCAGCTGTGCATACAACGGTGGAGGTGTTCTACAATGGAGGCATATGTAGTATGCATTGGAACAACATGTGGTAATGGTACACAGTACCACACAGTGAGCTGTGATATGAGCAGCCCACAGGTGTCACCATTGTGTCATATGCCCCTGCATTGGGTGCACACATTGTGATGTGCCACCTGACATGTCCCAGACACGTAGTGTTCTGTCTGCAATATTGTCACACTATCACATGACGTATACCCCAAATACCAAACATACAACCCATTGTCTGCATAGCCCTGTGGATTGTGACATATCTGACATCTATGGGTGTATGTCATATGTGACAACACAGACATGTGAGATAGATGGCCATCACACACATTTGGCCAACACATGTGCACACATGGCCATGGGGGATGGCCAGAGACATGTAGCCACACAGTAGATGGGATGTGTATACACCCTGTTGCACATTGTCCACACATGGTCTAATTATAGCCTTAGTTGACCGATTATACAGGTGATGTGGTACACTGGACATCCTAAAAGCCTGTGCACAGCTACTGGAGGTGTCACTGAAGTCTACCATATAAGATCTGTTGAACATCACGACTGTGTCATAGCATGCAGTTATGGCTATGCAATGTGTACATATTATGCATTCTACAGCAATATAGATGCCTCATGATGCCATGCAATGGCACAGTGTCTGTACTTCGCACTGTATAGCAATGTAGACAGCTCACACTACCCTCCCATGCTCATGCACATTTGCTAAACATGCATTCTATCTGTAGGGCATACAGACAACACTGCAATGTGAAGCCCATTGTGATGCTGTACATGTGTCAGGACACCATTGTGTCAGACATGTATGCATGTTAATGCACATGTCAGCAGATTACATGTCAAGTTCACATCAGCCATGTGTACTGTTATCCTGTTCTGGGCCACATGGTGTATCACGGGGATGCATGCATACTACCATGATTGTGTGAACTGCATGGCTACTGATATGACACCTGCTTGCTGTAGTGTGCACCCCAGGGAGGTATGCTTACTAACACTATTAATGTCTGAGCTGCATGCCCTCTGCTGTATCACAGGCATGCTGCATGCCATCTGTCAAATCACATACATGGTGTGTCTGTGTGTCTGTGTGTGTGTGCGTGTCTGTGTGTGTGTGTGTGTGTGTGTGTGTGTCTGTGTGTGTGTGTGTGTGTGTGTGTGTGTGTGTGTGTGTGTGTGTGTGTGTGTGTGTGTCTGTGTCTGTGGGTGTGTGTCTGTGTGTCTGTTTGTGTGTGTGTGTGTGTGTGTGTGTGTGTGTGTGTGTGTGTGTGT
Organism: Protopterus annectens; assembly: GCF_019279795.1. Lineage (NCBI taxonomy): Eukaryota > Metazoa > Chordata > Ceratodontiformes > Protopteridae > Protopterus > Protopterus annectens. Next base: position 796,032,549 of record NC_056745.1, read on the forward strand.
GTGTGTGTGTGTGTGTGTGTGTGTGTGTGTGTGTGTGTGTGTGTGTGTGTGTGTGTGTGTGTGTGTGTGTGTGTGTGTGTGTCTGTGTGTGTCTGTGTGTCTGTGTGTGTGTGTGTGTGTGTGTGTGTGTGTGTGTGTGTGTGTGTGTCTGTGTGTGTGTGTGTCTGTATCTGGGTGTGTCTGTGTCTGTGTCTATTGTACTTTACTGTGTTTCTTTGCATTCACAGGTGATGTAGGTGCGTTACCCTCCTGCGGTCCATTTGATGTTAGTGTCCCCACAGATACTAGCGGTGATGAACATATGCATGAGGTACAGGCAGGGTTGTCAGGGGCCGAATCTGTGCCAATGGTTACCATCCCAGCTATGTCCTCCTCTTCCTCGCACACAGTTCTGCTGCCAACACATACCGCATCACCAGTGGCCTTAGAGGAAGGACAGTCAGCGTCTGTTAGCATGGAACAGGAACGTGTGGTGGCTACAGAAGGTGTGTCTACACACCATGGTGTCAGTGTAATGACTGCAGATGTGCCACACAGGCATGTGGCCGGTGCTGCTCGTAGGAGGACCCCTGGCAGACATGCACCTGCAGGACAGAGCGCAGCAGCTGGTATCACCAGACGCATGTTCCAGACTGTAATGGCGGCACAGGCACGTGCTGAACGGCAGAACAGAGAAGGGCAGAGGCTGCAAAGGGCTGCTATCCGTACCCTAAATGACAACATCCAGGCATTGGCAAATGCTCAACAGCAGATTGCTGATGTTCTGGATAGGCGATTGGGTGACATGGCCGGAATCCTTGACCGTGGCATGGCAATCCGCGAGCGTGAGCTGTCTGTGCTGGAACATCTGGTAGGAGTGAGGCGTAGGCCACGTGGATGTAGGCCAGCAATACCACCTAGTGTAGGTCAACGTGAGCGTGCCACGTCACATGCCCGCTCCCATAGTGCCGGTAGCAGTAGCAGTGCAGCTGGTGCTGCGTTGCCCACACCAGGACACAGCAGGCCACGTGGATGTGGCCCTGGACATTCTCAGCAGGGGGACAGTTCCAGCAGACATGTGTCATCGGACAGTAGACAATCTGTACCTCCACCTGGTAGTGTCCATCCAACCCCAGGCAGGCACAGGTCACGTGGCCGTGGATGGGCACAGTGAGCTGTATAACCTGGTCTGTACAATCTGGAGCTGTCAATTATACCCCATGTAGGCCTCACAAATGGCAGAACTGTGTACACACATACATGCATACAGCAAACACAACTGTAGGGCTCCGCAACATCCACATGCATTCTGAACAGACATGTCCAATCAAATCACCGGCCCTTACACACACACATGATGTCATCCATTGGTGCAGCCTATGCCCCTGGCAAACATATCACCCTGTGCATATGATGAAGCCTGTGCCGCATCCCTGTCATCCACACCATCGGTGCAGGGATATGCTCAAATATTCTGATGCACAGGGTGAACAGAATAGTGAGAGGTGTATGTAATATTACCTGTGTATGCATAGTGAGGGATGTGTATGTTGCAGTGGCTGTGTGTGAATACTGAGAGATGTGTATGTGACATAGGTTGTGTACTGTCGACATGCACCGGTCATACCATGTAGTTCAGGTGCAGCATGCATTGTGATGTGTTCACGGTATGTGGCTCGGTTACATCTGTAGCACCATGTTGGTAGTGATACCCTGGTCCCCTCCTATGGTGTACTTGCATGTGCCTACAGGTAGCAGTGTTTGCAGTCCCCCACGTGTAACTGTGGATTACTCACAGGCATGTCTGGCAATATCAGCATGCTACATGTACCCTCAACCTGACTGTTGGAAACACTAACATGACACATGTCCGCATATATACTGCACCTGACGCATGTGGTCAGTGGCACAGGCTACAGTGGACAGAGACGTGACATACATAACAGAGCACATTACAGGTATGGTGACATGGTGCAGGGGTTGTACACAGCGGTCTGGCCAATGATGATGTGAGGTGTCACTTGGTAGCTGGAGGCCACACTGTGTAGGAGTAGGACCCTGTAACAGTACGTGAACATGGCCACATTCACGGGGTGTACACCACTATAATGCACACTCCATAGTGTTGAGGTGGGGACCCTTGCCTATGTGGTCATCATGCTCACAGTACTATGCACCCACACGACGTGTCACAGAGAAGGAACATGCACAGGTAGCCAGTATGGCTGGGACCTATGGCATCAACAGGGTAGTGCACTGCATCACCATTACGGGTTAGTCACCAGGTGGGGTTAGTGATCATTTCTCACTGTATATTAGCATGCACCCTCACACCAAGCACCAGACATACATACATACACACACACACTGTGGTGACCACACATGTGTATACGGACAGCCGACGTGTGTGATGCACCACACCGGCCGACGTCATGCTTCCCACACTGACGTATGTACAGATCTCTACAATGGTGTACAAGGATGTGTAACAATTGGGACATAATCCCCACGATATGTGGCATCTCTGGTCACACATTCGGACACACATGGCAGTGCTGGGAATGATACACCTGCCATATGATGACACGTTTGATAGACATGCAGCGGTATTGATTGCATTATGTGTACCAATGCTATGTCTGGCAATTGTGCTGCTACATGCACACGGGAGGTTGTAGTTGTTACAGGTGCCATGTGACATATAGTTGGTAACACCTGACCGCTGTGTATGCATTATGTCAGCACCGTCACGTAACAGTGACATAGCGTACTGTTTGCACATGGCATGATAGGATGGTGTGTGCCACAACTGTGATCCACCCCCTGCACACATACATCTACACAGGTGGTTCACCACTTTATGTACACACATCCCTCCATACCTGGTGTTTGTATGTCACCATATACAGGTGTCAATGATGGGGCTGCATTGCGACTGCATGTCATAGTTAGGTGCAACTATGTTACAGACATCGGCCACTGCACATGCAAGGTTGCTGCATGCACAGTACAGATGTCACATGTGTCTCCTGTTGCCATGTTTGTACACATTGCTATTGTTGGACATGTGTGTTGACATACATAACACATGGACTGTGGTATAATATCACGGGTGTCACAGGCGACCAGTACAAGGGTATGTGTCCCAGTCAACATTGCTACCCCCTGTAGTGTGAGCATTCAACAGACATGGACCCACCTTCCATTTGCATGCGTAGCATTGCTTAGGCCACTGTTATGCATGGGGTGCATCAAAGGCTATGCTATGTATGTATGTGTTGTGTGTGCAGTCCATGCACACATCCACACAATCACATGTATGACATATCCAGACATGAGTTCATTGGTGTACAGTAACAGTCATGTGTCACAGCTGTGTAAGGGCCGTGATATGTCTTGAGCTGACCTGTGTGTGTGTGTGTGTGTGTGTGTGTGTGTGTGTGTGTGTGTGTGTGTGTGTGTGTGTGTGTGTGCGCATGCTCCTGTCCACCTGGGGACTCAGGTTATGCTTTTAGACGCTTCACACCACAGATATATCCTGCTGACGTCTTTGCCTTTGCGGATGTCGACACGCACCTAGAAGAATGCCTGTGGGACTGCTGTGTTTAGTAATCTCGGTAGCGCCTTCTGTAAATGCGTCATGCTGTAGTGTGATAGGGTAGTTAGGTGTATGTTCGACTCCCAGCCCTGCCAAGTGTGTGTGTGTGTGTGTGTGTGTGTGTGTGTGTGTGTGTGTGTGTGTGTGTCTGTGTGTGTATGTCTGTATCTATATATATATATATCTATATATATATCTATATATATATATATATATATATATATATATATATATATATATATATATATATATATATATATATATATATATATATATATATATATATATATAATTTCTGCACATAACTCTGCTCTTGCATGGACAGCTGACTGTTTCATGTTTCGCATATTTGCATAGCTTTCACATACCAATGGGGTATGTTGCAAATCCCAACATTGTCCGTGCAACGTTCGTGTTACGGGCGGTGTTACACGCCCTTACAGGCGTTTGCTGTATAGCTTGGCAGACATCTATCCTTGCTGTACTCTCACTCTACTCATACATGCCGGAGGCTTCATGTATCATGGCCTAGTTTTGCTGTGTGTATGTCTATTTTTGCCGTGTGCATGGCTGTGGGTATGTCCCACTATCATCATTTGTAAAGGTGACAGCCCTATAGGTACTTCATGTAGACTGCTGTGTCATTTGACATGTCAGCACATACCTGCGGACAGTACTGAACGTCCTACTGCAGCGCTTTTCATACCTTCTGAGTTATCTTGCGGTCGATAATGCTGTTCCCTCACACATGTATCTGTTTCTGATCATACCACTCAACCTCCTAGAGCACACATCTGGACAAAGCCTTAACTGATAGTGGGACACATAGAGGCAGAATTTAAATATTGCTCTTACAAACGTAGATAGTTATCACAATAATAGGTTTTGCATTAGTATGACTTTTCTGATGGATTTGGTGTCTTAAACTCACATGTTTGTCATTATTTAATGACTTCACTTCTCAGGAATTTGCCAGAATGGTACTGATTTTAAGAGGAACACACCAAACATATGAGGCAAAACTCTGCACATTCTGCGTAAATCTGTACAGTTGCGGAGTATGTGTCTGATACAAGATATCAGTTTTCTGACACCAATACACACACTGTATGGCGGCATCACAGGCCAGATGCCATTACATTTATATTGCAGGACACACCCACCCAGAGGGTTGTATTCCTCACAAAGGCCAACAGGTGATTATCCACACTAATTATTCTATCATGTACCTTATGTGTATGCCGGTATTTGCGCTTTCCATCAGTGGCAGAGCTCACGTACGAGTATGGGGGACTGGACATTGTAACGGTGACACTGCATGACACCCTGAGGGACACATTTCTTTTGAGTCTATTAACCTTCCACATTGACTTTCACAGGGCATACGTTGTCATTCACATTTGTCGAAGTACATGCTTATGACTTGTACATGTTTTGTCATTTGTCCTGACGTCTTTCTTCTCACCTGTCCACCTAGTATCACAAGTTCTGTACATGTATTTTGGACAGGTTATCTTCATACCTCTCACCTGTACACATTATGGGTAAATGCCCTGACATTTGACCTTTGCTCTTGTTACATTTGTCATAATAATGTGCCTTTCTGGTAAATTACTGGCAAGGCATTACGAACTGTGCGGTTAGATAATAGTGACTGACATTTCTATGTCATGATTAGTAACACTCATAAAATTTATATTCCTGACTACGCCAGTATTCTATCAACATTCTGACTTTGTCTGGGGTATAGCTAATATAGTCCTTATTTGTATTTCATGTACTATGCCTTAGTGCAGCTGTCTTATTCTGACAGTTTGCCAGGTATGGTTACCATCTTGGTCGTACGCATGTCCATCCATGATAATCGCCTACATGACACTGATATAGGCCCCTGCATATTCCCACAATGGTTTACGCAATATCCAGTAGATGGTTTGCCCCATTATTGAGAATATAGGCGTGTGCTATACCCACATCACTCCCACGGGGCGGACCTAATAAATCTATGCCAAACAACACCTAGGCCCATTTCTGCATACCCATGATTCCCATACCTGACACCCCTCCACAGTACCCATTACACATGTTTAATGTGAGCGGTACTAAAGTGTGGAGACACTTATAAGCACTCCCCACTCTCCGGATATCAGTTCATACGTCATACATTCTATCGACACATGTGTTATTACCCTTGCACCTGCTACTGTTGCATGTACAGCTATATCGCATTTGCTGAGGTCACTTCTTTTGAGTCAATGACGGTTGACACTACGTATGGATCAATTTTTGGGGTCCTGCAATGGACACCTATATTCATGTTTAAAGTGTAGAACTTGCCGGACTGTCATTTTCTGGCCAATGGTTTTGAAAGCAGCGGTTTATTCACCTTTCGTGCATGTCTGTTTGTCTACCCATAATAGCTATGCCGTGGCCTATTTATGTACATATGTCATATCTACGGGACATATGTTTGTTGTGTATACATATATACATGTACAGTCCTCATTTTATAATTTGCTTTGGTTTACGTCTGTGGATTATGTGTATACACATATATCTATATCCATACCATACCTTTCCACTGTACAGATTGTCGCAGAATGTACAGCTGGTTGCCTCTTATCTTCGGTGTGTTTTTCATAACCTTGTGTCTATCTGGCAATTTAGTGGCATTTCATTAAAGACTTACGTTGGGAAATACTGGCAAGAAGTTCAGGTTACGACTGCATACCCTTCAGAGAATCCATGCTACTGACACACCCGTTATTCTATCCACTTTCTATGTTTGTTCTGGCACATATCTGGGGATTGTCCCTATTTGTACCAGTAGTTTGCATGGCTTTGTCCGGTTTCATACTTTATGGGGTTAACAGGTTTGAGCCATGTATATATAACGTGGGGGAAACAGCATTCATTTACTATGCTGTGAGCGGATCACACACGCACAGGCGCACTTGCATATACATGTTGTGGGTTACATCTGTTTAATAGATATGTGTGCTTGCGCGGCCTTTCATACTTCTGACCGTAACACTTACATATCTGTAGTCCGGTTTACGGACTGGTGTGAAACACATGGTTCACCTTTACGTATTTAACTGTGTGTACAGCACAAACGCATTCATTACACTTTACAGGGATATCTGCAGTGGTTGTAGGTCAACCGGGACTGCATTCACGTTGGTTGGATGCCAGAAACAGTATTCTGTTGCTGTTCTGCCTCATTGATATGCATACCCATAGTACTTAGCTGCATCAACATATGCCTCACCGCTTCACTTACAACACAGGCATCCATTCCCCTGCTGTGAGAAATGTGGTGCTACATATTACACATTCCTATTGCCTACTGCTGTGGACTCCAGCTGCATTGTTAATCACTCTGAGGATATGCAGAACACCAGGGCATATAGTCGTATCACATACACGTTTCTGATTGTCAGGGTGTTCATGTAGTGATCTGGGTATAGGCTTGTCCGCCTGGTGAACGGAACTTCCCTGGCCGAGTTCAAATGTCAGATGAAGCATGTGGACAGGGAGCTTCTCCCTATTATGAACATTTTACCTGTATTTATAGACACGTGTTTGGGCACCTATCAGGAGCTTATTCTGTTGGCTGTACATATTATGGGTGGGGTTGTTATGGTCCATACTCCACGGTGAGGGGGGGGGTGTTTTCCATTCACATTTGACTATTACCTGTATTCATTCATACGGGATTATTTTCTTGGAAATGATGTGACTACAGGTATGCAGTTGTACATTACACAAATGTCATGGGTTGTTACTGTACATATGTACGGACCATACCTCTCAACCTCTTTGCGCAACAAATCTGCGCAAACCCTACATGATGGGGAGAGTAAGAGGGACACATTTTAACTAGTTTTCTTACAAGCTTATAACGTTGATAGAATACTAGGTTTGCATTATCATGACTCTTCTACGGGATGTGGAGTGTTATACATAATCCTCATTATTTTGTGACGTCAATCCACACCTGTTTACCAGACAGACGCAGATTGTCGGAGGCACACCACAATATGAGCCAACACTCTGGTCATTCTGCGAATATCTGGACAGTTGAGTGACATGGTACGAACCTCTGTAATACGCTGTTGTGTTCTGGCACAGCAGTAGCTCGGCATTAGAGACAGAAGTTGGGACGTGCTGGCAGACAGTTGAGTTTCAGACTTCATACTCCGGACATTAATGCCATTGTGCAAACTGTCATTCTATGATATATCTATGTTTATCCATCCACATGGATATATTCCTGCTTGCACCTGTTATACATTCTAGGGATCTCACTCCTCTGAGCTCTCCATACTCCTGCTCCTCTCTACCCTCCAGCTTAACCAGACTTAGCTGACACTCACTTAACTCCAAGTATGTCATTGTTGTAAATTTCTGTATTACCACTACAAAACTTTGGATTTGCACTGTCTTATTATGCACATTTTATGCATGTGTATTTCCTGACTGTATGCCTTTTACTCTTGTATTTTACCTTTAACATTATGTAGCCTTTATTTCCTTGTATTGCTTGTGGAGCTTTTCTACCTGGGCCTCCGCTGCTACTGGGCACTTCTTTGCCCAGTGGAATTCCCGGGTACTCAGACTGCACATACATGAATAACTTCTAACAGCTATCTTTGCATATTGTACCTGCTGTTGTATCTTTGACTCACTTGTGTTCACGGCTGTGTCCGGATATCTAGCTCACACAGGTTGTCAGGTATGGTCAGTCACGCCGGCACACACTAGGTATCCCTCACACTTCATCAGGGTTATCCTGTTAATGTCGGGTGTCTTCCTCACCCTTCTGCCATTTGCCACTATGCGAGTGTGCAATATATTCTCCCGCATATTTGTGTGGGGACACATGCGTCACGGGAAGGTATTTTATCCTGGGTACTAGGTTATGCATGACCACTGAGGTCAGGACAGTGTCTTGGACCTCTACTTCACGTTCTGACTTGTGTCCAGATATCTACAGGATTGGACATCTTGTCGTCATACCCATTCTACTATTTACACAGGTTACTTATCCCGTAAGGGATATTCCAGAAATTGGACCATTCCACACAAAAACGATTTCGAAATGTATTTTGGCTTTATGAAAATGTGCAGGGGGTTTAACATGCAGGGACTACATGGTTTGCTATCCTGACACTGCCTAGGGTGACAATACCTACTACATATGCGTAGGGGTCGGTATGTGTAGCTGTGTCTGCAACGAACCAGTGGGCCACGTACGGGTGGATTTGGTGGACGTTCTGTTACGGGGGTGGGTTGTGTGATGTGGAGGGTATGCTGGGTAGCCCATTATGCAGTCAGGTGTGTTGCATTTGTTATGGCCAGTTCCATCAGGACCAACCTGTGGGTATGTGACGGTGACATATCTATACATTTTGATCGCACATTTACATGATACATATGTTTGTGGGATTGTGTTCTACACTATGGCCTGTCTGCTTGTCTTGCAGCTGTTTCTCCATGTGTTTGTGTTTATGTCCACTTCACCCGCTGCCCCCTCCTATACCTCTGGTTCACCTTTTCTGCATACGACACAGTATCACCTTTGCGGGTTTTACCATTACCCATCCACCCCTCACATGCAAATTACTCACATCCGATAGCTCACTACTTTTGTTGTTGGGCCATGACATGGCCACAGTAGCACATTGACTGCCCTACAGGTGTCGGGTACCTTTATGGCTGTGTGGACTACCCTGCCTTGTTTGCTTCCCACGTGCTATACCTCACACACATAGGTACACGCCCATACTTCACTTTCATTACTTAGTTGGTATACCCGGGTACTACCCGTTCGGCTGTGTCACATACTAGTTTGGCTTCTACCGATGACTCCCGGGTTTTGCAGACTTGTTGTACTCATTGGGGGGATGGCACCTTTTCCTATGTCCATGCTATTCTTTCCACATATCCGACTGTTGTGGACAATGCCTCCCCACAGTCTACGGTACTGTTTCCACCTTTTCAATTGGCCACAATGTAACATTTGCGGTGGACACAACACATTTTACACGCCGAAACATACCCACGGTCAGTTCAGCAGATAAAACTTACAACTCTTGCCTATATCTAAGCTTTAGTCTTGTAGCATTTAGGTGGCTTATTCTTTTTCTTATGACATTTATGTAATATACGTGTGGAGAACAACTGTTTAATGCCACTATTACATGACGTCTGAGGGATAATTATGTCCTATAATCTCTGCACATTTGCCATGTTTACAAGCTTGTGTCAGGACACATCTGGCCACAGCGGTTCTGTCGCTCGCAAAGTGGGACAGGTGGTATTCTTAGTTGATGGTACGGGTCATACTGTTCCTTTCGGCCTACATGTGTCTTTATTGTTGTAGCTGTTTTTATGCTCCTGATTTGTTTATATGTGTATTCTATTCCCTATCACATTTGTTATGTGGGATACAGACATACCTTTTGTATGTGACTATTACATCCCTTGTGGGATATGATTCGGACATACAGTCACTACATATATCTACATTTCTCTTCGTGTATTTTGTTATGGACACATCTGCACAGCTATGTACCCTCCCTCACATTATGGGTCAGCTGGTGACCCTCTCCATTGGGCTGGACGTACCTCCTGGCTGTACCCTAGCATATGATATGTTTCACTTCCACATGGTATAGCTATCAACACTACGTTGGACTACGGGCACACGGTTTTTCTGTCATTTGTTCAGGGGTAGGGACCTGTTATTCCCTATCGTGCATTTGTGTTTGCTTCTTCATTTTCTGTTCGCAGGGACTATCTTGCATGCTTTGTATACGTTTCAGTCTCCACGGACACTGATAGGTGCGATTATTATTGCAGGCGGACTATAATATTCAGCAGTTTAGGTTGCTCATCGACAGCCGACATTGACACGCCTCCCTCCGCAACGTTGTTACGCCCCATGCACTCGCGCACGTTTCCTATGCACATGGCTGTGGCGGCTGCATGCCTTCATTAATATGCATATGGCACTACTACTTCATATATACGCCGCACGGCCGGCGCAAGCCTTACACCGGCCTTGCGCTGAGCTTCATGAATCCGGGGCATTCTCTATTGTTTCCTGGTGAAACTAGGATAGCTATTAGCGGCTTTATAGTCCAGATACAGGCTTGCTGATTCTGGATCTGTTTGTAGTGGTTTGTTTGATCTGAGCTTGTTTCCTAGGTCATCTTGGATTCAAAGGGGCCTATCTGAACATTTGTGAGATTATTGTGCTGATTGTGAAATGTCTGGTAAAGGGAGGCCACTCTAGGATTTGGAATAAGCATCCTCATTGGTCCTTCTGAATATTTTTAAAGTTTTTTTTTTTTTCAAATGATTAGTTTTTGGTATTTAGGCCCTGCATTTGAGCAGATTTCTGCTTGTTTGTACCAAGGTAAACTGAGGTGTGCTACCTGCCAGAACTCTAAGCTGAGATAACAGATGTCTAGAGGCTTCTGAGCTTCCAAAATCCATATCATGCCTATTTTTTTTATACAATTTACTGCACTTTTTTATTGCCTGCTGCCTTCCTTTATACTGCATTTATTTACTATGGATTAAACTACACTGTTGTACTGCAATTGTCTGCTTTACTGTGCCTGTTAGATAAAATTGTATTAATGTTTTCACTGTTTACTAAACTTTTTGTCAGTTTCACTATTAAGTATCTGTAGGTATTTTCACTGTTTTTAAGATATCTGTTCATCTTGTTCCAGTTTTCCTGCAAAGCAGTGTGTTTAAATATCAAATCTGTTAACTGTTTAAAAAATTCTTTAGAGCCTCTTTGCTGATTTACTGCTGTTTTAAATGTTTGTTTTTTTGTGTGTGTGTCTCACTGTTATTATTTTCTTCTGTTTTAAATATTATCTAGTGTTTCTCTCTGAAATGTTGGTAGCTAGTAACTGTAGTATAGTCAAGATAGAGGCTTGCTGCTTCTGGAACTGTTTGTACGGGTTTGTGTATACTGAGCATGTTTTCCAGGCTATCTTTGATTGCAAAGGGCCTATCTGCACGTTTGTGAGAGAATAGTGCTGATTAGGTCATGTATGGTAAAGGGAGGCCACTCTAGGGCTTGGAATAAGCATCCTCATTGGTCCTTTAAAATCTTTTTAAAGTTTTTTTCAACTTTTTAGCTTCTGGTAATTAGGCCCTGCATTTGAGCATGTTCCTGCTTGTTTCTACTGAGCTGGACTGAGGTGGGCTACCGGCCAGAACTCTGAGTTGAGATACAAAATGACTAGAGGCCTCTGAGCTTCCAAAACATATAAGTTCCCTGCCTTTTTTTTTTTTGCTTATTTATACTATTTACTGCAATTTTTATTGCCTATCCCTTAACTTTATAGTGTATCTATCTACTGTGTACTAAACTACACTATTGTAGTGCAATTGTCTGTTTTACTGTGCCTGTTAAATTAAATTGTATTGCTATTTGCAAAGTTTACAAAGATGTTTTATTAGTTTCACTGTTAAGTATTTAATTGTATTTTTGCCTGTTTTAATCCATCTGCTGTGCTTGTTCGAGTTTGCCTGCCAAGCAGTCTTTAAATAACTGATCTGTTAACTGTTTAAAACATTCTTTAGAGCCTTCTTGCTGATTCTCTGCTGTTTTAAATGTTTCTTTTTTTTTGTGTCTCGCTGCTATTTTTTCTGCTTTTTTAAACACTCTCATGTTTCCTACTGAAACTAGGGTGACTAATAGCTATAACATAGTCCAGATATAGGCTTGCTGTTTCTGGAACTGTTTGTAGTGGTTTGTTTGTTTTGATCAAATTTTCCAGCCCATTGTGGATTGTAAGGGACCTATCTGCAGTTATGTGAGAGAAATATGCTGATTGGGACCTGTCTGGTAAGGCAAGGCCAGTCTGAGGCTTGGAATATGCATCCTCATTGGTCGAATCTACTTAAAAGTTTTTTCAGGTTTTTAGGTTCTGATATTTAGGCCCTGCATTTGAGCAGGTTTCTGCTTCTTTACATGTTGCTCACCACAGTGCATGGCTGCACAGTTGTGAGCTAAAACTGGACAGTTAAATTCAACAAATTTTCTCTAAAACCCAGGTAGAAATATCCATCTGCTGAACTCCCCCATGATCAATTCTGAATAACCACCCCTAGTGACAATAGTCTTCAAGCTAGCATTATGGACAGTTGGACTACCATTGTTTCTCCTGCCAACCTTGTTGATTTTGGTCTCTTGAGGCAGTGTAGCAATTACCTCATGTATACAGACAACCCTCTACTGATAACACACTCTAGTACAGAGTGTAAGAGATGTACTTAAACTAAGAGTCTAAAATCCATGCTCTTTCTCAGTCAAAATTGTAACACAGAGAAGGTTGTCAACTCAATCACCACTACATATGCTCATAGCACCTCTGCTAATACACATGCCACTTCTCATACAAATAGAACACATCAAACAGATAAATCCACATACATGGAGGTTCTCTTGAAAAAATTAGCAAAATATCAGAGACCTCCAAAACACAAGACTGCTACAACTAACACAGTCAGCACCCATGACACCTAGCAACACTAGTGTCTCATCACCAAGCTAGTAAGAAGTAATACTCAAACAACAAATTTTCTTGTCATTGGAGACTCAGTAGTGAGACACGCAGATGTCCCACTCACTAGGTCAGACAAGGAGGAAGTCGCATTCAGCTGCCTGTCCTGTGTCAGGATTCATCAGATTATGCATGCAGTCAGGTCTCTCAGCAACAAATATCATTATGACTCAGGTCATTCACACCAACATGAACTATGACAAAGATGTACCTCACTGGACTATATGAAGAGAGACATGGATGAGCTGTCTAAGCATGTGTCCTAGGTAGGCATGTCTCTAGCCATGAGCAGCATACTACCCTCACCTAGTGAGATGCCACAGTATAAACAAAAAATATTGATTTCAATAATTGCTCAGTTTTTGGTGTCATTCAGAGAGTCAGCCTGGGAAGCCATAGTTGACAAACCTCGCAGCTTTGCTTGGGATGGTTTGCACCTGGCACCTCTAGGCTTTCAGCTGCTGGCAAAGTCTCTTACCTCTCCCATAGTGCCTTTTTAGGCAAGGGCTCAAACAACATTATGAAAGTGAAATTAACCAATCAAAACAAAATAAGGGCCATGCTGCTAAATGCTAGGTGCTTAAACCACAAAATGCACTCCCTGGAAGCACTTCTATCACTAGAAGATGTAGATTCTGTGCAGTTACAGAAACTTGGTTCAATGCCTCAGAGAGTAGCTATGTCTTGCAAGGCTACCATGCCTTCCACACCTTTAAAGCACAAAATCAACATGTGAAAACCAAAGGAAGCAGTCTTTCAATCTATATTAGAGATGAATTCACCTCCCATGTAATTAGACTGGACAGCTCCATGGAGGTACTCCAGGTGCAGTTTACAGTGGGTAAGACCCTCATTCAAGTTATAGCCAGTTATAGATTCCCCCTCCATGGGTCACAATGCCCACAAAGCCTACTTGACCAAACTGGAGACAATCCAAATTTTACCAAACACACTGGTTATGGGGATTTCAATTACCCTGCTATCAACTGGAAATCCCACACTAGCCCTAATTCACTAGCACAAACATTCCTTGACTTTGTTAATTCAAATGCCCTGGAACAAATTATCCATACCCCAACAAGAAAAACAAAAATGCTGGATCTGGTCCTCATCAACATGGCAAACAGATGCACTGCCACAACTGTTGGACCCTCATTAGTTAAAACTGACTCATAAACCAGTCACCCTCTAGTTGGCACTAACACCAGAACTCAGAAAGGGTCAAATAAAACTAAAAACTTCACCAAGGCAAACTATACCTCCTAGGTAAGGTATAAATGCATTTCAAGCCCCACCCCAAGCTGGAAGTGGTAACTATGCTGAAGCTTACACTAAAGCCCTGTACAATCACTTGCATAAGTGTACAAACTTGGCCATACCAGAAAGAATCAAACCCAGAGCCCCAAGTAAATCAAGCTCCTATGGTGGACATTAGCATCAACAAACTTTACAATAAATGCAAAAAGTTGCTGTCCAAGAAAAAAAAGACAAGGCTCCAACAATGGAAAAGCACCGTCCTCAGCCTCAACAGGTAAAAAAGACAACTTGTCAAATCGTCCAAGGGCTCCTTTAAGAGAAACTTAGCAAGTACAGCAAAGGATAATCATAAGGCCTTTTATAGCTACATACATAACCTAAAGGATAGGACCCAAGCATGTGTAGAACTAGTGGCCAGTGGTATCACACACACTGACCCACAGAGATAGCAAACCTGCTAGTCGATAGGTTTAGTGAAAATTTCACTCCCTTATCCCCTCCTAACTCACAAAAAACCTTTCCCCAACCTTCCCCATCTACATATCTTAAAAGCAGGTCCTCAAAGCCTTGTCTATAGCAAAAAACACAGCCTCTGTGGGACCAGTCAACATCCCAGGCTGTCTTCTAAACAGGCTGCAACATGAACTAGTATCACCACTAAGTACCCTTTTCAATCATAGCCTAACCACAGACTTTGTTCCTGGAAAATAGAAAACAGCAACAGTTATTCCCCTCCACAAAGGTGGCCTAGCAACAGACCCAAGGAAATATACTAATGTCTTTCGGCTTTTCCCGGTTAGGGGTCACCACAGCGGAACTCCAGTCCTCTAATTATTGGCAGTGGATTTTTTACAGTGCTGAGTTGCCAGCCCGATGTGGATTTTTTACAGTGCTGAGTTGCCAGCCCGATGCCCAACCTTCAAAGAAGGCACACCCATTCACGCACACACCTACTTGCATGTCATCACTCAGCTGCAGGGTGGACATGCATACTCCACACAGAAGGCGCTCCAGCCGAGAATCAAATGGGAGAACCTCTTCCTGTGAGGCAACAATGCTAACCGCTGCAGCACCGCGGCTCCTCAACAGACCTAAAGAATTACAGACCCATAATTCTGACCAGCCTCATCTGTCAGACCATGGAATATATCATTATGGCCCTCATAAATAAAGACATAGGTGACTTCCAAACCCTGGATCCTACCCAATTCAGATTCATGAAGGGCAGATCCTGCCTGTTAAATCTGGCCGATTTATTTGAAAATGTGATCAAGGCCATTGACGAGGGCAAATCTGTGCATACAACATACCTTGACCTGGCAAAGGCTTTGTACACAATCTCACATCCAGGCATTAGTGATAAACTTAGAAAACTGAATGTAAACCCCTTCATTGTAAGATGGGTTGCCAACTGGCTCACAAACTGGACACAGACTATTAGAGTGGGTGGCTCCACATTGACCAGCAGACCTGTTACTAGTGGGGTGCCACACAGGTCAGTGCTGGGCCGCCTACTGTTTGGTATATACTTCTCAGAAGTTCAGGTCAAAACTAAGGGGTTGTGGCTGATCAAGTTTGCAGACAACTGCAAACTAGGTGCAATCACTGAATCCCCAAATAAACAACACCAGGAGAGTCTCATGCAGACCAACAACTGGTGTATTAGTCACGGTCTCAAACTGAATGCAAAGGAATGCATCAGCATTCCCTTGGTCACAAACAGTGTCCCCTCACAGTACCAAATCAACAACAATACCCTAAGTACTATGAAGTGGTAAGGGACCTAGGATCACAAGTTTTCTGTGACCTTAACTTCAACCACCATGTGTCTACTGTAGTAAGGAAAGCTATCTATGTAGCACACTTGATTAGAAAAATCATCTCCTCAAGAGCAAGAAAAGTTATATCCCCACTATACTTGGCACTTATCTGGCCCATTTGGCATGTACTGTACTAAGTCCCTGTAGCAATTAGAGACAACTCAGAGGTTTCTAACAAAGAAGATCAAGGGGCTCCAGCATGTGCCTTACATTGACCAACTAAATTCGCTGTCACGATAATCTGTATCATATAGACTTCTTATTGGAGAATTATGCCTGTCCTACAGAACATACAGAGCAAGCCAAGACCCAAACCTAATGAACTTGATGCATATCTGTAAACCAAAAAGGACTAGGGCCACCCATTTCAGGGACCTAAGTGTGGCCTGTGATTTAAATAGGACAAGCTGGAGGGGCAGATTTATCTCCCATCAGCTGCTATATCTTTGGAACAGGCTACCATTTTATGTGAAACAGAGCATCTCTATGACACTATTCAAGAGTAAACTGGATGAGTGGATGTGGCACCATAAATTCTTACCGGTGATAGAGCCTATGTTAGAAAAATACATATATTCACATATGTGCTGCCTAGAAAATATATTTACATACATGCTGCCTAGAAAAATATATATTTACAATGTATGCTGCTTAGGAAAATGTGCATTTAAACATTCAGACATATATAAGTTGTGTGGTCAGATATATAAAGAAATGTGTGCTTTAGACAGGAATAAATGTGCTCAAATCTATATAGTATGAAATGTAATGCATTTAATTCTGTTTTACTAGAATAATAGTAGAAATAAACTCGCATATTATTGCTTGAAGCACAAGCTGCAGTGTAATCAGAAATTTGGCCTTGGCAGCGTTCAAGCGCAGCCTGGCTCATGTCTTTCAAGTAAAGATTATTTTGCAAAGTTAGAAAATAATAAATCTGTCTGCATGCATATCTTTTCCTGCTTCAACCAGAAGAATAGCCTTGTGCGCACTATCAGAGATAGAGTCCAGCTGGTAAGCAAGTGAAGGAACAAAGGAAAGCATTTTAAGAAGAACTGCACCCATTGTATTCGAACTAATCTAAGAGCCTTGAATTGGCTACATCCTCAGAAGGACATTGTGACTGACCAGGTGCTTGCAAGGCTGTAACATTCTCATGGGAAAAAGATTTTTTGAAAAACACCATCTCAGCACTTTTCATAAGTTACTATGATGTAAAGACCCTGTCACTGACCACGTCAGTGAGGTGGGCAAAAGCTGATAATAAACTGTATAAAATGTCGGCTATCACGCCAATAAAACAGTCAAAATTCTGTACAACTTTGTGTATGGTTTTTTGCCTCCTAATGTACATTAGAGTATAAGATACTTGAGTTCTCCTGCATTATTGTTTGTTATTGATTGACATTGTTTTGAATACTAAATGATTTTTACAGTCTGACTCTAACAAATTTATTTAACATTTTGGTCCTAATCGTGCCGGAATTCCCTTGGTAAGCTGCAGGTCACAGAGTGCATAAGTGCTGATAAATCTGCGCAGGAGAAGCTGCCGAAAAAAAAAAAATGGTTCTTCTTAAAGTGAAAAGACCTCCGACTGAATTGTTGTGTGTAAAAAGGCTGTCCACTTTCTGATCTGTGGCTGAAAAGCGGAAGACTGGGCCCCAAGGAAAAACAGTAAAAGCAGGAGGCTCAGGTAAGAAGAATTTCCCTCTTTGTCTTTGTTTTAGATCAGGGACCAGGTTACACTGTGCTGTTGCTAAGGTTTGTGATAGCAGGGAGAGAGAGAGTCGAAGTATTGTATCTTGAGTCATAGATCAGGGAATAACAAAGCAAAGTAAACAGTCATTCTAGACACTACTGTGGATATGGGGAAATAAGATACCACGTGGTACAAGAGAAGGGTTACGTAACAGTCTTTTTAAGACATGGGAAATCAGTGCACTAAGAGATCACGAGATCCGCCCCTAACGGATAATGTGAAGCATATGCAATTACAGTAAGCAGATAATGTGAGATATTTTGCAAAATGTGTTAACAACTATAAATTTGATAGTAAACTAGATAAACTTTCACTAGTTAAACTCCTTAAACAAGCTTTAATCTGATGCAGGGCATCAGGCAAAAGAAAAACAGCACCAACTAGGCATACCTCAAGCACATAGGTGGATTGAGGAAGCAAATTGTAAAAAGAAAAAAAACAGAAGCTTAAAAAATTCTGAAACATTTTTAGACAACAGAGTGAAAGGTCTAACAGACAGAATCTCTGAAAAATGAAAACTTAGAGCAGACTGGACTTGCATTAATTAATGCATACAACAGGGAAATGAGACAGTAGATGGATATTATGCTAGATTATTAAAATGCTTAAAACAACAATTAAAAAAAAAAAAAAAATACATTTTTAAAAGGTTGCATTGCCTCTGTTAGTAGTTTTATTACAAGGCATATGATAAATCACTGAACAAGCAGGCTGCAAGCCTTACTTGAGTATGCTAGACGTACTGAAAGACACCTTAATAGTAAAAAGAAAAAAAAAAGGCACAAGTCTTCACTGCTGAAGACGGAGCTGAAGTATTTGTATTACAGTCAGGTAAAAAGGGCATCTAGCTAGGGACTATAAACAAAATAAGAAAGCAATGACAGAAGATAAAGGAGATGTGGACTGACTATATGATAGTGATAATAACCAAAAATCATCAGGAAAGGTTAATAAACAAAAAGAAAATGTGAATGTAGTAGAGGGAATAGAGGAAGTACAAACAGATGTAGAGAATAAAAATGAAAATAAAATTTTAGATTTAGCATTGTTGAGCCTGGAGCTCTACCTAGCAAATACAAAACCAGAAGTAACACTTCTGGTGGAGGGAAGAAAGGTCAAATTCCTGTGTGACTCAGGAGCGTCACGGACTTTGATACACCCTCCAAGTTACCAAAACATTCTAAATCACCTGATTATATATTAGTAAAAGCAGCAAATGGACAGCTATACAGGGAACCACTTTCCCATAATATAGCAATAACTGACCCTGTTTCAGGTATGACTCAGAAAAGTAAAATTGTAGTTTCTGCAAAAATATCCAGTAAACTTACTGGGAAAAGACCTTGTGCAGATATTTGGCATAGCAGTAGTTCCTACCATGCAGGGTATGGAAGCACAAAGACAAATGGATGCTCTTGTGGTGTGATCAGAGGGTGAAGCCTATTATTGGTACAGCCAGGACCTAGTTATGATTGGTCCAGGGCAGTAACCAAAGAACTGATAAACGTAGCCATCAGTAAGGTACCCTCCTTGACACTGATCAGCAGCACTTGTTACATTGTACTCCATACTACTGTAGCACACCAGGACCTAATAAGGAATATAAGTAAAAATCCTGCTGACAAATTAATATTACAAACTTTATGCTGGGATACTGAGGGAAACAGTGTAGTAAGCTGTTCATTACCTCAGGAGTTCATGAGATTATATAAGTCCAATAGACTGCCACATGTCAGCTTGACAAAAAACAAAAGTGTTAAATGGGCAGACTTAGAGAAAAAAAGGGTAACAAAATGGAAAAACAGACTGATTTAAAAATGTCAGGACAAGGGATATAAAAACAAAACTGAATTGGTTGACACAGACACATACAGCTGTACACTTGCAATCTAGTAAGGACAGCTGATTAGCATTTTTATTAAAAGAAAAAGAAAAGGCCTTGTGTAAAATTCCAACAACTCTGTGGTCAACAGGCAAGTTAAATGTAGGGCTTATTCAAGCAGCAGGACCAGTTACAATTACTCCAAAGTCAGCTTTTAGACCACAGAAAAAAACAATACATTTTGGAAAAGAATGCAAAAGTAAAAATTAAGCCTATAATAAGCAGCATTACTCAAAAAAGGAGTACTGGTAGAATCTCCTGATTCACCATGTAATACTCCTCTATTTCCTGTAAAAAAAGCAAACGGGGAATGGCGGATGGTACAAGATTTACAGGCTGTAAATGATGCAGTAATACCTAAAGCACCCACGGTGCCAGACCCACATACCTTGTTAAATGATTTAAAGCCACAACAGAAGTATTTTACTGTGGTAGATATAAGCAATGCTTTCTTTTCAATACCTATACATCCTGATAGTCAATATTGGTTTGCATTTACATTTCAGGGTAAAAGGTATACATATACTCGACTACCACAGGGATATTGTGAGAGCCCAATAATATTTGCACAAAAAATGGCTAGCAACCTGGCAGGGTCTACCCCACCAGAAAGTAGTCAAATTTTACTTTATGTGAATGACATCTTGCTAGCAGCACCCAGCAGCAGTGCAGGGTGAATACAGTAGCATTGTTAAAATTTTTAGTAATACAAGGACACAAAGTAAACAAGAGTAAGTTACAAACTTTGGGAAAAAAACACAGGTTAGATACCTGGAATATGTGATATTCAATAAAGGTAAAATACTAGATAGTGGGAAAGAGAAAAGAGGAAAAAAAACAGCAATTTTGCAAGCACCCAAACCAACAACTAAAAAAGAAATAATGTCTTTCCTAGGTACAACTAATTTTTGTTAAAGCTGGGTACCAAATTATTTTACGGTAGAAAACAAAAGGAGAAATGGCTTTCTGCAGGTTAAAGCAGTTAATAGCTTCTTCGTTAGTTTTAAGACTTCCAAGTTATCACAAACTTTTTTTTAGACCATAGATTGTAAGCAATGGTACATGACATCAGTATTAAAGCAACAACATGGGGATAAGCAATGCCCCATAGCTTACTATTCATCACAGTTAGACCCAGTGGTGCAATCTTTGCCTCACTGTGTACAAGCAGTAGTTGCAGCAGCAATGGCAGTACAGGCTTCAGCCTCAGTGGTGTTATTCCACCCTCTCACATTGAGAATGCCTCATGCAGTTGCAATAATTCTGCTACAAGAAAAAGTTGCATACCTTTCTCCTGCTAGACATCTTTCATGTATGACCATATTGCTGAGTCAACCTCATATAAACAGTTAGCTTTACCTAGACAAGATCTTACAGATATGCCCTTGGATAATGCTGAGGTGACATATTACGTGAATGGCTCATGCAGAAGGGGTCCTACAGGGAAAAATCTGGTGGGGTATGCAGTAGTTACAGACACTAAAAATTTAAAAGCACAAACTTTGCCACACAACTTGTATGCTCAAGCAGCAGAACTGGTAATTTTGACAGGAGCATGTATTTTAGTAAAAGGCAAAAAAAAGTAAACATATATACTGATAATCAGTATGCTTTTTCTACAGTGCATGTGTTTGCACAATAATAAAGAAAATAGAGGGATGATTACATCCAGTGAAAAACCTATTAATCATGCGCAATTTATTTTGGAGCTATTAGAATCTATTCAGTTGCCTACCAAAGTAGCTATTTGTAAATGTGTAGCTCATACAAAACAACAGGATAAAATTTCAAAAGGTAATGCACGAGCTGATGCAGCTGCAAAGCAAGCAGCCTCAGACTCAAAAATTTTATTTTTTTAATGAAAAATTACAACCCTTTGAGATTTTAGATTTAGACATGTTAAAAACAATGCAAATGCTTACTACAACAGCAGAAAAACAAAACTGGGTAAAACAAGGTGCAATTTTTAAGAATGGACTGTACATTTCCAAAGGGAAAAAAAAAAAAAACAATATTACCGTCTAATTTATTTAGATATGCAGCTTTGTTGAGCCATGGGCAGAGCCATGTCTCAACAGGGGGGATGGTACAGTTAGTAAATAAAATATTCCAAACATATGGATACATAAATTATACAATAAAATTTTGTGCAACTTGTCATACTTGTAACAAGCACCATGCACAAGGAGCATTTAAAACAAGCAAGGGAGTTTCCCTACACCACCATATCCATTCCATACTATTTGTATGGACTCCATAGAGTTGAATAAATGTGAAGGAAAGAAATACTGTTTAGTGATCATAGATATGTTTTCAAAATGGGTAGAAGCTTTTCCAACCAGGAATCCGAATGCAGCAACAGTGGCAAAGGCCCTAGTAAAGGAAATAATTCCTAGATTTGGCATACGGAAAGAATCTATAGTGGCAATGGGACACATTTTGTCAATCAGACAATTCAACAACTTGGGAGTTTTTTTGGGATTTCCTTAAGGAATCACTGTGCTTACCACCCACAGTCAGCAGGACTGGTGGAGAGGTACAATGGGATTTTAAAAAACAAGTTAAGAAAGTTAATGAGTGAGACTCAGAAGAATTGGATTTGCTGTTTACCTCTAGCATTGCTGAGCATGAAAACAGTAACAAATGTAAAGGGTTTGATCCCCTTTAAAGTAGTATTTGGAAGGGCATATTATGTGCCTCAGTAAAAGCTCTCATGCCTGCAGAGCTGGAGGCTGACAGTTCACTAGCTAGTTATATAAAGAAACTGTTTATAAATAAATCTGTTTTGCAGTTTAACTCTTTTTCAGACAAAAGAACTTTCAGCTGAATAAAAACTTTGTGACTGATACACAAGGGCAAAATGGCCAAGAGTAAAGAAAACAAAAAAGCAGAGCAACCCAAGAACTATTGCATAATTATTTTATTAACTATAAGTGTGACAATTTTTCTCTTATTGTGGTTTTTCCCTGCACTCAACCACACAAGTGAAAGTGAGAAGACGTGATGAACTGTTTATAGACTGGCATCCAAACTTTAACACGTACCTGGCCATGAAGCAAGTGTATACAGAAACTATGCACATTTCAAATTGCTGAGTTTGTACAGCTATACCAACAACATATAATAGACTTTAACGTCCTCTGTCCCTCTGGGGATAAAATGAGACTTTGGAAAGTTTTTTTATACAGAAACTGTGAGATCACAGGACAAAATTGCTTTATTTTTACCTGTCACACAAAAAGGAGTTGTATGTTTCTACAAAGTAATACCCTCCAGGTGGGCTGGAGTAATGGTAATATAACAATGTCTTATAAATGTTACATTAAAGTCAAAAGTGGGGTACTGTTTGTAATACTAACCATGATTCATATCTGAGTTCAATGAAAACTACATTAAATGCAGTATGTGACAATCCAGTCTTAACTAAGCAATTGTCTATTAAGAATAAAAAATGTTTCATGCAGGGATAACACGTATCAGTACCAAAGTAATGATTTTATTTGTGGGAAAAAGGCATATAAATGGTTACCTGAGAATTGGTCCGGCAGTTGTTTTTTGGGTTATCTGGTTTCAGCAATAAGACATACTGCAGAATTACCTTTGGGTAAGATACGAAACGTAAGGAAAACAGCTCGAGAATCTGAAGGTCCAGTGAAAAAAAAAAAAACCTGTGAATCCAGTTGGTAAAATCGAAGCTGGTTGAAAAGGCCATAATTCAGTGAAAGACAAAAGTAAATTGACTCATATGAACTTGGGCAACAGTGTTATATCCAGGGCAGGAATACCACCAGCCTATGGAGCAGTCAAATCGATCTGGGAGCTGAGAAAGCTGTCAAAAGTCATAAGCAATGCAACTTTTTACACCCTAGAATTGGTGACTAATGAACTGAATGCAATAAAAACTGTTGTGCTACAAAATCGAATGGCTCTTTACTTCACCCTAGCGGCAAGAGGTGGTACACGAAGAAGAATGCTGTGCGTACATTCCAGACAACCAACATGAAATCAATGACCACCTAGAGGTAATTCAGCAAGTATCAGCAATGACTAAACCAGGCCCAAACCCACTGACGGACTTTTTCCAGAATCTGTTTGGGGAGGTGGGGTTCCATCCTATTAAACATTTAATTGCTATTTGTGTGGGTATACTCCTAATAGGAACATGTGTTTACTGTGAAATTCCCTGCATGAAAAAATTAATCAAAAATTTGTTAAAATATCTGCTACTGAAACTTTTACCAAAGTGTTGAAATTAAAAGATTAATTTCAAATGATGCTTTTTCTGAAATATAAAACCAATGACTAACTTAGCTGAAAGTCCTTGAAAGAAAAAGGCTAAGGAATGAAATGATACTGTTTATGTTTCAAATAGAATGAAATGCATTAACAGGAGGGAGAATGTTAGAAAAATACATATATTCACATATGTGCTGCCTAGAAAATATATTTACATACATGCTGCCTAGAAAAATATATATTTACAATGTATGCTGCTTAGGAAAATGTGCATTTAAACATTCAGACATATATAAGTTGTGTGGTCAGATATATAAAGAAATGTGTGCTTTAGACAGGAATAAATGTGCTCAAATCTATATAGTATGAAATGTAATGCATTTAATTCTGTTTTACTAGAATAATAGTAGAAATAAACTGCATATTATTGCTTGAAGCACAAGCTGCAGTGTAATCAGAAATTTGGCCTTGGCAGCGTTCAAGCGCAGCCTGGCTCATGTCTTTCAAGTAAAGATTATTTTGCAAAGTTAGAAAATAATAAATCTGTCTGCATGCATATCTTTTCCTGCTTCAACCAGAAGAATAGCCTTGTGCGCACTATCAGAGATAGAGTCCAGCTGGTAAGCAAGTGAAGGAACAAAGGAAAGCATTTTAAGAAGAACTGCACCCATTGTATTCGAACTAATCTAAGAGCCTTGAATTGGCTACATCCTCAGAAGGACATTGTGACTGACCAGGTGCTTGCAAGGCTGTAACATTCTCATGGGAAAAAGATTTTTTGAAAAACACCATCTCAGCACTTTTTCATAAGTTACTATGATGTAAAGACCCTGTCACTGACCACGTCAGTGAGGTGGGCAAAAGCTGATAATAAACTGTATAAAATGTCGGCTATCACGCCAATAAAACAGTCAAAATTCTGTACAACTTTGTGTATGGTTTTTTGCCTCCTAATGTACATTAGAGTATAAGATACTTGAGTTCTCCTGCATTATTGTTTGTTATTGATTGACATTGTTTTGAATACTAAATGATTTTTACAGTCTGACTCTAACAAATTTATTTAACAGCCTACAACCCTCCTGAACATGTGTAGTCATCACTAAATGTAATCTTGGGTATTGACTAGGATTTCTATGGTATTACATTAGGATGAAATGGCTAGGCTTAAAATGACCTCTGGGTCGATATCCTAGTAATGTCCTATGACTTTAATAGCTTATGATGCTCTATAAGCGTATGATCTTTCATGGTTTTCAACAAGTTTTTATTTTAAAAGGCTACTGGATTAAAGTTCTTGTGGATTTTATCTATAGCAGTTTGTTTCCTTGGGCCTTCCATTTGTAAATATGTAACATTTCTATCAGGGCTGGGTCAGAGACTGCCTTGTAGGTCAGGCAAATATTGTAACTCAGTAATTGGTAGGAAACTAAATACAGTGATAGGGTTTTTAATTGATTCACATGACTTGTTGGTTATAGCCTATATTTTTGATTAAATCTTTGAGGGACACTCCAACTGTTGCAAGTGCCTGACAATGTACATACCAAAGGGCACATTGTACTTGGTTATTGGTCTGATGAGGGCTAAGTACAATGATGCTATGACATCCTTAGATCTGGATTCCATGCCCTTTCTTATCAGCTGAGCCACATAGAAAGATTCCCTCTCCACTGTGGACACATGGTGGTCAAATTTCAGGTTACTAGCTATCTGAGTATCCAGATCTCTCACCACTGAGTCCACGCTTAGGGGGTGCTATCAAATGTTGTAATTTATGAGGGCATTTGATTTTCCAAACTGTATTTTTATGTACTTCTTTGCATTTAGTTTGAGGCCATCAATCATTAAGCTGCATCAGACCATTCTTTAGGATATCAACATAGCATGATTGCCCCTGACTTGTGGACATCAGCAAACTTGGTTAGACAAAGGCCATCTAAATCAGCATTGACTTCTGAGAATTATATATCCAAAACAGCAGAGGACCCAGCACTGAGCCCTGTAGTACTCTACTGGCGACTTGCTTCTTGGTGGATGTAGATTCCCCCATTCTAACAACATGTATCATATCCATGAGCCAATTGACTATCCATCTGGTGATGTAGAGGTTTATGCCCAATTTTGTGAGTTTATCTATAATACCCGAGTGGGGTATTGTGTCAAATGCCTTGACCATGTCAATGTAGGCAGTATGGCCTTGGTGACTTTCTCAAAGAAGTCCTCCAGACTGAACATACAGGACTTGTCCTTGACAAAGCTGAAGTGGGATTGCCTAGAGTCTGGAGATTTCCTATGTCATTGTTAATCAGGTCCATGATTATCCTTTCCATAGCCTTTCATATGACCTAGTCAGACTTATGCAATGGCAGTTTCCTTGGTCTGTTGTTTGTCCCACCTTGTGCATGTGGATGCCTGTTGCTGTTCTCCACTATACTGGGATAAAGCCTGCCTGAGGGCTGTGGTTAAATAAATATCCAAATGTGTCTTCTAGGCCACATTTTAAGCTATTTTATAGACACCATGGGATTTCATTAGGGCCCACTGATGCCATGTTTCTAGCTTTAGAAAACACAGTGATGACCTGTTATTTTGTGATAGCAGGCAAAGGAATGGTACAAGGTATTTTATTGGGAGTGACTGGAAGGTGATGAGCGGGTGAAATGTGAGCTGACTTTATTGGCCAGAAGGTTTGCTATTTCTTCTGGCTGAGTGTAGGTAATGCCATTTACAGACAATCCAGTACATTGTTGAATGCTTTGGGGTTATCCTTTGCTTGGGAAGC
Source organism: Protopterus annectens (assembly GCF_019279795.1). Taxonomy (NCBI): domain Eukaryota; kingdom Metazoa; phylum Chordata; order Ceratodontiformes; family Protopteridae; genus Protopterus; species Protopterus annectens. The sequence continues at coordinate 796,059,461 of NC_056745.1, forward strand.
TATTTTAGTCTTGTATTCAGCTTTTGAACACTTGACTAATTACCTGATTTGCCTGTTGAGACTAATGAGTGATTTTTTTTCTCTGATGTGCACCTTCCAACTTACGTCTAGGCAGGAATTTCTTCCTTCTGTTGTATGGTTTATTTATGCTAGGGGTCCACCAGAGTAACTTGTTTTTCTGGATAGACCTGGGTTTGTTTCATTCAGGTACTGCCATTTATATGCAGTTAAGTGGTTGTACAGGGGGTTTGTGTATATTTCTGCATAGGCCTCCATATCTTGAGGGTTATAGGGAACTTTAAAATTGCCTGTGCTATCACTTAACAGAAGGTAATTTGCCTTGGAAAAATTCTTTAAGGTTTTAGGGTTTGGTGGTTCTACCATTACATTTATTTTGAAGGGGACTGATTTATATTACGATCTTACCAATGATGACATTACACTGGGGGGAGTGCAATGCTCTCCATGTTTATGAGAGTTACATCAAGGATATTTGAGCCCCTAGAGGGGGTGCAGACCAGTTGTTCCAGAGTGCTTGCACTGACAAAGTCCAGTAATCTCCAAGCCTGCATGTTAGTGATTGTGTATGTTCCCCAATTTATGGAGCGGTAGTTTAAATTGTCCATGAGTAGTGCGTGGGGCTGAATGGTAAGTGAGTCTAGTAACGTCCGGTATGTGAAGTAGTTTTCATGGTTCATGGCTGGGGAGCTGTAGCTAGCGATATGGTGGGGGATTTTGCCTATGGTCAGCTGGACAGGCAGTAGCTAAAGTGAGTCATCCCGCTTGACCAATCTAGCGGTGGAATTTTTTTTTTTTGTAAATGTAAATACTTCTTCCTCCTTTCATTTATTTCCTTTTCAGAAGGTGGTCTGGATGTGTGATAGGCAATGCAACCTTATACCACATCTCTGTATCTGTACAGATGACAGCATTCTCCAGGGCAAGGAGAACTTCCAGGGGGTGCAATTTCTTGTTACGACTCTTAAGCACTAAGCAGTAGTACCTTCAGCTTGGCATTAAATAGTTTATGTTGGTATGTCAGTTTGGCACTGCCTAAAAAAGGCATTATGGGGAGGCTAATGCCTTGAGTAGTATTTGGAAGCCTAGCATCAACAGATGCAGACCACCTCTGGCAAACAGCATAAACTGTCAATAATGTCATCACAGTATGACAGATACTGAATCCCCTTGGAATGGCACTGGTAGTTAAGCCAATTATTGAAGTCAGTCATTTTCTAATGGTATTGTAGTATCATTCTTGCTGAGTGTAGAATGCTGCTCAATGTGAGGCTCATGCCAACATGTGACACTTATGCAGAGAGGTCCATCATGCCTCTCTTCATATCATCCAGGGAGGTATGTATTACATCATTCACAGCCACAAAGACTATAACTGAGTCATACTGGTACTTGTGGTAGAGTGACTGAGTGTCTGCAGGATCTGGTTAATCTTGATCCCCTGAAAGGCAACTGATTGTAACACTCTCTTTATCCAACTGTGTCTCACAATGGAGTCTCCTATGACCGGGACTCTTGTGGAGATACTGTGATGTGTATTTGTATGTGTCGTAGTTGGTGTTGACTTGGTTTTGTTTGCATGTGGTTTCTGGGGACAGGATACATGAGTCCTTTGAGGTTTTGGCAAGTTACTTGTGAGTACTTCCACAAATGTGGGTTTTTGTATCAAGACCTTATTTAGTAAGGGGAATGATGCACATCTGCTGACAACCTGTTTGTCATTTGATTTGTCAGTATGTTAGATTCTTGCTTCAATTTTCATAGTGTACCTACATCGCTCAAATGCTTTGTTTGTTTGTTTCAGGATTAAGTGGTTGTTGGTATACATGAGACAATTGCTACATTGCCTCAAGATGTCCATGTCCACTACGCTAGCCATAAAGATAGCAGGAAAGTGCCCATCCATGGTTACATTTTTTTACTAAATATTTACTTTGCAAATTTTTGTACTTTATATATTTTTGTAATGTTACAAATGTCTGCATTTTATACTATGTACCACAGCTTTTTCTATGTTTGTAAGTTTGCAAATTTCTGTACTTTATATATTGTAATGTTGCAAATTTCTGCATTTTATACTATGTACCAGAGCTTTTATCCTCGTGTCTCCACTGAAAATGGGCCACAATCCCAGCTGGACTAACCTGGTTAACAAACAATAATAAATAAATAAAATAAATAAATAAATACATACTATGGGTTTAACCAGAGTGAAGAGTGGGGAGATTTAACTGGACTGGTTTGATAGCACATGAAAGAAGACTGGGTTCTATACAAAGTGTGGACTGTAGCTACCCACCAAGGTGATGCTGCTTCTCTGCGCAACCCAGATGCTCCTAGTGTAGCAGGGGAAATGGGGAAGGTTGCAGAGATAGTTATTCTAAGGGAAATTTTAATTTGAAAATGTTAGCAACTATACAAGGCACCATTAACCTCTGCTATGCAGAGAGCAGCTTAAGACAAACACTGGGCTCATGTAGAATCAGAAAAACATGTTTTACAACAGTAAGGCTTACAGATCAATGAGGAAAACATACAATAAGCTTTCATCCAACAGCCCTCAACTCAGATGGGTTTGCTAAAACACATTTCTGCCTCAAGAGTTCAGTCAGAAAACCCTCTTAATGTAAAAATGCTGGTTTTAGAGTTAAAGTGTTGCGAAAACACATAAGCTAGATACTACTGACTTGTAGAACTTGTAGACACAATATAATTAGGTACTACAGCAGCAGTGGAAACAGTTCAACTTTGAAACTCTACTTAAGTGTGAGAAATTAAATCATTAATACAAAATTTTTATGAAAAATAGTAAAAATAATTATAAGAAGTGCAAAATTATACTTTTTTTGTTCTTTTAGAAGCTGATAGCTTTAGAAGTATCAGATTATCTGTAACTATAAGGCAAAGTAGCCAAACGATAAGCAGTTCTGAGGAACTCAGCACAAATCCACACAAACACTGGGCTTATATAAAATTAGAAAAACAAGTTTTACAAGTATGACCTACAAACCAATCAGAAAACACTGAATAAGCTTTCAGATAGCAGCCCTCAAACACACAAGCTTTCAGCCAGCACTCCCCCAACTGAAATAAGTTTCCTACAGCACACTTCTGCCACATGAATACAGCCAGAAAGCCCTCTTAGTGTAAAATGCTGGTTTTAGAGCTCAGTTACAGGGAAACCATGCAACCTAGATACTACTGCCGTGTAAAACTAGCAGACACTATGTGGATGCAAAACCAGTTCAACTTTTATAGATCTACCTGGTAACTGATCTGATGGATTTTTTTTTATCAATCAACTTTATTTGTTTTGAAGAAAAATATTACAAGGAAATAGGTGTGGTGATGCCCCAATTTATTCAAATGTGGTGTTGGCCGGTTGGGAAAGGAAATTTATTTTAAATTTGTGATTTAGTAAAAATGGAACTTTTATCTTCATTATTTGGATGATATCTTTGTTTTAAAGAATACCCCCTAGATTCAGTAAACTTCCATGCAGGAATAGCTTATTCCTGCACAGAAGCGACCGTTTAAGAGCAGCATGGCAGCACGCCATGCATGCTAATGATGGCGCGCTGCCTGAGCTCCTAAATGGACATGGAGCATGGATGAGTGCAGGGGCATGTCTGAGAGCAGAGCTCTCACAATATACACACCCCCACAGTTAAGAACTGCAGTTTAGCTATTACAATGAGTGAGACCACTCATAGAGGGTTGCATACCCCCAGCATCACCCCCCCAAGTTTATAAGAGCAATATTTAAAATAGAATAATATAAGCAATTTATTTTTTTTATCAAACAGATTAATTTTACCCATAGGTGAGTGGGTTTGCCCATTGCTTAGCTATGTATACTGTAGCTTAAATGGCACAAGAACATAACTATCAAGATACATGCAAATGAAGCAGTACTGCAATAGTGTAGTGATCAGAGTATTTGCCTTACAAGCAGTCATTCATGGTTTGAGACTCACTCCAGTACATTCCATTTTCCATGTCAAATCACTTTATGAACAATATTTTTTGTTGTATAACCTACTAAATAACATATATTTGTGAACTGGAGTACTGCATTAAATGCAGATGTGAGGTGTCATTGTAATAGTGTTGTAAAATCCATAGATAAAAACAAGTGCCCCATACAATATATGCACACATGAATCAGGGATACAAATTGAAGGTATAATATGTAATGAATGATAAATCCATACAGTGTCCAAATCCACCACCTTCCCAAGAACCATGTTAAATTTCTGTCTAAATTAGTGAGGGGGTAAGTGGGAGTAAGCACTATTAAGCAGTAGTAAGTGGGAGTAAGCATATTTAAGCAGTAGTAAGTGGGTTTAAGCCTGTTTGCTTGGGGGTAAGCAATGTGCATACAGGTTAGACAATATTGAAGCTAACTCTCTGTAAGCATTTTTAACCAGAAGTTAACTTTGCTTACCTTCATGCAAACACACCCAAACCCACTTACAATTGCTTAAAAGTGCCGTAATCACTCTGTATCCAACAGCTGCTGTTCTGCCCAGCAACAAAATAAACAGCCCTTGCAGGTCTTGAATCCAAGACCCTGTACACTATAGTCACAATAGATAACCAGTAAGCCATCACATCAGTACATAAGACTGAGGTATTACCAAACAGATCCTCACTATAGGAAAATCAAACTTAACATGTGAAAGGAATCTATATACAGTCTTATGTTGTATAACCTACTCATCTTCTTCCGGCTGTTCCCATTAGGGGTTGCCACAGCGGATCATCTGTTTCCATTTCTTCCTGTCCTCTGCATCTTGCTCTGTCAAACCAGTCACTGCATGTCCTCTCTCACCACATCCATAAACCTTATCTTAGGCCTTCCTCTGTACCTCTTACCTGGCAGCTCCATCCTTAGCATCCTTTTCCCAATATACCCAGCATCCCTCCTCAGCACATGTCCAAACCAACGCAATCACACATCTCTTGCTCTGTCTCCAAACTGTCCAACCTGAGCTTACCCTCTAATATACTGATTCCTAATCCTGTCCATCCTAGTCACACCCAATGCAAATCTTAACATCTTTAACTCTGTCACATCCAGCTCTGACTCCTGCTTTTTGTCAATGCCACCGTCTCCAACCCATATTTTTATTTATTTATTTATTTATTTATTTTACATTTGTTGACCGGGATAGTCCAGCTGGATACATATCCGTTTTCAGTGGAGGCCCGGGGAGAAAAGCTCCAAGGAACAGAGGTACAAGAGACAAATTACAAACAATACAATGGAAATTAGACATTTAGTATAATACGTTAAGTACTCTTCTGATATTGGAAAAGCTCCTAAGAATATTGATACAAGAGCAAAAATTCCAAGCAATACAACAGAAATTAGACATTTAGTACAATAAGTTGGTACACTTCTAATATTGGATAAGAACAATAAGTAGATAAATAAAAAAGATGGAATCCTGGGAAGAAAGGAGTTGGTAGATGGATTGTAAAGGTTATAAGGTGACCCAGTTGAGTTAGGTTACGTAGTGGCTATGCAAGGCCGTGTGTGGACATGGGCATGGTATATTAATCAGGGTTAGGGCATGGGCATAACCATTGGGTTTTTAGAAATGCACGGAGGTGAATTTTAAATTGGTCCAGAGTGGTCAATTGTCTAAGGTTGCTTGGAAGGGCATTCCATATCTTGCCAATGGAATTGGCATAGAGAGCGTCCCCTCCTGAGTTGTTAGGTTTGATGGTCAATACTTGACTACTTTTAGATGACCTAAGGGATGATAGATTTGAATAGGAGGAGAGAATGTTGTTTAGAGAGGGAGTTTTGTCAGGGTGTTTAATGATTTTGAATGCCTCAGTAAGCTGGTTAAGTTTCAGAACATTAGGCAATTCTAACCATCCTAGTGTTCTAAGGTTGAGGCAATGGAGGATGCAGTAGGGCATACCTGTGATAAATCTAGCTATGTGGTGATAGGCAGTGGATAGTTTATTAAGTTCTTTTTTGTGAAGAAAGGAGAATATAGGGGAGGCATATAGGAGGGTGGAGAGGAGATGAGTTCTGGCAATGGTTAGCTTGGTGTGAGGGTTAGGAATTTCTTTATCCTGTACATGGACCCGAGTTTCTTTTCAGTGTTTTAATGGACAGATTCACGTGCATGTCAAATCTAAGTTTGTGGTCAATTGTCACCCCAAGTAGTTTGGTGTGGGAGACTGGGTAGATTTTGGTGCCATTGTTAGCAGAAACCACAAAGGTAGGAGTTTGGGTACTGGGAAATTGTAGACTGGGAGGAATTGCTGGAGAAGGGAAGAATAAAAGTAATTTGGTTTTGGTTGGATTGAGTAGGAGTTTTAGGTCAGAGAACCATTTTCGACTAATGAGAAGCAGATTTGGGTAGTAGCTTGAAGGTTGGTGAGAGAGACGTCAGAACAGATAAGCGTGGAGTCATCTGCATATTGGATGCAGGTGGAATTGGGAAGGACTGAGTGTAAACCATTAATAAAGAGAGAGAAAAGAAGGGGACCAAGGATAGATCCTTGAGGGACACCGATATTAGTGGGGAGAAGGTCTGAAATCCTATTATGCCACTGTACTGCTTGTTTTCTACCAGAGAGGTATGCGTTGAACCAACTTATGGTGGATTTGCTAAGGTTGAAGGTTTCAAGTGTGAGGAGAAGTTGTTTATGGTTAACCATATCAAAGGCTTTTGATAGGTCAAGAAAGAGCGCGGAGGAAATTAATTTGTTATTCCGGTTGCAGTTGATTGAGTCAACAAAGGAGAGAAGAGCAGTGGTGGTGCTATGATGTGGGCGAAAGCCGTGTTGGGAGTTAGATAGGAGATTGTTATGGGTAAGGTGGGTGATAAGTTGCTTGTGAATGCAGCGTTCCATAATTTTGGATAGAGGGGACAGGATTGCAATGGGTCGATAATTGGATGTATCAGTGGAGGGGCCTCCTTTATGGAGAGGGATGATATAGGAGGTTTTCCAGATAGAGGGGATAGAGGCTTCAGAGATGGAGCGGTTAATAAGGATAGATACAGGGTAAGCAATAGCATCAGCTGCTATTTGCAAGTATTTCGCCGGAATTAGGTCAGCCGCTAGGGTGGTTGGTTTGAGTTTTTTTAGAAGGGTACGGATATAGAAGGTAGAGGTGGGTGCTAAGTTGAAGGCAGGTTGATTAGGAATCTTGGGGGTGGTTGCAGCCGAGGGGGAGGAGGTAAGCTGACTGGCGAGGGACTGGATAGTCTCAGTAAAAAAAGAATTAAAAGAGTTTGCTATCTCACTTGGATCTTTATCCATGAGTGTTGCAGGTGTGGGGGTGGAAGATTTACCTGGATGGAGGAGTTGGTTGATGCCAGCCCAAAATTTTTTAGGGTTGTTTTGATGCTTATCTTGGAGGTGATAGAAATATTGCTTTTTGTCGAATGTAATGGCTGCTTTGGTTGAGTTTCTAAGCTGAAGGAATTTGTTGCGGTCTAGGGGGGTTTTAGTGGATCTCCATTTGTTCCATGCCAGGTTTCTGAGTTTAATTTTATTTTTTGTGTCATTAGATAGCCAAGGTGCGATACGATCCCTGATTCTAATGAGTCGTTTTGGAGCATGGGAGTCAAGTATTTTGAGGAAAGTGTCATTAAAAAGGGATACACTTTCTTCTAAGGGAAGGGTTTTTAAGATAGACCAGTTGCATGCTTTAAGGTCAGCAAGAAATTGATCCGGGTTGAAATTCTTGCTGTTCCTAACAAGTCTGGTTAGGGGGGGTGAGTATTTGGGCATTTGTGTTTTGTTATAAAGGTAATGAGGTGGTCACTAAGGTCGTTGGGGAGGGTCCCCACGGAATAGATGGTAGGGTCTTTGTTTGTAAGGATCCAGTCAATGGTACTATCTTTTTGTCGGGGATTGCCAATTCTAGTGGGAGAAAGAATAAGTTGGGAAAAACCATGTAAGTTAATAGGGAGAGGGTTGGGATGAGAGGAGTATAGAGACCAGTCAATGTTAACGTCTCCTAGAATTATTGTTTCCTGTGGGTAGAAGGTGGAAAGCCAGTTGAGGGTTTGTTCAAGGATTTCAGTGTTGCTCCTGGGGTAAATAGGTGACTATGAGATTAATACTTTTTTGGTTATTCAGGCTAAGTTTTAGGGCAATCAATTCTTGGTTACGGAGAATTGGAGGTTGAAGGGGATGTCTAGTAATGTTCAAGGAGTTTTTGAATAAAACTGCAATTCCTCCACCCTTTCTTGTAACTCTATCTGCCCTGAGGATGTTATACCCAGGTGGGATGATTTCTTCATCCTTGGTAATAGGTTTGAGCCATGTTTCAGAAAGACACATGATGTCAGGGAGTGAATTTCTAGCAGAGCATGTAAGTTGTGAACTTTGTTGTTGATGCTTCGTACATTGAGGTGAAGCATATGGAGTGAGCCTAATGGTCTTCTCGGGGTGCTACCAGAGTCTAAGCCTAGATCAATGGAGGGGCCAGGGTTGGGGTGGATGTCACCGTCTCTAGTTATGGATCTTTTTAAATGGTCAAGTATTCTTTGGAATTTCATTGTTAGTATGAAAGTAACTCTAGATGAGGATGATTTTGGGTAAGATAGGGTGAGGTGGTAGCAGTAGAGATTGTTGTTAGAAGTTGGATAGAAAGAGGGATGAATACAATTGAGGGTGACATTGGAGTACAGGGAGGTTTGACTGTTGGGGAGGTAGGCGTCTGCAGGGTTTAAGGTATCATAACTTGTCATCAAGTAGGTTGAGATAAGTAGAAGCATTATAGGAGGGAGATTAATAAAAGAGTGTCCTGCCATGGTGTGGGGGGGGGGGAGTGAGCTACCTTGTTACAACTAGTGAACAGAGAGACTAGGAGACGGGAGGTGAGAGTGTTAATGAAGGAGTTATGAGGGCTGATAGGGGAGGTGGTCCTTGAAGTAAAGTGAGCTGGTGAGTGGGGGAGTGGTATTAGGAGAGGGACTGTAGCGATTGGGTGGAGGGACGGGGGATGAATCTAATGATCAAGATAAATGTAGAGGTAGTGGGGGGGGGTGGGAATAGGGGGCAGGGCGGGCGCGGAGCCAGTGGCGAAGCAGGCTGAGGATTACACCGCCAAGAATTTACCTTCTTCCAAAGGTAGCCACTTTTAATTGAATATAGCAGAGTGTTTTTCTTAGTAAAGGGTCCCTATTATACTAGGCTTAAGTTGACTGTTTGGAGGTACTGATGGTAGAATTCACAAAGCAGATGGCTGTCTGTTAGGCAGAAAGTTAGATTGGAAAAGACTAAACAAGTCCGAGATATTTCCGTTGGTCCTGACACCACAGACTACACAGCAGTCTGTAAAATTGCTGTGAGAAGGTAGATTTTTTACCTAGGCAGGTTAGTTATGTTCCTTAGCTAGCTGTGTGCATTCGCACAGGAGAGGGTCGTCTTAGGGCTGCCGTATTGGATAGGTGCCACGCGATACTTTTGAGTAAGGGGTACTCTCAGTGTCCTCCTGGTGCAGGAGATCCAAATTAACTCTTTGTTCATCCGCCATGTTACTATGGAACATTGAGAAAATCATTACATTATACTTAGGCAGTTTTAACATAGCTGGTCTCACTACCCTCTTGTAGACCTTCCCTTTCACTCTTACTGGTACCCGTCTGTCACAAATCCCTCTTGACACTCTTCTCTGCCCATTCCACCCTGCCTGTACTCTCTTCTTCACCTCTCTTCCACACTCACCATTACTCTGAACTGTTGATCCCAAGTACTTAAACTCATCCACCTTTACCAACTCTACTCCCTACATCCTCACCATTCCTCTACCCTCCCTCTCATTTACACACATATAGTCTGTCTTAGCCCTGCTGACCTTCATTCCTCTCCTCTCTAGAGCATATCTCCACCTGTCCAGGGTCTCCTCAACCTGGTCCCTACTCTTACTACAAATCACAATGTCATCTGCAAACATCATAGTCCACGGGGCTTCCTGTCTGATCTCATCTGTCAACCTGTCTATCACCACTGCAAATAAGAAAGGGCTCAGAGCTGATCCTTGATATAATCCCACCTCCACCTTAAATGTATCTGTCACTCCCACCGCAGTCTTCACCACTGTCACACTACCCTTGTACATATCCTGTACCACTCTTACATAATTCTCTGCCACTCCCGACTTCCTCATACAATACCACAACTCCTCTCTAGGCATCCTGTCATATGCTTTCTCTAAGTCCACAAAGACACACTGCAACTCCTTCTGACCATTTCTGTATTTCTCCAACAACACTCTCAGAGCAAACATTGCATCTGTAGTGCGCTTTCCTGGCATGAAGCCATACTGCTGATCACTAATCATCACCTCCCTTCTTAACCTAGCTTCCACTACTCCTTCCCGTAACTTCAAGCTGTGACTGATCAATTTTATCCCTCTGTAGTTACTGCAGCTCTGCACATCACCCTTATTCTTAAAGATAAGTATCAAAATACTTTTTCTCCACCCCTCAAGCATCCTCTGACTTTCCAAAATTTCATAAAACAATCTGGTTAAAAATTTCACTGCCATTTCTCCTAAGCACCTCCATGCTTCCACTGGCATGTCATCTGGCCAACAGCCTTTCCATTCTTCATCCTCTTCATAGCTGTCCCTACTTCCTCCTTGCCAATCTGTTTCACTTCCTGATTCACTATCCCCACATCATCCAACCGTCTCTCTCTCCCATTCTCTTCATTCATCAGCCTCTCAAAGTACTCTTTCCATCGACTCAACACACTCTCCTCTCTTGTGAGTACATTTCCCTCACTATTCTTTATCACCCTTACCTGCTGCACATCTTTCCCAGCTCTGTCCCTCTGTCTAGCCAATTGGTACAGGTCCTTTTCTCCCTCTTTAGTATCCAGTCTCTCATACAACTCTCCATATGCCTTATCCTTAGCCTTCGCCACTTCTCTCTTTGCCATGCACTTCATCTACTTATACTCATGTCTCCTTTCTTCATCTCATTGACAATCTCACTTCTTCTTCACCAGCCTCTTCCTCTGTATACTCTTCTGTACTTCCTCATTCCACCACCAGGTCTCCTTGTCCTCCTTCCTCTGTCCAGATGTCACACCAAGCACCTTTCTAGCAGTCTCCCTTACTAGCTCTGCTGTAGTTACCCAGCTATTCGGTAGCTCTTCACTGCCTCCCAGTGTCTGTCTTAACTCTTCCCTGAACTCCACCTCACAATCACCCCTTTTTAACTTCCACCATTTAATCCTTGGCACTTCTTTCACACTCCTCCTCCTCTTCTTGATCACCAATGTCCTCCTACAGACCACCATTCTATGCTGCTTAACTACATTTTCCCCTGTCACCACTTTACAGTCTCCGATCTCCTTCAGACTGGCCCACCTACATAGGCTATAATCCACCTGTGTGCATCTTCCTCCACTCTTGTATGTCACCCTATGCTCCTCCCTCTTCTTAAAATATGTATTCACCAAAGCCATGTCCATCCTTTTTGCAAAATCCACAATCATCTGACCTTCTGCATTCCTCTCCTTAATACCATACCTACCCAACACTTCCTCATCCCCTCTGTTCACTTCACCAACATGCCCATTGAAGTCCACTCCAATTACTAGTCTCTCACCCTTGGGTACACTCCCCACCACTTCATCCAACTCACTCCAAAATTTTTCTTTCTCATCCATCGCACACCCAACTTGGGGAGCATATGCACTAACAACATTCATCATTACACCATCAATTTCAAGCTTCATAAACATCACTTTATCAGACACTCTCTTCACCTCCAAAACACTCTTGGCATACTGTTCCTTTAGGATAACCCCTATCCCATTTCTCCTGCCATCCACACCATGATAGAAAATTTTGAACCCGCCTCCAATACACCTGGCCTTACTTCCCTTCCATCTGGTATCTTGCACGCACAATATATCAACCTTCCTTTTCTCCATCATATCAGATAACTCTCTTCCTATACCAGTCATACTGCCAACATTCAAAGTTCCTACCCTTACTACTGCACTCCTAACTGTCCTCCTCTCTTCCTGCCTTTGGGCATGCCTTCCCCCTCCTACTCTCCTTCAGCCAACAGTAGCCCAATTTCCGCCAGCACCCTGTTGGCTAACAGTACTGGTGGCGGTCATTGTTAACCCGGGCCTCAACCGATCTGGTATGGAAATATGAAATGTTGTTCGCATAAGTCATTTGGCAGAGGTTTTACGCCGGATGCCCTTCCTGATGCAACCCTCCCCATTTATCCGGGCTTGGGACCGGCACAAAGAAATGCACTGGCTTGTACATAACATAAATATGTTAACTGGATTACTGCATTAAGTCCAGATTTGAGGTGTCATTGTAATAAAGTGTTTTAATCCCCTAATAAACACAAGGACCCCATACAGAGTGCGTACACATGAATCATGGATAACAAACACATATATAACATGTAATGAATAATAAATCAATGCCAAACAGCAAATAGTATGCAAATTAAAAAATTAAGCAATGCTAAGCATTGCACAGCCCTGCTTACTAGGTGTAAGCAATGTGTAGGCCAGCTAAATCAGTTGGCCTATTGGTGTACCCTTTAAGCAATGCCAACCTTAGGTAAGCGGGTTTGCCCATAGCTTAGCATTTTCAAAACCATCCAATCACGACAAAGTGCAGGAAATCGGACCTATTTAAATCCAACAGGCAGGAATACATCTCATAACTGGTTGCAGCTTCCTCCTGTAGGCACTATGACCAGTGTGGGAGAAGGAGTGTGCTTCCAGGTGCAGTGCTGGGGCATCCTGGAGTCCAAAGTCATGGCAAGACTCCTTGTTAAAGACCATGACCAGAGACTGCTGCAGGGCCAGCACCAGTGTTCCCAAAATAAAGAAGAAGCCTGGGACCATCTTGCCTGTGACCTCAGCAGTGCCACTGGCATTCCTGAAACTGGTGAGCAGGCCAGGCATCACTATGCCAACCTGAAGCAGAGAAAGAGGGAGGTCTTGGATCAGTGGATCCAAGAGGCTAGCCAGACAGTTGATGTCCCAGCCGTGTGTAAGTATCAGTCTGCTACCTGTTTAATAATTGCCAGCTCATGTATATTATGGATAGGTATGGCTTGATATTCCTCTTATGTCTTTGACAGTGGCAGACAAGTGGGCTGTGAACTGGGAAGCCCATGTCTGTAGATTGCAGAGGTTGTTTCGTGAGGCAGGTTAGTAATACTCTTTCATTTACTGTCATAAAAAAATAAATATAAAAGTAGTAGAAAGTTAATTGCCAGTATAAAACCTGTATTGTGTATGGCAACATGGCAGGAAGAGTCTCATATAGGTTCTATGTAAATAAAAGGGAAACAGCCTGACAATAAAAGTCTAACTGCTGGACTGTTTGTGTTTACTCTGGTATCATATGGTAATGTAGTGTTGCAATCTCTTAATAGTACTGTTGTATTAAGCACTGTTACCCACACTATGCTACATAAATAAAATGTGTAGGAATGTCTGTATATGACTGTTGTAATCACAAGAGGTCATATTGTACAACTGAGAGAGAAGTAGACAGAAAACACTGAAAAGATAGACAACATAATCCAAATAGCACACTCAACTGAGAAGTGACCTGTTGTATTTTTAGCACACAGAGCCATGGTTCGAATCCTGGGAGTGGTAGTAAGCTGTATGCAGAATCATACCCCACAACTGTACAGATTTGTCCAGAATGTCCAGTTAATTGGCCCATATCCGCTGCCTGTCACCTTGTCCCCCTGGCAAATGAGTGGGATGATCCCAGAAGTTTAGGCAGCAAATAATGACATACAACTGACTGTCAGACAGCATAACTGACAGAAATATATCTATAAGAAAAAACCTATCTCTCTAGCAACTCACCAAAATGTTATGAGAGTAATAAGCAAAGTATGTCCCATTTCCACCCCCATGTTGTGAAGCTATGACCAGAGGTGTGTGCATTAACAGAGTGAAACGTATGTGCATAATAATAATAATGTGGAATCTTGTAACATGTGTGGCAACATTCAGGTAGTGCTAACAAACGTTCACCCCACAGGTCTGTCAGATACAAAAACTGTGCTTAGAAACAAAAGATTGAAATCCTGGACTGGTACTGTTTACTCTGGTATTGTGTGGCATTGTTAGTGTTGCAATTTCTCTGAATAATAAGGTATTACTCATCACAGTCATCCACACTGTGCTACATAATAAAACTGTCTAGGAAATCCTGTATAAGTGTGTTGTAATTACAAGATCAGATTGTAAAACCACAGGAGACTTATAGACAGAAATCAGAGAAGAGATACACAGCAATATCTATACAGCACACTCAACTGTTATGTACACTATTTTATTTTTAGCAGACACAGTCATGGTTCGAACCCCGGGAGTGGTAGTAAGCTGTATGCAGAATCATAGCCCTCAACTGTACAGATTTGTCCAGAAAGTCCAGTTAATTGGCCCATACCTGCTGGCTTACCCTGTCCCCCTGGCATATCAGCGTGCTAATCTCTAACATGTAGGCAGCATTTAATGTCATATAACAGACTGTCAGGCCTGTAAATATTTGGAAAATGTCTATGAAAATAAACCTTTCATTGCACAACTCACCAAAGGTTTATGAGGGCAATAGTTAAAATATGTCCCGGTTTCAACTGCATGTTGTCAAGACATGCCCAGAGCGTGTGCAATATGAGATGGGCAGGTATGTGCATAACATTAACCTGGAATCTGGGAATATGCATAGAAACAGTCAGGAAGTGTTAAAAAACAATACCTCCACAGGTATACCAGGTAAGAGGTGTATACTGCAGGTAAAACACAGTTCATGTATATAGTTGTCTACATCCATACCACTATCCAAACTAAGGCCATAGGGTAGTGTAATAATCCCTGTAAGGTACAGATCACAGCAGTGACTAAGAAAGTAATGAGAACTACAGGGATATACAAGTTGTTAATTGACATCATTCTCTCCCCCACCACCAAATCTGCAACAATAAACTAAATAGACAACTCAGTCGTTATGTGCACTATTTAATCTACTGATGGGACATATGTCCTATTGTTTGACAAATATTGAAATTTGTTCTATGTATGTGCCATGTTGAAATACTCCCACATTGGTGTCATGCTGCCATCAGTGTACCTGCATGCTGCTGTAATGGCCACTGTGGTTCCATATAAGCATGTGTTCTGTTTGCTATGCAACTGTTCAATATCTGGTGTTTTGGGTTAATGGGAATATCTATGCACGCCGTTATACCTAATCTTGGAATGTGTTGACTATTACTAACCCACATATGTTGCAAAATTGAAACACCATAGCACGATTGGGAAGGCCGCTCCCAGTGGACCCACCTCTCCCACCTCATCTGGCTGTAGCATCAGGCACCAGCACACCTGGGGCCCACCTCAGGACCTCTTCATCTGCTGGTCCTGCACCACCTTCGAATGGAACTGCCTCAGGGGATGGGACTCGCCCCCCGGGACTGGGCACAGACAGGATACTGTCACCCGTCACCAGGTCCAGGGTTGGGTGCATAGCAAGCTCTGCCGGGAGTTTGGAGATCTGCTATGCCAGCTTGAGGGCCACTTGGCAAAACTAGATGGTCAGCCTGCCCCTCCTGCTTAGCCCCCAGCACAGCCACCTTTGGGGTCATGAAGGTGTAGTGGTGACTGCCCATGGGTGGGGACCTCAGTCCCACTGTTTCCATTAGGGGGATCATGGGCTTCAGACTTCCAAACACTCCTCCCCATCCAAGGTGTTGACCTCCCAAATATGTCATATACCACCCCTGTATGCTGTTTTGTCTGTCTTGTCTGTTATCCTACCCAACCTACCTCCCCAAATATACCTACTATCCCTCCTCAAAATCCCACTCTCACCTTAAAAAAAAGGGCAATCTGTTCCTCCCAAAAAAATCTCTTCCCATACATAGCTGCCCATTTTGCACATGTGTCCACTGGACTCATGTAATCTGGTATAATTGGCTTCACAACATATTAGTGTTGTCCTCAACCCTCTCTCAAGCATATGTGTGTCGTCCTGCACATCCCTAGCTATTTTCCCTACTGTCTTTCCCTCTTTGTGCCCCTTTTTCACCACTTTCCTATCAACCCTTTTTCATTTCTTTTAAAGAAATTAGTGCAGGGGTAATCGGGAGTAAGCACTTACCAATGCACTAATTTCTTAAGCGGATTTAAGCTTGTTTGCGCAGGGGTAAGAAATGCCTACACAGATTAAGCAATTGATAAGCTAACTGAGTATAAGAAACTGTAACTGGAAGTTAGCAGTGCTTAACTTTGTGCAAACCCGCACAAACCTACTTACAACTGCTTAAAA
This sequence comes from Protopterus annectens, assembly GCF_019279795.1. Taxonomy (NCBI): domain Eukaryota; kingdom Metazoa; phylum Chordata; order Ceratodontiformes; family Protopteridae; genus Protopterus; species Protopterus annectens. The sequence goes on from NC_056745.1 coordinate 796,075,803, forward strand.
GTACCTTAATCACTCTGTATCCAATGGACCTTGTTCTTCCCAGCAACAAAATACACAGCCTTTGAAACGGCTCAAACCCAGGACCCTGCACACCATAGCCAAAGTGATTTACCACTAAGTCATGTCAGATACACATAACCCTGATGTCTTCACAAACATATCCAGCAGAGTCATTCAACAGTACAAGAAATGTATTTATACATGTAGATGTATGTGTGCATGTATATATACATATATATATATATATATATATATATATACATATATGTATATATATATATATATATATATATATATATACATATATGTATATATATATATATATATATATATATATATACATATATTTATATATATATATATATACATATGTACATATTGGGCTCCCTCACCGCCCATTAATGGTGCCTTTGGTCATATATGTATTTGTTATGTTCTCTTTTATATCTATAGATATAGATGTGTATATACATACACATATATATATATATATATATATATATATATATTTATATATATATATATATATATATATATATATATATATGTACATATATATATATATATATATATATATATATATATATATACATATATATATATATATATATCTGTGTGTGTGTGTATGAACATACAGATATATATTTATAGATATAAAAGAGAACACAACAAATACATATATGACCAAAGCCACCATTAATGGGCGGTGAGGGAGCCCAAGCTAAATACCTCTTGTAAGTATTGATATCACCCCCTCCCCCACAGCCAAACAGATCTGCCCTGCAACACAATACCAACTGTTTCAAGTCCCATACCCAGGACCCTACACAACAAGGCCACAAGACGTTAACAGTAATCCATCCCACCTGTATGATTTCAGGATGGTATCAATAACATATCATGCAGTACAATCTGGCAACCATAGGGAATGTACAATGTGGAAGCAATAAACATTCCAAAGATACATGCACACACACACACACACACACACACACACACACACACACACACACACATATATGCAGATATATATATATATATATATATATATATATATATATATATATATATATATATCTATATTTACATACATGTATTCAGATATATATGTAACTACACATACACACATAGATATGCATAGGAAGATACATATTTAGAGGGTGCACAGTATATTGAACAGCCAGTATTCCTACAGTTGCCACCTTTTCAAATGGATAGTGTATGATTCACTCATACAAAAGACAATTGTTGCCTGGAACATATACCCACAGAGAAGTCAAAGGATATGACACCACACACAGGTTTTCATATGTAAGAAATGTTTGTGTACTATTACAGTTGTATATGCCATGTCATATAGCTGCTAAGACTTCGAAATACATACTAACTGAGTAATGCAACTCTCAAGCAGATAATTATATTTAGTAATCCGAAAGCATATCATATGTTAAGCTAAATATATAGAAAACCCACCAAAAACTAGGTATGCTACACAGGTACAACCACTTCCTCTCTACTTCTACCAGGCATACTCTGGCCTCCTCTTACCTCCTTCCCGCCTTTCTGTTTGGTGCCCCACTACTAATTAACCTATCCTCTTCCATCACTTCCAAACTTGAAAGCTATTATAACAAAATTACTAAATTTGCCATCAAAGCCAAACATTCCATACATCACTGTTACCCTCCAATCCCTCAACTGGTTAGAATTCACAAATTACCTGGACTTCCTCCAGCTCACTACAGCACATAGATTAATATTTAACCCAACCATATGCCCAGATCTAACCAACATCCTCCCCCTATACACCCCAAACAGAACTCTCAGATCTGAACACCAAAACTTGATTACTATCCACAACCCTAAACATCCTGCTTGACAACTTCTCCTCTCCTTCTTCTTAAGTAAGAAATGGAACTCTCTCCCTTCACACTAAGGACACTGTCAAATACAAGCAACTTCAAAACACAGCTTTACACCTACCTCTCCTCCAAATGGAAATGTAACTGCATTCTCCCTACCTAGAATTCTTTTACAAAAGCCCCTGGGAGGGTATCCTTCTGAGTTCCTAAGCACCTTATAGCTGGCTATAACCTTCTATAGCTAATTCCCATACAATCTCTCACACTCTAAATATTGTAAATCGCTTTTGACTTTGACTTTGTGTGAATTTGTTAAAATTTATCTGCACGATATTTTTCCATTATGGGCAATATTGCTCACAATTTGTATTATCTGATATGTATTTGTAGTTGTACCCTATTTTTACTGGACTGCTATCCTTACTGTAATCTGTTTCATGGAGCTTTTCTCCCTGGGCCTCCACTGAACATGGGATCTCTGGGCACAGTGGACTTCCCCGGTAATCAAACTGGAAATAAATGAATAAATAAATAAATAAATAAATAAATGTTGCTGTCTAGGCCAAGGCCTTCAAGTAGTACAACAGTAAAGAAAGACTGGGCCAGAGGATAAAAATCAATCAACAGTAAGTAATGCAGATGTATAGTTCAGCAGCCTCAAATTACACTCTGTACTCAACTCCAAGGGCGGAAAGAATTAAGGTGACACAATGAGGATGTATCTGTTATATAACAATGCTGAAATGAAAACATCACAATCACATTGACAAACAGAACAGTCTGTATAACAGTAAGCACTAGGCCACCAATGTTCCCAAGCTGAAATGTATGGTAATGTACAGCCATATACCTTAAGGCGGCTTACTACCAATATCCCTCACATGTTGTAACAGCCTAGGTTATATATGGTGCATACCCCTCCTCCATAGACTGACATACAGGAGCATATAACACTGTTACATACACTGACCTCTGGTCTTCAGAAGGGCACACATGTTTTGTGCAGCTGAAGCCCACATATATATGGACCCTACCCCACAAAATGTGTGTTGGCCACAACAGTACTGGAATGATGGCAGGAATGGCAGCACGAAATAATCCCAGACCACTACATAACAACCCCTTACTGCATGTCATATAGACAAAGCCTGGTATATAGGTGGATGACAGAGGCCAGAACATGGGCCCATATGTGAAATAGTGTTGTTATACGCTGACAATGTTGCTGATGTTACAGGATAGTCTGCAGCATACCCTTAGTCAGGAATATGAAGTCAGAAACACAAATGGATGTAGCCATGTACTGATAGCACTCAACACACACAATGCCAGTGATATATCTGACACAAGACCTGTGTGGTGGACAGACAAAACATAACAGGCACTCCCCTGGCCATCATGTGGATAAGCCCACAGTTGAGAGCTATGCAGAGAGACTGCATTCCATGTTAAACTAGTATATACACACAAACCCTGTAACACTACTGCTATACAATGCATATAACAACACTACTCACACTGTCTGTAGGTCTGGAACCTTATACAGATACGTAGCTGACCTGAGTCTACAAGTCCTCTTGTAAGAGGT
>NC_056745.1:796081752-796114252 GCF_019279795.1 Protopterus annectens
TCAGAGATATTAATAATCTTAAGGAATCTAATGCGCTGGCTAACCATGTAATTTGGACTGACAATTCTCATACTTTCAGGTTCTTTGTTATACAACATATACCCAGGAATTTAAGAGGAGGAGATATAGAAAATGTTACAGAGGGGCATGAACAAAAATGGATTCTTAAACTTAATGCTGAGAAATATCCTGGCCTAAATGGCACTACCTCTTTAATTCCTTTTTTAAAGGCTAGACGACTTAAACATTAATACCGTTTTTAAAAAAATTTTAACTTCTTTTAACAGGTTTTATTTATCTTTATGCATATATGTATACACATTTTTTATATTTTATATATTTTATATATATATATATATATATATATATATACATACATATAAAGTTATGCATTTGAATAAGTTATAAGGGTAATGTTTATTCACAATTTGTTTAGTTATCCTTTTTATTTAATTCTTATTTAATTGTTAATCTATTGTTGGTACTATGCGACATGACACTATTGGCTAATTCAAATTAATAGGTTTATTGGCTTTTTGATTGCATCTATATAAGCATTTTGTTATCTTGGAGTTATGTCTGATGAAGCAACAGTAGTTGTGAAAGCGCTTACCATTTTGTGTTTGTTTGAATAAACGTTTACTGTGTGTTAGCTTGGTGCAGCTTTTTTCATTTTGTTCCAAACTACCGATGCCCAAAATCCCGAGACCAAATACCCGAAACACTAAAATACCGAAACATCAAAACCGCGAAATTCATACTACCGAAAACTACACTCAACATACACCACACACATACACATACAAACACCATCCCCCAGAACACAAACACACAAACCTAAACTTCAGACAAGCAAAGGGGCAAGGCCCCCTGTACCCCCCATGTGGGGAGCTGTGCCCCCAACATCCCCCCACTTATATAGTCTAACTCCAAGGTCACACTACATAAACAAACACAAGAAACACCACTACACACCTACATTCCCCTCGCACACACACACACATCACAGTCACAACACACACTTACACACTAAACCCTAACCAACACATTTAAACATACATACTTACCTGACCTTCCACCTAGCGCAACACCAGAAGCATGAATGTTAAACTCCCGATGATTGGGATTTTGAAATTCGCGCTTCTGGTCTTTCAATAATTAGGGGTTTCAACTATATAGTCTCGAAAGTTTGAAATTTGTATTTCAAACGTTTGAGATTATGTAGTAATCCCATATATTTATTTATTCATTTATTTATTTATTTATTCCAGTTTGATGTCCGGGGAGGTCCACTGGCCCTGGGGAGCCCGTTTTCAGTGGAGGCCTGGGGAGAAAAGCTCCACAATACAAAGTTTAAGTACATGATTAAATTACAAGAACATTACAAGATTAATTACAAAGAAAATTACATGATTAGTTACAAAGAAAAATTCATGATTAGTTGCAAAGAAAGTTAGGATTACAAACAACAGGTAGCATTCTAAAGAAAAGAGAAATAAAATATTTACAATTTAGTTCACAGGGCTTAGGGAGGTTATTTTAGTGGAGGCTTGGGGAGAAAAGCTAGACATTAAAGTTTATTTACAGAATACTTACAGTGGAGGCTTGGGGAGAAAGCTCCACAATACAAAGTTTTATTACATGGTTAATAACAAAGGAAGTTAGAGATTGCAAGCAACAAGTAGCATTCAAAGGAGTGAGAAAATAAATAAGCAGTTTAGCTTCAGGAGTGAAAACAGATATATAGAAGTATGGCTAAAATTGCCGTTGTTTACAAAAATAATCATTAATTTAACATGAGGTTAGGGAGGTAAGAAGGTTAACCTGGGGTAAACGGAGGGGAGAGCATGAGAGGAATGGGTGGAAGAGTACAGTTGCATTTCCTATTTAGATAGAGGTAAGAATGAAGTTGAGTTTTGAAGTTATTAAGGTTGTCACAGGTTCTCAGGGTGGAGGGCAGAGCATTCCATTTTTTAGCTAGGGAATAAGATAGCAGAAGCTGCCCAGCAGGGCGCTTGGGTTTATGGATGATGATCAAGTTTTGGTGGGTAGATCTAAGGGGTCTGGGGGTGTTATAAGGTTGCAGAATATTGGATAGTGCAGGACACTTAGTAGGTTGGAACAGTAATTTGTGTGCAGTGGTGATTTGGTGGAGGTTAAGTAGATTGGGGAGTTCAAGCCAGTTTAGAGAGAGAAGGGAGGTTTAGTGGTGAGTGGAGGATTTTGCATTTGTGGCGAATTTGGCAATTTTATTATAACATACTTCCAGTTTGGAGGTGAGAGAGGAAGATAAATTAGTGAGCAGAGGAGCGCTATGCAGTAGAGAGGGGAGTAGGTAGGTGGTGGCGAGGGTTAGTCTGGTGGAAGGAGAGGGGAAGGGATTGTTTCTCTAAAGAAGGCCTAGTTTTATGTGGGTTTTCTTGATATTTAGCTGGATGTGATTACTAAATTTTATGTGTTCATCAATGGTTACACCAAGACGTTTGGCTGAGGGTACGACCTCAGTAATGGAATTGTTAAGACTGGTGATATGGAGTAAGTTTTTGTCGACAGGGAAGGATTTTGAGGGAGAGAATAGAAGGATCTTTGTTTTGTTGGCATTTAGTGAGAGGCAATTTTGGAGCATCCAATTTTCGGTGGTGGAGAAAGCAGTTTGAGTTAGAAATTGGAGATCTTTTAGGTTAGAGGCATGACAGATCAGGGAGGAATCATCAGCGTATTGCACAATTTTGGTGTTAGGTATGGCTTTGTGGACATTGTTAATATAGATGTTGAAAAGCAATGGGCCAAGGATTGAACCTTGGGGTACTCCAGTGGGGGTTGGGAGGAAAGTAGAGGTGACCTGGCCCCATTTTACAGCTTGGGATCAATCAGAGAGGTAGCTGGAGAACCAGGAAAGAGTTTTATTGGAGATGTTGAGGTTAAACAGATGATTTAATAGGTGACTATGGGAGATGGTATTGAAGGCTTTAGATAAGTCTAGCAGAACAGAGGATATGATATTGCCACAGTCACGAGCAGAATTGACAGACTGTAAGAAGGAGAGAAGGGCGGAGTTGGTACTGTGTCCAGGACAGAAGCCATGTTGGGTAGGGGAGAGTAGTTGGTGTTTGGTAAGGAATGGCAGGAGTTGTAAGTGGATACATTTGTCAAGAATTTTGGAGATTGGGGAGAGGATGGTTATGGGGTGAAAATTGGAGGTGTTAAATTTTTTGCCACCCTTGTGAAGTGGAAGTAGAAAAGCAGTACGCCATAGTTTGGGTACATGGGATTCAAGTAGTGATCTATTGATCAGGATGCTGATAGGAAGAGCAATACTGTCAGAGGCTATTTTTAGGAAGGTGGAAGGAATGCTGTCAGGGGCATTGGAGCAAGGTTTGAGTTTAGTGAGTAGTCTCTTTATTAGTGTGGTGGAGATGGGTTTGAGTTCAAAAGTGGGGGGGGGGACCAGAGGATAGAGCAGTAGGAGGTGGAGGGTTATTGTTGGTAAAGGTCTTGGTTAGCTCAGCAATAGAAGAGGTAAAGAAGGTATTGAACATTATTGCAATTTCAAGTTCAGATTTGCTGGGGTCTGGGCAAGGGTTATTTGGCTCTCGGATTTTATTATTCTGGATGAGCTAACACTCCCAATCTATTCTCTTTCTATTCTAATAGTCTTCACTGCCAACCCTCTCTGCATATTCTAATATCAAAGTATTGTATCATCTCACCCTCCGCAACTATACTTACCTTTGCTTACTGCTCCACTAATTGTTCTAATATTCTAATATCAAAGTATTGTATCATCTCACCCTCCGCAACTATACTTACTTTTGCTTACTGCTCCACTGATTGTTCTCCTAGGGTTAACTCCTATGTGGCTCTTCCCGCTCCGTTCGCCCTGCGGGCTCACTCCGCTCCCCTACCCTGCCCCCAAATCTCACCCGCCCCCAATCCTCCTAAACTTATACACTTACTACCACACCCCTTTACATTTGGACCACCCTCTACCTCCTCCTCTTAAAGTGCTAGCACCTCTATTATATTCTCCCTCTAACCTCTATCTCCTACCCCACAAACAACCCATCACTCATCAACCTTTATCTACTACTCTACCACTCTATTCACAACTATTCCCTATCTTCAACCACCTAAACCTAAACAAATAGCCCATAAACCTTGTAAACGCCTACCTTTTTTAATACTCCTAACTATACTTATCATTCCCTACCTACTTACTCTCTATGAACACCAAACATTCCCAGGACTGCATACCCACAACACACACACCTCTATCCTTACTCCCAACTCCACTCACAGTTTTAGCAACCTCCCCAGCTCAGCTAAGTATTCAGCAGCCACATTTCATAGACTCCATCACATCTCCCAATGTAACTCACTAGTGAGAAAAACCAAAACCCTAATATTTAAACTTCTACAACTCACACTACAAGTTCAGGTCCACTCTCTGTTAGATGGTGATATACACCCAAACCAAGGTCCAACCACTACCACAGCTACACAACCTGATACACCAACAGGTACAATCTCACAAACACTGACCAAACCCCCCAACTCTCTCCTGATAGCTCATCTTAATATTCATAGCATCAATAATAAAATAGCTCACCTGCATGCCCTTATTGATGTTTATTCCTTTGACATCCTCTGTCTGTCTGAAACATGGCTTAATCCATCAATACAAGAAAGTACAGTTTTACCCCCTGGCTATAACATCATAAGACATGACCGTAACACTAAAAAAGGAGGAGGAGTAGCCATACTTTATAAGAATGGATTACAAATTACCTTGTTAGACCCCAAACCTCTACTTTGCAACAATGTAGAAATTCTTCTAACTAAAATTCAGCTTAACAAAAGCAAAGCCATATATCTATCATGTGTTTATCTTCCCCCTGGCAATAACATTAGAGGCTATTCTCAGCTGGTTCTCAAGCAACTACCCCCAAGAAACCATTATACTTGGAGATTTTAACATTAACTGGAACTCCTGTATATCTCAGCAGCCTTCTTCTCATATTAACGTATATGGCTTTACCCAAACTATAACATCCCCTACCCGTATCATCAAAACTAACAACAAAATTAGTACCCTTGACTGGATACTCACTAATACTCACTAATACTCCCCAACTAAACTATAAAACAGGCACCCTTCCTGAGGACATAAGTGACCACTTACTTACCTATTTAATCAGAATTAAAACTGACATCCCAAACTCAACCATCTCTAGAACTATTCGCACTACCAAAACTTTTAACTTTACTCACTTTCAAGCTGAACTAGACACCTGTGACTGGTCACCCCTGAAATACCTCCCAATAGATAATGCTGTGAAATACTTTAACTCTAAATTCCTATCCATTTTAGACAACCATGCCTCATTACGCAAAGTCAGAATTAGAACCAAACCAGCACCATGGCTCACCAAAACTACTAAACAAAAAATACTCCAAAGAAATGAACTATGGGCCAAGTGGCGCTCAACAAAAAGCCCCTCAGACCACCTGCAATTCAGACAGCTAAGAAATGAAACAAAAAAGCCACACTAGCCGATAAAAGAAACTACTACTACCAACTACAACAAACCAACCAAAATAATCCCCAAAAATTCTGGCGAAGCCTCAATAACCTCCTACACCCTGGATGCTCAAGTACTCCCTCCCCCTCTGGCTCTGATGATAACAATCCCATCCAAATAGCTGACTCATTAAATACTTTTTTCACTGAAACTATACAATCCCTAGCCAACCAGCTATCCACTAACACCCCATGCTCTACCACATCCTCTCCCAATAATTCTCCTCTATTTCACTTTCAGCCAGTGCCCACTTCACTCATCTGTAAACTCATACAGAAACTTAAACCCACTACACTCTCAGCTGATCAATTACCTGCAGAATACCTGCAAAAAGCTGCTAAAGTCATAGTCTACCCCATATCCATCCTCATTAACAGAACTATTTCTGAAGGAACTATTCCCCTAATCTGGAAAGTCTCTCACATTATTCCCCTGCATAAGGGTGGCAACTCCAAGGAGTTATCGAATTACAGGCCTATAACTATTCTATCTCCTTTAGCAAAAATAACGGAAAAATGTATACACCTACAACTGGTAACCAACCTACTCGATCACAATTTACCAGCACCCTGCCAACATGGCTTTAGACCATATCATATCACCACCTCTGCTCTCTTATCCTTCACAAACCATATTAACAGTAATCGTAATAATGATACTCTATCTTCTGCCCTTTTTATTGATCTGCCTAAAGCCTTTGACATGGTCAACCACCACCTACTTATTGACACACTCAGAAACCTGTCAATGGATATCCATACTATACAGTGGTTCCAATCATACCTAAATAACAGGCAACAGGCTGTACTATGGGAAAATACTTTATCTTCCCATCTCCCAGTCGCTCTAGGGGTCCCACAGGGATCTATATTAGGCCCACTACTCTTCTCCATCTTTACAAATGACCTTCATTCTGTAATTCCACAAGCTGACTGTATCCAATATGCTGATGACTCCACACTCCTATGCTCTGCTACTTCTCAAGCAGAACTTCAGTCACTAACCCAAAAGACCTTTAGTACAGTTGAAAACTGGCTTCTACAAAGATGTCTTATTCTTAATCTCAAAAAAACTAAAATGCTACTATTTACCCCCACTCGCAGAACCTCCCCACTTAACTTTACTATTACTTCAAATAACGGAACTAATATATCTCCTGAACCAACCACTAAACTACTCAGAGTTCTAATAGACAATAACTTGTCCTTTCAACCTCACATTAATAACACCATAAAAACAGTAAACAAGAAACTAGGCTCACTCTACAGAATCAAACCCTTTCTAACACCTCCAGCCAGAGTTACTATTGCTCGCACCACCTCATCTCTACCCTGCTCTATGCCTCCCCCATCTATACCAAAATATGTAGAAGTAATCTGAATAAACTTTCATCCTGCTACAACAATATTGCCAGATTTGCAGCTGGGTCCTCCTATAGAACTTATCACTGCATCAATCTGAAGCGGCCAGGATGGTTAGAGCTGCCAAATCTAATACTTTTTAATCAACTAATAGTAGCCCATAAAATCTTGTACTTACCTCAAAATACACCCATACTTACATCCCTAGTCATCCCCTATAACAATCTCAAGACTTACGCTCATCTAATAAACTACTTGTTCAAATCTCAAAATCCAACAACTCAGCTGGTGATACCTTGTTCTCCAATACAGTAGGTAAAGCCTGGAACATCCTCCCAAGCCAGCTAACCTCAATATCCTCTGTCAGCATATTTAAAAGCAAGCTTAAACCCCACGTTAAATCACACTGGCTATGCCCCTGTGTCAAACCAGACTAAGCACCTGACTTTTAACTAGACTTTCATTATTCCCAGTCTCTCATGATCATGAACTTGTTTACTCACTAATTATTAGCGAGCTTACCCTTCCTTAGGATTTTTTCCTCATGTAAATATGTAAATACTGTAGAATGAACAATTACCTTCATATAGTATCATAGCTTAAGTGAGTAAGAACACTATAAATCATCCTGGTTTGCTGATCTTCTATACTCTATCTATTGATCTCCTGCATTTTCTTTCCTGTGTTTGTGTGAACTTAGTACCAATTAATATAAACTACTACCTATAACTAGTTTAGTTTTATATTTCATTTTCCTTCCATAACAGAATTCATAATATAAAATCTTAAGCTTGTAATATGTTATAAAGATTTGTAATTCACCATTTCTAATGCAACTGACTCAGTCTTGCTCATCTATTTCATTGATAATTTTTTTTCTTTTCCTTGTAATATTGTAAAAAAAAAAAAAATGTCAATGTCTTTGTCTTGACCTTTTATAATGCTGAAATTTCAGGAGCTTTTCTCCCCGGGCCTCCACTGAAAATGGACATATATCCAGCTGGACTAGCCCGGTCAACAAATGTAAAATAAATAAAATAAAAAAAATTTTTACCAGGTTTAAGGAGAGAATTAATAGAATTCCAGAACTGTTTGGGTTTTTTTGTGTGATTTGCTTGTAGTTTGATGTAGTAAGACTTTTTGTCTTTAATAACTAGTTTTTTTGGCTTTGTTTCTCAGCTGTTTGTATTTGAGTAAGATTTTTGGTTGTTTAAGTTGGAGGTAAGCTTTCCAGGTTTTATCTCTTTGTAGCATATTTTTTTTGGTGCCTTTGGTGAGCCATGGGGTGGTGTTTGCTTTAACTCTTTTTGATCTTATAGGTGCTAGGGAGTTAAGGACAGTTAAGTAGAGTTGAAGTAGTCAACGGCTGCATCTAACGGAATAGTTTTTAAGGGGTTCCAGTTAGTTAGCTTAAGGGAGTCAGAGAAAGTAGTAGAGTTAAAGTTAGAGAGGTTGCGGGTTTGAATGTAGTGGTGGGAGTGTGGGGAAATGGGTGTAGCCCGATGGATGAAGGCAGGGAGGTGATATCCTAATGGGTCAGAAATGACACCAGATTTCTGGACATTGTTAGGGTGGGATACTAGCATCCAGTCTAGTATAGAGCCTGGGGAGTTGCTTTTGTTAGGTCTAGAAATAGAGTTTGTAAGTTGAGTAAAGTTAAATAGATTGATTATGGTGAATAATTTTGTTCCAGTCTATATTTACATCTCCCATGATGTAGGTTTCTAGCTTAATGTTGGAGGAGGTCCAGGAGAGGATGTCTTCCAAGATGTTTCTGTTGTTACCAGGGGGAATATAGAGGGACATGATACAGATTCTCTTATGTTTGTTCAGTTTTAGCAGGCCAGTTATAAGTTCAGCATTATTGAAAGAAGGAATGGGGTTAGGATATGGAGTGATGGACAAGTGGTTGGAGTAGATTAAGGCAACACCTCCACCTCTTCGAGTTTGGCGGTCAGAATGGAGAGATAGAAATCCAGCGGGAAGGAATTCTGAGTCACTTATATGAGGTTTTATCCAGGTTTCGGAGATGGCTACAATGTCAGGAGAATTGTGATTGAGCCAGGCGTGAAAGTGGGTGTGAATTATTCACACTTTGGGCATTGATGGAGAGGAATTTGAGGTATTTATTGGTGGATTTGTTGTAGTTGTTAGGAGAGGATTGAAGGAGAGAATGTAAGTCCTGGATCGGGGTGAATGCCACCGGCTAAGCAATGGTGCAAGAGAAGGGGAATACGTTTGTATAGTTTATGATTAGATAGAGGTGTCCGGTAGAGAATAGGTTTAGATTTGCATTGTTTAGTAAAGTTTGAGAAAAGTTTTACTTTTAAGAGGTGGATAGGAAGGGAGGGGATTAGGGAGGCTAAGATGTTGTGAAAATGGTCTGAGTGGGAGGGGATGGGAGGTAGTGGAGATGGGAGTAGATGGATATTGGTGTAGGAGATGAAATGATAAAGAGGTAGAAGAAGGAAGAGGATAGATGTTGAGGTGAGGATGTGAGCAGGAGGAGTGAACATGGTAGATGAAGTGTATTAGAAGTGAAGTAAAAGGGGAAAAATAAGAACATTAGGTGGGAGGGGAGTAGTAGTGAGGGGTGGGTAAGATTGGGGGGGTGGAGGAACAGTGTTAGAGGATTGGTTGACTGAAGAGGGAGGGGAGTTTGGGGATTGGCTGGTGGGGAGGGAGGGGTTAAAGGAGGGGAATAAATGAAGGAGTACTAGGTGCATGTGGGATTTGGGGGCAGGGTAGGGGAGTGAAGTGAGCCCGCAGGACGAACAGAGCGGGATAGAGCAGCAGAGTGAAAGAGACCAGCTGAAAAAGTATCAGCCACTACTGTTCACAGTAAAGGTAAGTAGGTTATTTGGTAAAAAACAGTGAAAAGTATTACCTTTGTGTAAGAACAAATAAAAAACAAATATATATAGGGGAGCTTAGTCCCTTCGTTAGTTTAAGGTCAGGGAGGGGGGTTAAATCAGGGTATAGAGAGCGTGGAAGGAGATTTGGGAGGCTTTGATAAGTAACAGGCAGATAGAGGTAATGTTGAACATGGGTGTTAAAAGAATGAATACAAGCTATAGGATGAAAGAGTACTGCCACCTAGAGGAGAAAGGAAGGATAGCAGTTAGGAAAGGAAATAAGATAGGAAAGGCTATTTAGATAAGTCTTGTTTAGAAATAAAACTCCCTAGATTTTACAGACTAGAAGTCAGGGAATACAGGTGGGAGGGGGGGTAGTGGTCTGCGGTAGGCTGCTAATTCACACCCACGGAAGGACAAGCTACCAAAATTAGGTATTCTTAGATAAGAGTCTAGTGCAAGGCTACATACATTCAAATGAGAATATTTATGGGAGTCCGCACTGAAGTTCTTTTCCTTGAATGGCTCAGACTAGCAGGTAGCAATGTCCAGGAAAAATCGACAGAGGTTTTGCAGGAGGAAGATCTTAAATTCCATAGGCTGGGAGGGACCTTCAGGAGTGGAGTAATTCAAATGAGAATATTTCTGGGAGTCTGCACTGAAGTTCTTTTCCATGAATGGCCCAGACTATCAGGTAGCAATGTCCAGGAAAAATCGACAGAGGTTTTGCAGGAGGAAGTTCTTAAATTCCAGAGGCTGGGAGGGACCTTCAGGAGTGGAGTTCGGGAGGTGAGCGAAGCAGCACTACCGCATAACCAGCTCAGGAAGAGAAGTGAAGAGGTGACTCCTAGCAAGGAAATTATGAAAAATATATATAATATATATATATATATATATATATATATATATATATATATATATATATGTGTGTGTGTGTGTGTGTGTGTATATGTCTACATATATACAAACACACACACACACACACACACACCCACACACACACATATGTATATAAATACATGTCCCCTAGTTTTGCATCACAGTGCTGCATGCTATGTGTGAGGGAACGTCACACATATCAATACACACACATATATTTACAGCAGTAAATGTGTGCAAAATGGATGGTTATGTCATGTGTGAACCCCATTTTGGGAATACATTGCCCTTGTTTGTGAAGGTGGGATTGGGAATTTGGGGAAGGATAACAGGTATATTTATGGAGGTGGGTCAGGTTGGAAGATAGAGAAGACAGCCTACAGCAGTAGTATATGACACATGTGGTGGGTAAACACCCTGGATGGGGGGTGTCATTTGCGATGTGGAAGCCCCATGAGACCCCATTTGAAAACAATGGGAAAAAGGCCCCGACCCATTACCAGTCACAACATCAGCTTCATGTCCCTGAAGGTGCCTGGGCTGGAGGCTGAGCAGGAGGAGCATGTGGACCCTGTGAGTGTGTACTGAGGGCCTCAAGGTGCTGTAGCACATCCCCCAGGTCTCTGTGGAGCTCCCTATGCACCAGACCCTGGACCTGATCTCGGTTGACAGGATCATGTCTGTGTGCTCCTGGGGGGGAACACCATCTCCTGAGGTAGTTCCACCTGAAGGTAGTGCAGGACCAGTAGATGAGGAGGCCCCAGGGTGGGTCCCACGTGTGATGTGGCTTGGTAACATGGCCAGATGAGGTGGGAGAGGTGGTTCTGCTGGCAACTGTTCCCTACACATGCTATTGTGTCACTGTTATGGTTTACTTTTATATCGTCGATCACACTTCATCGACCTGCCACTTAATCGACTAATTTAAGCAAACCAAAACCGTGAAAAATTTTAATTGTCGAAAATATGTTGAATTTTGACATTTCTGGCTGCACCACACTTCCACACCAGTGCTACCATGGGTCAAAAAGGGGCAAGGTTTTGTCATTTGCTTATTCGGAATTTGACGTTGGAGACATTCACACTTCAGTATTCGCAGAAGCCATTTCACCCATATTGGGATTGATGATGTAAAGGTAAACCCACTGTTATATAACATATGTGGGTAGTAATAATCCACACATTCCCGGATCATGTCCAACAGCATGCATAGAAATCCCCAATAACACAAAACAACAGATGTGCAGCAATCACATAGCAAACAGACCATGTGCATACATGGAACCATAGTGACCCTTACAATGGCATGCAGGTGACATTGTCTGTAACCAGCCAGCAATGATACTGTCCCCATAGGGAACATGGCTACAAACACATAGCACAAAGTGTGTTACAATATGATATATGTCCCAATGGTAGGTATTCTGTAGACATACTTATTGAGTTGGGTGATCAGATTGTTGTTGCAGATATTGTGGGGGGGAGACACAGATATGTATTAAAAACTATGATAACCTTGCTGTATGAGTTGCTCAGATCTGTTTCCATCTTTATGTCTTTCAGGCAAGAAGTCCCATCAGAGGCTTCCTGTTTATACAGTGAATAAAAATGAAGTCATCATCACACACCTGGTGCAGCACTACCAGATGTTGTTTGGCCGAATAGCCCATGAGCAGCAGAAGCGGACCGCCCTGTGAAGGATTTTGTCCACAGGGTAAATGATTTTGGCCAGCATAACCGCAGTTATGAGCAGGTCTGGCATCATTGCACAGACCTACTTCGCAATATCTGTTGGTGTGCTGCTCAGGGGGATCAGCTCACAACAGGGAGGGATCATGCCATCCAGCCCCCCCCCGGCAAATGTTGAGGAGCTCCTTGCCAGCCTCAGGGGACCTGCCCACCTGCACACACAATACCTGGCAGAGATCATAGTGGAGGTGGGTGCTACCCACACAATGGCAGAGGAGCATGCAGGTAAGCCCACAAGGCACATCAGTAGACCACTGTTGCATATCCATCTGCATCTGTAAAGTTAGATCATGCATATGTGAGATGACATATATATAGTTTGTTGCTGTGTAGTAGTAATAAACAGATGTGCATAATCTGTAGTATTGTGGGCTTGTACTGTTGATGTGCTGTAATGCTGCAACCACTCTGTACCAATGCCACAGCTCTGGCTACTCACATCACATCTCTCACACACTTATGTAGGTCCCTCTGGTATACCTCCAAGGCAGCAGTCTGTAGCTGGTGAGTATGGTGTTTGTTCGGGTTTGCCAATACACCAGTCATGTTATGGCTATGGTACATTCCATGCACACATTTAACACACCTACCCATAATGCATGACGTACATGTTCATGTATTGTTGCTGTTAACTGCACTGCATCACAGTGGTCACCATGATGGTGTATCTGAAGGGTATGTCAGACTCCTGCAATATAACTAACATCCTGTCATTGCAAAATGTGTGCACAGAGATGAACATAATGGTGGGACAAATGGCCCACAGTAAGGATATGTGTGAAACACCACCCTTATACAGTGCTACAACAGTGTATATACCAGTATTACAATGGCAACTGTTACACTACGGCATATCACAATACTGCAGTCTACAACCCTTATAACTTTCAATGTGGTCCTAACATGAACAATGAGGGTGTAATATGGAATCATATGTTAGGAAGCAATTATGGTGAATACATACCTTCTCAAACACTGGAAGCATATGGGTGCACACACTCCAGATAAAATATAGTGGAAGCAGCTGTTGAGGTACTGACCCCATGCATGTGTCATGGAAATGCACCTTCCAGCAAGCACACGTCCCCACTGTCACATCAAGAAATGGTGTGCTGTCCAAGATGTGTGGCCATCAAATGTGCCCACTTACCTGCAACAGAGGTAGTTGTGGCTTGCACACATCTTACATCCTATGGCATGGGCCCCATACCCAACAGGTAGCACCCAGGAGTTGGACATGTAGCCATACTTCACCATTGCATATACCATGGCAAACAGTGCAGACAGTCATGTATGTGGTGAGGATGTATGGGACAGGAATAATGTTGGAAATAAACAAATGGCCATCCAAGACAGATGATGTCACATGTATCAAATTGGTCATGCAGGCTGTCTAGTAACATGCTACAACACTGAGGGGGTTCCAGAAATGTCTAGCAAGTACTAGCTGTACAGTACCCATGTCAGCAATTGCCTTGACTCTGCAAACGTGTGGTCCATGGGTTAGAGTAATCAGATGTGACATTGTACCACAGGAAACATCAGCCAGGCATCTCTCCAGGTAGCATATGCATAACAGGAGAGGACTCCAAAAGGCATGTGTTGCAAAGTGTACTGGTGTACCAAGACCACATTGGAAACCTATAGACAGTATCACATAAGATACATGTGCTGCACAACCAACACCTCACCTCATCTTAGGCCCACAATCCTCATCTGTACCATGTCAGTGCCAGTGTACACCTGTATGTTTGCCATTCATTAGCAGCGGCTAGGCTATTACATGTGGTGTTCAGTGTTTGGGACATTGCAAACTGACACATGTGTAGGCCATAGTTGTCAAGCATCTGCAAAAAGGCTGAAGGTGGGGAGGGGGTGTCATCATTACACAGAAATGCACTGCAGCAGGGATCCAAAGGATGCTATGAATGGCTGTATCTTCACACAGTCAGGGTCAGGAACTGTGGCAGACACAACCCTGACTCCACAGCAATAGTGGCAGCAGTGTGTGAACTCCAAACGATGTGCACACGAGTTGACCTTGCAATCATGCAGAGTTGGGGGACATGTGTAGGGCAGACTGACCATATACTGGCAAATGCAGATGACCCATGCTAGTATACCGCTGCCAGGAATACTGACTGCTGTAGTACACATAACAGTAGGTGCAATACACCATCATGATAAGGCCGTGCACACATATGCACCCATGAAGTGTATGCATCTCAATCAGCACAACTAACACATTTGTTTGACACTGCATTTGATTGTACAGGACATATGTCACATATCAGTCTTATGTAATGTTACCATATGCAGTAATGTGGTCCCTTGGCATATTAAGGAAGAGGGTGTCATATCAATAAATGTGTGTAGACTCCTCATAGCCATGGTAAGGTTTGACGGTTGTCAGTGTAATTCTATTGTATTGGTCATACATGCACCGCTGATGGTGACATCTGTAAATCAGACATCAGACATTCACAAATGACATCTGTCCACATATCATCCGAGGTATGTGTCGAACAAACACATAGGGGCTGTGAGCAGCAGAGCAGACATAACTGACACAGTAATACACATTCAGCAATGGTGTGTACACCTGTGAGGTATAGTGCACAGTACATGGCAGGCGGCTGAACAGGTGCACAGCAATACAGTGTACATGGGTGCATTGTTTTCCAGGGGAAGGGGCATCACCTACTAACACAGCCCATGCATCACACACATGTATACTGTTGCTAGCATGGATTGACTACAGCTGCACTATATGCTGTTGAGTACCATATGTTATGCATGTTGACAGATGAGTAATGGGTGGTCTGTGTGTAATATCATCACACAACCTCACCTGTAAGTGTATGTGTGTGTGGGGGGGGTTATTTTGTCTGTAAGTGCAATCTGGTGGAGTGGAGGGGGGTTGATGCACGTAGGATGTGTGTGTGTGTGTGTGTGTGTGTGTGTGTGTGTGTGTGTGTGTGTGTGTGTGTGTGTGTGTGTGTGTGTCCATGTATGCACATGTGTGACTGTGGGGTTGTTCATATGTCTCAACTTCCTTTTAGAATTGTGCAGTACCTGGACATGGACTGATACATGAGACACCAGGAATACTTGTCTGATATGCAATCTCAGGACATCTGATAGTATAATAGTGTCTGTAGAATGAAACATGCATTGGGAGGGAAACTAGACACCAGGTATTATGTTAAAATTGCAATCAGCAGAAAGGTGAAAGAATACCCACGTATGCAGCACTACAGATGCATTGGGGAATTACTAGAGAACACCAGTGAGTGTATCCAAATATTACTGTTGTCCACATAATAAGTTGATTGAGCAACAGATCTTGCATCTACTGAGCAATAGTCACGTATGACACTCCAGTACGTGACATTGAGTGCTGTAGTAGCCCCTAACAGAATGGGGCCATGCTCACAATGTCTGGACATACCCAGGGTGAACACTGGATGACAGCAGTGAGTCTTTGTAAAACTGATTCCAATCAAGTCAAAAAAGTAATGGAGTAACAGGTCATGTTTTGTGATCACTTGTCTAGGCAATTAGAAGAATGATACGTTAATGATTGGTATTAATGAGTGTAAGTTTCCAAGTGTGATGCAGGATGGGGAACTTAAGTGAATAAACTTGGGAAAGTCTGTAAACTCAGGGACAGGTAGGTATTATGGTGGAATGTCAGTGTGTGTGTGTGTGTGTGTGTGTGTGTGTGTGTGTGTGTGTGTGTGTGTGTGTGTGTGTGTGTGTGTGTGTGTGTGTGTGTGTGTGTGTGTGTGTGTGTGTGTGTGTGTGTGTCAAGCGTGTGTGTGTGTGCGCATGTGTGTGTGTGTGTGTGTGTGTGTGCACGCAAGTGTGTGTGTGTTTGTGTGTGCATGTGTGTGTATGTTTGTGTGTGCATGCGCATGTGTGTTTGTGTGTGCATGCATGTGTGTGTTTGTGTGTGCATGCGTGCACGCACGCGCGCGTGTGTGTGTGTGTGTGTGTGTGTGTGTGTGTGTGTGTGTGTGTGTGTACTGTTAAGCAATGGCGTACAGGTCTTAAAGTGCATTTCTTGTTTTCCCCTCACAGGTGGCAAGGTGGGTCAGGGTCCCTTCTGCATGCAATCTGATGTTGATGTCCATACAGGCACTGCAAATGATGATAGGTTTGTTGAGGCACAGGCAGGATTGTCAGAGGCCAAAACTGCACCATCGATTGACATCCCCTATTATCCACCCCATCCCTGCACACAGTCACAGTGCTTATAGATACCCCATCACCAGTGGTCATAGCAGAGGGACAGTTGGTGGTTGGTGGCAGTGCACAGGACAGTGTGGTATCTATGGCTGCTGTGTCTGGACACAGCAGCCATAGCCAGATGTTTGGCAGGGTACCACATAGGCAGATGTACAGGGGTGCTTGTGAAAGGGCCACTGGTCATCGTGCCCCTGGCAGAAGTGCCATATCTGGTACCACCAGATGCATGTTTCATGCTGTCATGGAGGTGCAGGCATGTGTGGAACGATAAGTGGTCATAGCAGAGGGACAGTTGGCGGTTGGTGGCAGTGCACAAGACAGTGTGGTATCTATGGCTGCTGTGTCTGGACACAGCAGCCATAGCCAGATGTTTGGCAGGGTACCACATAGGCAGATGTACAGGGGTGCTCATGAGAGGGCCACTGGTCATCATGCCCCTGGCAGAAGTGCCATATCTGGTACCACCAGATGCATGTTTCATGCTGTCATGGAGGTGCAGGCATGTATGAAACGATACACCAGACAGGGTCTGAGGCTGCAGAGGGCTGCTTTTTCAGCCATAAGTGACAACATCCGTGATCTTGCAGGTGCCATCCATTATTATACGGAGGTCATGGATAGACGGTGGGGTGAGATGGTTGGCCTCCTCGACCATGGATTGTCCATGCTAGGGCATGTGGTGATAGTGGTGTGATGGCCACGTGGATGTAGGCCAGCAACATCAACATCTGGAGGTCGACGTGGACGTGCAAGACACCAAGCTGCTCCCATAGTGGCAGTACCAGCCCCAGCATTGCTGGGGGGGCATTGTCCACACCACACCACAGCAGGCCAAATGCATGTGGCCCTGTACCATCCCAGGAGGGACCTGGTTCCAGCAGACATATGTCATCATCAGGGGAGAGTAGCATATTGAGGCTTGTAGCTGGATGTGTCTGTGGAACCCTTGGCAGGCACAGTTCTCGTGTTCGTGGTCGGAGGAGGTGAATTGAACAGTCTGCCAGGTATGGTCTGCAGCTGTCCAAAAAACACCTGTATAGGGCAGCCACATGGCAGAACTTTGTGCATGCATACTCACACACAATACAAACACACCTAGGGCAACCCCATGCCTACACACACCACATCACCACTGCCATATCAGTAATTAAAACCACTCACTCACACACATGGTGTCAAACGTATGGTTCAGCCTAGGTCTCTGGCAAACCACCTGTGCATATGATGATACCTGCGTCACATCCCTGTCATCCAGAACATCGATGCAGGGGCAGGCTAATATGGTTCTGATGCACACAGTGACTGTACTACAGTGTACCAATGTACTGCTGTGTAACATGTCAGCAGTAATGTTTAATGCTTACATGTCAGGTAGTGTAGCTGTCCAGACATGATGCATTATAGCTGTTAGTAACACTGAGTGATTTTGGTCTCCATAATGTTATTCATTTGTGTTGTAGGTGTCTATGTGTCAGCAGAAGGATGGTCTGCTGTCATATCTCACAAGGGGTATGCCACTGTAGTGACACCTTGGCTGTGCCATATCCTGGGTACAGGTGAACACATGTCACAGGTCTGTATAACAGTTACTGCCTGTACCACATGGCTGATAGGTCTGGGGGTGGTGTATACAGGTGAGTGCATGGTAGCTGCTCTTAGCAGCCCTTCTACAGTGGACAATGATAGTTGTACTGGGTGGTACACACCACATGTTTGTGTATAACACACAGAAGCTTAGGTGTTGATGCACTACACAGAGAATACTGTACACATGGATGTATGTACCTGTGCAAGGAACCCATTGTAGCCTATGTAATTCCACCAAGCTAGACTACCAGAACAACATATTGTGGAATAAGCAGTCTACTAGTTTAATGTCATTGACGATGGCACCGGCAGGGTATATGTCCTCTTCCCCAATGTAGTGCAGTCTTCAACATGGTAAATATATGTGTGCTGGTGTGGGTGGCACACCCCTACCCTTTGGTGGGTGAGAGGTGCTGTAGAACCACAGATAGTGTGATAGATAAATACATAACCTGTTAACATTAATTGTACAGTATTACGGCCAGCTACACGAGGGATACACTCAACAGTAACCGCAATGATGTTGGCTGTGTCCACAACAGCCACACACAGCTATATATACCAACCCCAGTATCGCTGCACACCTATACAGTAGGGAAGAAGCCATTTACACAGCTAACAGTAGTTGTGATGGAATGTATGTCCACAGGATGATACCTGTGACATGTTAGCATATGCCACGCAGTTCTTGGACAAATGACCCCCTGTGACATGTATATTCTGCAACCTAAAGTAGATCCCTCCACATACACGCACAGTCTTACTTGGCAACACTGGGACTAGACCCCTACCTAGGAATGTAGTGCTACTGATGTGTGTGGCTTTAATTGCACACACCACACAGCTTTTAGGATGATTTGTGTTCCAGGTTACATGTTACATGCAGAACATCCCCAAACATGTACAGTATGGTAATGGGGGATGTAATGGTTGTATATGGATAATGCATAGTGTGACATACCGTCATATACACATTGACACATAACAGTCAGACACACATCTGAGAGACCTGGGCCTATCAGTTCTAACTATCTTGTTAGTGTGTCCAATGTGTTACAGGTAGGTAGTACACAGCACATGCATAACTGGGCTGGATAGTGTTGTCAGCTGCCTGTATGGTTGATTGTGACAGTGGTCACCATACAGTGGTACATGCGACATGTACCGAGGGTACCATGGTGTAATGACAGTATACCCAGCACCCACACCCCACTCTGGATATTGTATGCACTGGAACCCATGGCAACACTCTGTTATACCCACCATCACACATTGACCAGAACTGCAATACAACCCCTTGTCCATCCCAAGAGTGCTACTACAGGGATATGCATTTAATGCACATGCCACAGGCATAGTAGGGTGATGCATTGTCATGCCTCCCCTATGGGCAGCAACATCACTATCCCTAATACTATGTGGCAATGTATATTGTAATAGGAGTATGTGGCCTCCAAACGCTGTAACCCTACATACATACACACACTTGTCAGAACTCAGTGGGTATCCCATGCCTATCAACCCATTTGTACAACAGTGCTGTGCTGCTACTGCAAGGCCCAGGTAGCCCTTAGGGAGAGAAATGTAACAAGGTACATGTAATGTCCGGTACAGCAGCAGCCACATCTAACTATAGCAATGGGTGGTGTGGTGGGTGTGAAGGGCCTCAGGGTATTCCCAACTACAGGTCTACTAACACATAGACACTGATATTCTCAGTAATGCACACATAGACATTTGTCAGTACTGGGGTGCATTAGTGCAGGTGTTCATAGGTGTATACCTGGCTATTGTCCATGGAGGGATGGGAAGTGTAGGGGATGTGTGTACAGTGGTATCATGCCACCTGCCATGTGCCAGCAGGCCATCTATCTACAGACACTACTGTGGTGACCCTCAGAGTGAGAGTGACATGCATCAGCCAATCCTCTGGGTGCCTCCTGCAGAGGGCCGGTGAGGTGCTCCAGTTGATATGTATGCAATATGCATTACATAATATGGTTAGTGTCTGTCTTGGAGACCTGTACCCAAGCATGTTCTGTTGACTGTTGCAGTGTAGTTGAGGTTTCCATGGCATGTGGTGCCTACAGGGTGTTGACTCCTATCTGTGCCATTTATAACACAGCTGGGCAGACATGTCAGTGTCAGTCAAGCATAGATTGCCTGTACGTATCCAAGATGGATACATGACATCTGCACATCTGTACAGGGACTGACAGATATCAGCTCACCAACTAGCTATGCAGTAGGATGAATGTGTTGACAGACATCTGACACCGATAGGTATGCCATTACTACATGATGGCAGCTCTCACTGACATGTGGTATACAGACAGTAGTCTACAGTTATTTTCCACATGTCAGATCATTATCCAGTAGGAGATATATAATTTGACACAGCTCACACACAAGGAACACGAAAGTGAGGACTCAGAGTCCATCTATGCATGCAAGGGTGTTTGTTTCCAGTAGTACAATTGGCAATCTACTCTTGCCTGAGAAAGCACTGTCAACAGTAGTAACGTAATGATACACTACATGCCAGTGTGACTGCATATAACCTGGGATACTACCCTTGTATGTAACACATTCACATGGATAAGGGTGTTATTCAAGCCATATATACTCAAGTGTCCCAGACAGGAGACTAACACCCCTTGCTACTATAATGACAGCACATAGACACATGTTATGTACATGGCATTACATAAACTTATTACAGATGTCATTACCCTGCTGTGTTATCAGACTGGGATGTGAGCACTGGTTACCAGGGCTGAGCCATACTTAGCAGGTGTCAACATTGCTGCAATATAACAGCTACACACATTTGCGCATTGGTAAGCGAAGCCTACATGGTGTAAGCACCCGTACGTTTAACCGTACCTTAGCACCGCTTAACTTCATGCAAACCCTCGCAAATGCACTTAAAGCTGCTCAAAACTGCTTTAACCACTCTGTATCCAGCAGCCCTTGCTCTGCCCAGCAACAAAATAAACAGCCCTTGCAGGTCTTGAACCCAGGAGCCTGTACACTATAGTCACAATGGTTAACCACTACATCATGACAGGTGTGAAGACAATTGTTGTTTTTCCAATATATCTGTCACTTCACATATTGAATAGTATCGAACAATTGCTGTGACATCTACAATTGTGTAGTACTTGTCAGTAATATTACTGTTGCATAACATATGTTGTTATATCTAAATATACACATATCAGATACATACGGTGTGATACATCTGGGAAGGTATACACATGACAAGAATATGGATATATACATAACATATGTAGATATATGTCTACATGTACATACACATATTTTCATATATATGTATTCATACACAACTGTATAGTGCATCATGTATATGGCCATATATAGATCTCTCTGTATATATATATATATATATATATATATATATATATATATATATATATATATATGTATAAATGTATATATATATATATATATATATATATATATATATATATATATATATATATATATATATATATCCAGGAATAAAATACCCTAGGGAAGCCAAGAACAAATGGATGACCAGGTAGGCTGCCTTAATAAAGGTACAGTGGGATGTCGGTGAAGAAGATGGGCTACCGGTAAAGCCTTGAGAAAGGCTGTGCATACCCGAGCGCTTGTGGTTGAAGGCTGAGTAAAGCCTTTAGAAAGTCTTCGTATACAGGTCGTAGTTCCGGCTGGTCAGGTCGCCTGGTGAGAGGAACCGCTAGTGTGGTAGCTAGAAATCAATGATGAAACACACAGAAAAAACAGGCAAAACAATGTAAATGTGGCTCAGCTAAGGAGCTCTGCTCACCGTGGTGGCAAAAAATCAATGTAGTTGAAGTTCAGATTCTAGAAGGTCGTACTTTATTGATGTAAAAAGTACCAGAAGTACAATCACCATCGAAGCGTAGTTCCTAAAACCCCATTAAGTACGGCAATGGGAAGTGCAGTGTGTGTGTGTGTGTGTGTGTGTGTGTGTGTGTGTGTGTGTGTGTGTGTGTGTGTGTGTGTGTGTGGGCCATAACCCATTCATCTAGAAGCAGACACACAACACTCAGGCACATACAGGTTTATATTTCACAGGTACGTGTATACAGCTGCTAGATGACTTCTGACTTGTGCAGTCATGTTACACAGATAGCACAAGCACCACAGACGCTATAGTGCTGAGGTATACCAGAGGCAAATGTCTACAGTAATTGACATTTGCACATCATGTGGTTTTAGCCAGTTGGATGTGTGCTAGGTGGGACAGGCCTCACGATTGGAGGCTCTTTGTCACTGTCTGTTACTCTCTTTCACACATCTATGTATGTGTAATTTTGGCCTATTATAGTGTGTTATCCTTGGATATATGTGTGTATTCCTATCCAGTGTGTGTGCAAAGCATGACTGGTGTGTACTGCGGAATGTGTGCACAAACATCTGTGACTGTCAGATATGTATAGTCCAATGTTGCCAAACATGGGCTTCAAAGTGTGGGAGCATGCCCAGTATGACCTTCTGTATTGAATATGTGAATCCATTCCAGGTAGGTTTTACTCCAGTGCAGGCTTTTGTGTTCTACACCTACAGCTAGCAACCTGTTTCTGTGGTATATCTGTAGATTGGTTGACAATATGGGGTCAAAATGGGCAAAAGATACTGGGTTACTGTAGGTAATTGTGTCTGTGCTGCCTCTGCTACATGGTCTTGGTGTTAGCAGAGATATTCAGACATATGTACTATTTTACACTGTGATGTTTTATGTCATCAAGTACTGTCAGGTATACATATTTGCTTGCAGGGATGTCCTGGAAAACACACGGGTGAATGCAGCTATGTCCAGTATTGTGGTCTGCAGCCTACATATTGTTGCACAATCATGCCATTCTGGAGGGGAAGCTGCAGACACCTTCTGCTGGGTCTGTGGAAAAGGTTCAGCACCTTGGTACAGTGGTGGCTGAGGATCCCATGCTTGTACATGCATCAATGTGACAGTAAGGTCATATCCTGCTGTGGCCATACCTTACAGCTGTACAGATTCACACAGGTTACCCAGAGGCAGGGGTCATAATTCTGGACATTACCCTTTCACATTGTGGTTTGCAAGCAGGTTTGTAGCCACCCATTCCTGTGTTTGCAGGCAGGGATTGTATGTGCACATGGCTGAGTTTTGGACTTCACACACTCCATGCCACCCATGTTCCTACCCTCCCTATTATTCTATCCTCTAACAAACATTATGCAAACATTATCTGATAAGTTCCCTATAGTTATCACCTCATCCCAGCAGTAAGTCAGTGTTGGTCCACATTTCATGTAGTAGGACATGGTGGATGTGTTACTGGGATCTGTCCACATGGCCTTGTATTTGGGTTCTGTGGACTGTGCTATGTTGTTATTTGGGAGTCCATGACATAACATACATTGACAGTACGGGTGAGACACAGGCCTTTTGCAGAGGACTGTAGGCCATTTTGGAGTGATGCATGCCAGCTGTAGCAGGCCATTGCATTGTGTCATTCCTACAGTCCCAGACTGCAAGACACTATATTCCCCTGGGGTGACAGGTTTGGTGAGCAAGGTGTTAATGCCAATACTTTCTGTCATTATTGATCTATTGGTGTGGATGCTGGCAGGGTGCTGCTTAAAGCTAGGGACACACCTGCATGGAACACTTGTTCTGCATGCTGCATTCTTTGGCTATTGCCATACAGAGGTGGGGGTCATATTGTACTCATTCCCAACAGCAGGGATAAGATTGGAGAGCTACCTGTGGGTGATGGTGGGGTGAGCTGGGTGCATGTATGTTATGGACACTACTTGCATCTGACTCACAGATATGCATGGGGCATTCCACTTAGGTTGGCCTGTGCAGGGACATCAGCTGTTTCTCAATACTTCATAACCTGCGACCTTTGTGGTCTGCCAGTGTTTGGTCAGACAACATTGGTATTCCCTTCTACAAGCCCAACTAATGTGCTACTAATCTGTATGTACAATTCTAAAGGTGTGTCCATTTGACAGTAACATATTATACACTGTCTGTCTGGGGTACATCCCCCTGTGTACTGTTTGTATGTCTGGGCCCACATTCATGCCATGTCCATCTTTCAGATGGTGACACATAGTACTTCCAAACATTTACTATGGCTTACTGCTGGAATATCTTTTGCTGAGATGCATTGTCTTTGGCACTGCAGTTGTGAGAACTTGGCCCTGTCATCGGCAGTACTTGCCAATGGCCACCAGGACAAACCTCACCATGCCTATATACTGACCACTCTCACACAATGTACAACACACAGCAACCTAACATGCACAGCCCTGAATATTGTACACATGCTACAATCTATCCTGTTACTTTGGCTAGCTCAGGTAATCTGTGCTCCACTGTTATTATACCTACACATACATGTTACTACATTTCTACATAGGATTTGGGGGGGACATACCTGACACATGTACACATTTGCTATGACAGTACTGGTATTTCAGGTACTACATTTCATTCTGTATTCTGACCTATCATGCTGACTATAGGCATATCAGTGTAGTACAGGCCTTAGGTTTGATTGACCTACATTTCAGTTTCAGACTTCTTACCGACAGAACTAACATCCCACTGCCTGACCTGTTGTAGTCTGTCTGTGTAGGTCTGGAGGGGGATGTTCTCCATAGCCATCAATCAGAGGCATTAGCACAGCCTTTGTTTGTGTTTGTCTATGCCTGTCCTGCTGGCTGAGACTGTTGCTGGGTATGAGAGGCTCCCTAACTGGTATATGTGTGTCCTATGGACACACATGTGGCCCACCACATTTCCTGCAGTGAGTTTTGTCACCTTGTGTAGTACTGGCTACTATGGTGACACCAGTATTTGTTACAGATCTCATGCTGCCACTATAGGTGTCTCCTATCTGCTGGCATCCCATTCAGCCACCCAATTCCCTTGCATGCTCACATCCATACCATAGGTACAAGTAACAAAACATACTACTACATTCAGCAATTGATAGAGAGAGTGACTTACCTTGTGGCTGTGCCTGTACTGAAGATGATGCTGGAGGGCTGACTATGTCAGATGCACATAGTACACTCTCTATACATGGTTAAGCACAGGTAGTGTCATGGTTGGCATCCCTTTTACTGTATGTGCGAGTCAGAGAGAGAGGTGTTATTCCCTGGGTTCCTACTAAATCAGTGTATGTGCTATGCGTTGCCTCTTTGACATGACCTGGGCACACTGGGCATGACTCTTTCTGCCTACTAGGGCAGGCTCAAGTTGTTCTTCCTCCAAGACACTCTGTGCCTATGCAGGCCTTGGCAATGGTGGGGGGCTGTGTGGCCCTGCCCCATGCTGTTACTGCTGCAGCTGTTTCCACAGGATCATATTGTTTAGCATGGCATATACGAAGACAATTTGGGTAGATGTAGCTGGTGAGTACTGCAAGGCTCCACCAGATGTGTCCAGGCACCACAACCATGACTTGAGCATCCCAAACACATGCTCTATTATGATTCTGGTCTACGTGTGTGCCTCATTATGGAGTTCTTGTTCGGGTGTGTGTGCATTTCTGATGGGTGTCATCAGCCAAGGCTCCAGTGCATAACCAGCATCCCCACTAGATGGCCGTAAGGGATGTCCCCATTGGCAAATCTCTGGTACAGCTGTGTCATATGCCAGATGTGGGAGTCATAATAGCTTCCAGGGCAGCAAGCACACACATTCATTATAATGCCCTGTGCATCGTACTCAACCTGGCAATTGATGGAGGGGAAGCCCTTGCGGTTGATGTAGACCCTACCCTGCTCACTGGGTGGTGCTTTGATGTATATGTGGGTGCAGTCTATAGCACCCACTACCTCAAGGTATTCTGCTATTTGGTTGAAGAGATGCATATTGCTGACCAACACCTCACGGCTGTTGTGGAAATATACGTTCTCACCTGCATGTGCTGACATGGGATCCAGGAACTGGTGGAATACCCTGGATGCTGATGCCTGTTCGATCCCCATGATATCCCCAGTTGGCCTTTGGAAGGTATCTGTGGCTAGTATTCTTAAGGCATACACATACCCTTGGTATCCACTGGGATGGGTTCCCCACTGTTGGTTCTGTGTGTGAGGTGTGGCTGGCACAGCTCAACAATTTGCTGTAGGAGGTCTCTGTCCACCCTATAGTGCTCTACTGTCTCCAGCTCATGTTGCCCCTGGTTTGTTACCCTGGGTCTGTACACTCTTCTCCTTCTCCTCACTGTGGGTCGGTCATCACCATTCTCATCCTCACCAACCTCAGCCTCTTCCACATGTTGATTTATGATAGCTGCTGCAGCCCCTATCATTTTGTTGCTTTTGTTTGGTAAAATTTCCCCGCTTGTGTACACCGGTGGTGTAGAGTTTGTGGGAAAAAACAGAGGGAAAGGTGCTTGCAAAGTTTATAGTGGTGTGCTGGGTTGGGCTGCTGCCTGTGTAATTGGCTGATTCTGATACATTTCACCTGCCAGCTATGCTAGTTCTCCTTGATTACCTTCCTACTGCTGTTTTCCCTTCCCATCACCTTCCTGTTTAAGCCCAGGGGTGTGCAGCGCAAACACAGTGCTCAGATGTGCAAGGAGCTGCTATTTCCTGTTTTACTTTTTTTTTTCCTTTAAAACATGGTGCGTGGCATGCACACACATTTAGGCAATGTAAAGAGTGCTAGGCAGTTTCAGACACACCCCCTTGTTTAGCTCTGCTAAGCTAAGGGCAAACCCAAGCCACAGGGTTCCAGTAAGCTTACAGCATGCCTGACACACCCCACTGTGATGTCAACTAGGTTTTAGGCTTGCACCATGGTCTTTCTGCACCGACACGGTCGGGTGCAGGGTAGCCATGAGGGGGGATCTGGGATTCAGTTTCATTCCTCTCATTTGCATAGGATTGCCTGGTAATGCCTAGTTACAAGTCTGATACTGAGCCTTCCCCCTTAGCAACCACTATTCACTGGCCATGTTGTCTTCTGCCTGCCATTGAGTATAATGGCAACATTGTGATTTTGGATAGAATGCTTATTTCAAGTTTTTTTTTTTTTTTTTTTTTGGCCCTATCCCATTTGTGCACCGCTGCCCTATGCTTAAACGTCCGAAAGCAGCTAAAAAAATTAATTTTTTTTTTACAGCTGTTTACCATGCCAGTGACCATATATTTGGCCATTGTCATGCTTTCCACATTATATACACCCTTTATTTGGAGCTGTCATGGCTCCATTTTGTAGTTTACAGAAATGTACTCAGTTACTAACCGATTACTTTTCTGCAGACTACACTGGTCCTGCATGGCTGGCTGCCAGCTTCCTGGATTGCAAATTCACCTCATTTGCATGTGTTTCACCTGCTTGCAAATGGGGTAATTTGCATACAGGAGCTGTGTCTATGCAGGAATAGTGCAGGAGCACTCATACATGTCCCAGGAGCTTATTCCTGGATCGCACGGCAGCCATATTGCCTCCAGCAGCTCCTGCACTATTCCTGCATGCTGTGCAGAGTTTGCTGAATCCTGGGGTCAGACTATTAGTGAAAGTAAACACCTTTTGGATTTTTTAATGCATTTTTCCTTAAAATATCTTTATAGTTTAACCATGGTCTTTATCTTTTCCCTCTTCACTTTATACTTTTCCTTTTTTCTTTTAAAACATACAAGCTGCGTGTCTATAGTTCTTTAATAGGCTTACTTCAAATAATTATATAACTTATTTTCCACTCAAACAGTTTTTCTTATGACGTCTAAGTAATACTTTTTACATTTTCTTTAAAAGCTACCCACCATTCCACTCATGTCTGATAGAAATCTCGCATATCTCTGAGTGAAGGATTAATTTCCTGTTCAATATCCAGTTGTCCAAGTTACATTTGAATTGGACTAACAAGGAATTCCTCTTCCCATAGATGGGGAGCCTGTTTCAGAGAAGGGGAAGTCTCTGGGATATGTACCTGTCTCTCCAACAGGTCCTCTTTATATCACAGGCAAGGTTTAGGTCTTTATAACAGGCAATTCTGTTGATGTTTGTTTTACAGATGTACAGGAGGTCTATCAGTGAGATTTCACAATGCCTTTTATGCAAGGCATAGATCTCCCCACAACAACCTGTAGGAGAAAGAATACAGGGATAGAGCCTTGTTATGGTCTGCACAGGTCATGTTAATTATACCTTGTATTCTTTTAGTGAGAAACCTCTGGGGACATTCCATTTGTTGGATATGCCTGATTAAGAACATACCAAAGGGGGCACTGTACTCAGTGATATGTCTGATGAATGCTAAATGATGCTGTAAGTCTCACACTTAAGTTTTCCATGACTCAAAAATCAGATATTAAACAAGATACATATATAGCAAATCAAGTAACCAACATGATCAAATTACAAAATGAACTTACCATCAATTAAAATCAATCATGAATCAAACAAGCAAATATTTTGAGTTAAATTACATTTTGAACCCACATTTAACAATCAGTTCAGCTTCTTCTTTAAGTAACGTCTTCTCTATAGGTGTTATACAGCTTTCATTAATTGTCACTTGCTCACCAACATACACTTTTAATAAATTAACATCACCTCCATGTTTTCTCAGAATGTGTGGCACAACAGGAATATCCAATTTATTATTTCTAGCATCATTTATATGTTCCTGAATGCATATTTCCATCTCTTTTTTATTAGTTCTATATATACAAAACCCCAATTGTATAAAATTAAATAAATAACTCTCCGGGTGTCGCATGTGTATCCATCTATAAAAGTAAACTTCTTTCCAGTTATAACGCTAACACTACTAGTCTCCTATTTATAAATATGGCATGAGCTATATATATAAGCCCCAAAAAGTCACTGGAGAACTTTCAATAACTTGTTTAGCTCTACAGCAATGACTGTATACTAGCATGTCTACCAAATTCATATATTCACTCCATTTTCTTTGAGTTCCAGATCTTTGTATAATATCTGCCAACGTTCTCTCATCAGAATAAATGAGACTGTAGTAAAAGAACTAAATTCTGTAACAAAAATAATAATTTTATTATATTGTAAAGCAGTATTAAATCTATTACACTATCTTATATTTTACTCCCTAGAGGTTCTTTGTTCCTAATATACCTGATCACAAAATATACTTCTTTAACTAAGTCTATTGAATAGACTCTTTCTAAACACATTTTAATCATATAATGTGCTTCATTCAAGAAATCAGACCAGTTAACACCTTTTAGCTCAAATCAATTCATCCTTAGAAATCTTGTAGTATATTCAACCAGGCAACCAAAGCCATGCAGAAAAGATTCAGCTGCTGTAAGTTTACAAAATAATTTAGCATGTATGACATTATTTTCTAAAATTAATTCCAGATCCAAGAAAAAATATTTTTCAGAATCTAACCTCTGCAAATGTTTTACCAAAAATATATTTTTTTAGTTATCAAGAAATAACTAAACTCAAATTAGAAATCACCTATGTAACAAAAATATGTCAAGATTCTAATAAAAAAAACTCATGTCTATATATGTTTTAAAACTTAAACAAACCCACAGAAAGATTTGTACAATTTGGTAAAATTTTCACTTATTGCCATGCCATGAATTTGTCTATACTACACATATTAAAATTGTAATAGGCAACAATGGACTGAATCTAAGATGAAGTGAGTAAAAGGCAGAACTTTTACAAAATATAATATTGTTTCCATGCAAAACTGATATTTAATATTAGATGATAAACTCTCTATCTCAATTATGGCCAAGCAATAATCCTGCTGTCACTTAACACTTTGTAACTTCCATATTAAATCATTAAATTTCGTAATATATGTGAAGGTAATATTTCTCATAATGAAATAGTTTATCATTTAAGTAGTGTCCTACTTTTTCCAGAAAAAAAAAACAACCACACCCAGAGATAATTGGTCTTCTGTGGGGTTTAATAAAAACCTTTCTGTAATTTATGTATACAGTTAAAGAAACCAGTCCTTGTGGAGGGCTTCTTTTATCACACCAAAAAGGTATATTTGCATATATTGAGCTTTCTCCAGCTCAGAGATTAGGTGATCATCTAAATCATTTAAAAATTAATCTATCTTTTCCTCTTAATGTTCAACATCACAAGACACTAAAGTGCATTTCTTCAAATCTTTATACATCAGTGCATTAAGGAGTGAGTGAACTGCTATGAAGGAAACATCTAAAATTAAATCTCAAACAATACAGTTGGTGTAATATAAGATCAACCAATTAGAACTTGATCAGGTGAAGGTAATTTCATATAATTAAATACATATTCATCTGATTCACTTGCTTTGGTTCTTTTCTTGAATTGTTTTAAATGTAACTTGCATTCTTTTACACTGAATAGTGGCCACTAACCCAGTCAATAAAGTGTAAATAACATACATGCATATATGCAAGACAGATAGATAGAAAGATAGATATAGATAGATAGATAGACAGACAGACAGACAGACAGACAGACAGACAGATAGATAGATAGATAATAAAAATAACCAGTCTGCTCATTTATTTTATTTCTACTAGCAATTGTGATATCTGTAAAAAAAATCTGCAACTCCATATCAATTATTGTCTGAAAAAAGCCACTGTGATGAAAGCAGATATATCTTTTTTTTGTTTACTTACTTGTTACTTAATTAAGCCCACTACGTACATGCAGCTTTTTCAGTTGCATTTCATTGTTAGAAGACTTATTTATAGATGTATTTATAGATGCACAGCAGGTGTATGTGAGTGGAAGAAGTCCTACAGATTCTGACAGAATGAAGAGTAACAGTTTAACAGTTCATAGATATAAGCTCCTGTGTTAAACTGCCAATTTGCCAAATGCCTTGCAAGGTGATAAAGGTAAAACACGATTAAGAAAGCAAACACAGCTCATAAAATGCTAGTTAAAATGCAGCAGCAATCATAAATCATAATATATTTCGCATGTGACAAAAAGTTGTCAGTAACTGGGAAATGGCCATGAAATATATTTCAAACCGATCTGCAAGTTTTCTAATTATTTTTCAATAACATAGTTAACGGATAAAGAAAACAGATCCGTGGCAAACATATATTCTTAGATCTGTTTGTTTTCAAACTATATGTCCAAATCACAGCTATTCTGACAAAGAAAATTTTTCTACCATCCTCCCTTGTTAAAGAAGACACAACCCTCTGAAATATTTCATTTCTCCTATTGATCACACATAAATCAGCATTTCTATTCATGATTATTTGCTCCTAATGTCAATACTAGTTGGATGGAAACAATGAGAGTCAGCAAAAGCACTCACTAGAACTCATCTGTGTGAGAAAGGGAATGGGAAACAGGAAACCTACTTATACATTGACCATCAAGAAGAAATAAAGCAATGTCTTACCATTCTGGGGTCTTCCACATACTTAACACACTCATTCTTGAACAGCTCCAGTATTTTTTTAATTAAAATGAACAATTCTGGGGAGGATTCTGACACATTGCATTCAGCTTAGTATTGCTAATAAATTATTTCTCAGACCCAGGGTTGTTTTCGTCATCAGTTACGCATGTGCACAGCATGTATTTGCACTTGTTTCATATGCATGCAACCTAAGAAAATATGCATACAGTCATATGCAAAAGAGTGGATAAAATAATTTAAATGAGGAGATTTATATAAATGCTTGATTGATCATATAGTGATGGGGACCTTTCTTGGTTTATGTGAATCAAAGTCACATATTGCTATGCATGTGGGGATTGTGCATACAGGTTACAAAAGGCTGACATCACTATTTGTACTCACCTTACAAATGATGAAGATGGTCGGTTTGTCTGCTAGTCTCATTGTTTCATAATTGGAGGCATTTATTTCTGGTGCACAGAGCATCACCTGGCAATCATGGCAAAAAGTGTTACAGGCAGTGTTTAATGCGTTACGACTTTCTTTGCTATTGTTGGAATGACAGTGTATCTTACTAAATATTTAAACCCTGAAATACCATCAACCTAAATATTGACAAAAGACCCCCACATTTTTCCAAAAAATGATATGTGTCATATATCTATCTATCTATCTATCTATATATATATATATATATATATATATATATATATATATATATATAAAAGTCTAGTACTAATACTGGTCTTCTGTACTTTTGCAATATTTTGGGTTTGAACCAGTGGCATAGCAAGAGTTTGTGCTGCCCAGGGATGTCTGAG
>NC_056745.1:796119252-796139252 GCF_019279795.1 Protopterus annectens
TAGTTATAGCTATAACCATATATCTACAGCTACATATATCTATATCTATAATCTATAGATCTATATCTCTATATTTATATATATATATATATATATATATATATATATATATATATATATAGGGTCTATATTATAACCACAAAAGCCCATTTCAGCGAATACATAAACATCAACACATAGTGCATGAACTGCGAATACACCATACACCCTAAATCGCAAAATTCAAAATCTCAAATCGGCATAGTTGGCCCTTCTGTGGTATAGCTCCATAAGGTAAGTGTGTGATAGTTATGGACCTTAGGGTTAGGGTGCGGGTTAAAGTAAGTGCATAGAGAGTAATGTATGTAAGGTTTAGTGTAGGGTTTCAGATAGTGTATGCATGTGGTTTATTTATTTTGTTTGGGTGGGTAGTATGTAGTGAGCAGTGGGGTTGGCCAATTATGCTGGTTCGAGATTTTGAATTTAGCGGTTAAGGGCATTTGGTGTATTCTCGGTATTCTCTGAAATGGGCTTTTGTGGTTATGATATAGACCTATATACATACATATATATATATATATATATATATATATATATATATATAGCTCCCCTTTAGAATCTCAAATTGCTGAAAACCCGAATTTCAGATGACCTGAACCCAGAAGATCGTATTTTCAGAAAATTGAAATTCTAAAGCATAAGGAAAAAACATTGTAAAAATGTCTTTACAGTGTTTTTCCAGGGGGGCAAGCAAAAACACATGTGCCCCCCACACCCCCTACTTAAATATACCAACACCGAGATCGCACTACAATGGGGATGTGGGAAATCTCCCATTCTGTGCTGTATGCAGATGTGCACAATGGGAGAATTTCCATTCCTCCGCTATAGTGTGGTCACAGAGCTGAGGGACTCGGCCCCCTGCAAACATGTAAGTAAACTTGTTTTTTTTTTCTTCTCTTCCCTTCACAATTTCGAGTTACTAAAAACTCGAAATTCTGGGCTCACGCTTATGAATTTCGAGCTTTCACTAACTCGATCTTGTGAAGGGGAACTATACACACACACATATATATGTATATATATATATGAAAGTGTGCAGCAGAAGAGTCACAAAGTGAGTGAAGTAGCCCAGTAGTGCTATTTCCTCAACATGAATGAAATATTACATCAGGAAACTGAATAATATACCAAAGTTTGAGAGCTTTCTCTTGCCCTATATTGATGAATTGACAGAGAACAGATGGCTAGATTCTTTTTTTTTTCAATAATTGTTATTTTTTTTTACATTAATAAATGTCACAGATACAAACCATCTTACAACAAAACCGTATATATATGTTATACATTGATGTCAATACCACAGGATATAGGTCGTACAACATATATATTTACACTATGTACATAGATGCTTTCACTAATTCCACAGTTATACAGATGGTATATACATTCGTAATACCCACCTCCATAGGTATCACAAGGGATAAGAAACTAAGAGTAATGCAACTCAATGCCAGAAGTCTAAACCTCAAGATGCACACACTCGAAACTCTCCTTAGCATGGAGAACATCGATATCTGTGCAGTAACAGAAACCTGGTTCAGGGCTCCCGAGAGCACCCCAGCACTACCAGGTTATACCTCATACCATGCTTTTCGGCCCCAAAACTTGGACCGAATCACAAAAGGAGGGGGAGTATCGATATTCATCAAAGATACCCACACCTCCAGGTTGGTAGCAAAGCACGAAGCATCAGAGACTATCCATGTGCAACTAACAGTGGGTAAAACTGCCTTCCAGTTTATAGCCTGCTACAGACCACCCTCCCAAACCCAGGAACCCCACTCGGCCTTCCTGAGAACACTGGAAAATATGAAGGTCTCTCCAAACACCATTATATTGGGCGACTTCAACTACCCAAACATATACTGGGAGCATTACTCTAGCTCCAACACCCTAGCCCAAAGGTTCCTAGAACTTATAAACTCAAATGCTATGGAACAACTTGTTACCACTCCCACAAGAGGGGAAAACATACTGGACCTGATCATCATCAACATGGGGACTCTATGCTCCAGACCAGAAGTGTATCCCTCACTGGTAAGATCAGACCATAAACTAATCTCACTGGATATTCACATCCCGACCCCACACCCTGCCCAGAAAACCACAGTGAAAAACTTCTCTAAAGCAAATTTCACACTCCTCAAAACCGAGGTGGAATCCTTCAAAGCCCCCGGGCCTGTGGAAAATACGGCCCAGACCACAGAATCCTTTATAAATGCATTCTATGAACACCTTCAGGAATGCATGGATCATGCGATCCCAAATAAAACCAAGACCCAATCCTTCAAAGGCAGACGTCCTGTCTGGTGGACCCCAACCATAAGCAAACTATACAATGGAAGGAGGAAGCTACTAAATGATAGAGCAAAATCCCAAAAAGGGAAAGCATCACTGATCAGTATTAGCAAAAAATTACGGGCACTCATAAAATTGTCTAAGGCCAGCTTCAAGAGAAAAATTGCACAGGACACTAAGGATAATCACAAGG
This sequence comes from Protopterus annectens, assembly GCF_019279795.1. Taxonomy (NCBI): domain Eukaryota; kingdom Metazoa; phylum Chordata; order Ceratodontiformes; family Protopteridae; genus Protopterus; species Protopterus annectens. Next base: position 796,121,786 of record NC_056745.1, read on the forward strand.
CTTTCTTTAGTTATGTTAGGAACCTGGGTGGTAATTTCCAGATATGCTCAGAATTAGTCCAAAATGACAAAAAATACACTGAACCCACAGACATTGCCAACATCCTAGCTGACAGGTTCAGCACAAACTCCCTCCCCCCTCCCCACCAAAAGGGCAAATATCTATCCCAGCAGAGGGCTGCCCCCCTGACATCTCAGATGCTCAGGTAAGAGTCGCCCTTGCCAAAGCAAAAAACACAGCATCAATGGGACCAGACGGTGTCCCGGGTTGTGTCCTACATGAACTCCAAGAAGAGCTAAACCCAAACATAAAACTACTGTTCAATCTCAGCCTTACTACAGGATATGTGCCCAATGAGTGGCGTACAGCAACAGTGGTCCCTCTCCATAAAGGTGGTGCCTCAACGGATCCTGGAAACTATCTCCCCATAAGCCTGACTAGCTTGGTCTGCAATGCTATGGAAAGTATCATCTTGGACCTCATAAATAAAGATATTGGGGACCTACAGACACTGGATCCTACCCAGTTCGGCTTTGTTAAGGGCAGATCCTGCCTCTTAAACCTGGTTGATTTCTTTGAAACAGTCACCAAGGCCATTGACGAGGGGAAGGTGGTCCACACAGCCTACCTGGACCTCGCAAAAGCCTTCGATACAATACCCCACTTGGGCATTATAGATAAGCTCACCAGCTTAAATATAAACCCCTATGTCACTAGATGGATTGCAAACTGGCTCAAGGACAGAACCCACATGGTTAGAATTGCTGTAGCCATGTCAGACTCCAAACCAGTTACAAGTGGTGTCCCACAAGGCTCAGTCCTGGGACCTCTCTTGTTCGGTATATATTTCTCGGAGGTACAGGCCAACATGGAAGGACTGTGGCTGACCAAGTTTGCAGATGACTGCAAACTGGGCGCCATAATCGACTCTCCAGCCGAGACAAGCAGCCTCCAAAAGGGCCTCATAGAAACAGACAACTGGTGCCAGAGCCATGACCTCAAGCTAAATGCCAAAAAGTGTATAGTCATCCCCTTTGGCAAAAACAAAGTGCTCACAAATTTCCACATAGGTGGTAATCCATTAAGTACAGAAGAAGTAATTAGGGACCTGGGGACCCAAGTTGATAGCAATCTCTCATTTGACAACCACGTGGCCAAAGTGGTTAGAAAAACATTTTCTATAGCCCACCTAATCATGAAGGGATTCACATCTAAATCAGGGGAGGTCATCGTGCCTCTTTACTCATCCCTCATTAGGCCCATAATTGAGTACAATGCCCCTTTTGGGATGTACCTTACCAGACACCTGCAGCAACTGGAAAGACCCCAAAAGTACCTCACCAAGAGGATGAAAGGGCTCAAACAGATGTCATATGCTGCCCAGTTAAAGAAACTTCAGCTCTACTCAGTGGCATACCGCCCGTTCAGAGGCGATCTGTGCCTGACGTATAAAGCCATGTCCAACCCGGAATTAATGGACATGCTGCACCTCAGAAAATCCAAATCCCATCGAGCTATGCGCTTGAGAGACTTGAACCTCAGCACTGAAATAAATAGGACATGCTGGAGGGACAGATTCATAACCCAGAGGCTCCCTTCACTCTGGAATAAAATCCCAGTCCAGGTTAGGCAGAGTCCCTCATTGACTCTCTTCAAGAGGAATCTTGATGAGTGGATGTGAGATCATAGGTTTACCCCGGGTATCACTTCTGTGTCACTGTTAGACAGAGGCACAGTATACTAACCTCGAAAAAGGGCATAGCAAAATAAATTTAAAATGGGTGGCGAAAGCCAAACACATTCTGGCTAGGCTTATAAATGCCCTAGGGCAGAGAGCCTAGTATGAATCTATGAACCTATGAACCTATAATATCCAAGTTATTATTTAATATCTGAACTTGTATGTGTTCTTCGGTTCCATTAGAGTGTATTTCTAAGTTGCTGTGTGATGAATTATGCTAATATGATATTAAAGGTTTGTTCCCAAATTTCTCTGGATTTCATGTTTTTGTTTTTTTTTTTATCTATTACTATTTTATGAGCTAAAAGGTGTTGTATAGCTACTTGTTTAAAACCCTCCCAAGAGATATTCATCATATCTAGCCATTTAAAAGCTATATATAGTTTCATTAGTAGGAAGATTGTTAAAAGTGCATTTGCTTGTTTTCTTGGTATGTTGGGTGGGGGAATGTGTAACAGAGTGAATTCTCAAGTTAATGTTGATGTTTGATAGCCCATTTTTTGTAATTGTACCTTGAGTGATTTCCAGAGTTTATAGACACATTTACAGCTCCAAAATACATGGATTAAGTCAGCTATTTGGTCCTTACAGTGTGGGCAGAAAGGTGATTTTGATGTATTAAATTTGTGTAGGATTGCAGGTGTAAAATATGCATTATTATTTATCATGAGCTGAGTGTATGCTAACTTTTTGAGGGGTATAATCTTCAGTGTTAGATTGATTGCCTGGCTTATTTGCTGATCATCTATGTATAGTTTAATTTTTCTCCATTAGTTAGAGAAGAGGAGGTCTTTCTGTTATTTGATTTCATTTATCATTGTATATGAATTAGTAATAGTTTTCTTTGTTGTGATAATAGTTTTCCAAAACCTGCTACAAGTTTCTGTGTCACTATTGGTCATAGTAGCATTTTGGAGGTAACTGGAAAACAGTTCTTTGATTTGATTTAGAATTATTATGTGTGATTTAGGGAGGTTTAAGTTGGTCCTCATTTCTTGTATTGAGCAGTAAAGGTAAGGATAAATATCTTAGATTGTTTTATCTTTCAGTCTGGGAAAAGGGACAAAGTCCAGCATCTTATTGTTTATTTTTAAATTTGGGGTTTTATGAAGGGGTTGCAGTATTGTCATGGCTTGTCCAAGGTTCAAGAATTGAAAGAGTTTTTGTGCTAAGTTGATAGAATGTTTTAAGGGCTCTATAATATTATAAGTTTGTATTTCTTTCTGCTTCAGGAATGGAGGTGCTTTGGCATTGAAACCTAGAGCTTTAAAATATCTATAATAGATTGTCACCCAAAGAGGAGACCAATTTTCTATTGACGGGTTATGTTCAGCTATTCCTAATATTCTGTTAGTGTTAATGATCGAGTAGTACATTTTAAAATCTTGTAAATTTAGTCCTCCTTTGTTTTTGGGGAGTGTTAATTTTGGATAGGAGATTATGTTTTTTTTTTTTGGGTTTCCATATACATTTTTCTAGGAAGGTATGAATTTGTTTTAAAAATTTATTATGTATTATTGTCTGTGATGTCATGAATATATGCATTAGTCTAGGTAAAATGTTCATTTTGATTATTGATACTTTGGCCAAGAATGGTAGTTTTAGGCTGTTCCATCTTTTACAGTCTTGCATTATGTTTTGCCATTTAAGGTTTACATTGTGTTGGTAGAAGTCTTTGTTACTCTGGAAAAATGTGATTCCCGGGTATTTAGTTTCTTCTTTTATTTTTATTGTGTTTAACAATGGTATTAGTGAGTTGAGTTTGGATGTTTTTAAGGGGAAAATATTAGTTTTATTGAGGTTTAGTTTGTAGTTAGACATAGTCGAGAAATGTTAAATTGCAGCTATTATTTTGTTTATATCTGAATTTGGTGTAGTGCAGTATATGTTCAGATCATCTGCAAATGCAGTGAGGTATATTTTGAAGTTGTGTGTTGATGAAGGATTGTGGTATATGTTTTGTTTAATGTATAGAAAGAGTGGTTCTAGGTATAGGTTAAACAGAAAGGGTGATAATGGGCATCCTTTACTTGTTCCATTTTTTATTAGAATCCTATTTGACCACGTTTTATTTATATATAGAGATGTGTATGGGTTGCTACAGAGAGTTTGGATGATCTGAATGACGTTATTGGGTACATTAAAGTAGGGTAGTGTTTGGAGTAGGAATTCTAGATTAACCCTATCAAATGCCTTGTGGGCATCCACTACCATTATGTAGATGTTGAAATTGTATCGGTTAGCGTAGGATATTAGTGCATCTAATGTTAATGTATTGTCACTAGTCTGTCTATGTGGTTTAAACCCAGATTGTTCTGGGGAGATGATTTTCTTTATCAGATTTTTCATTCTGTTTGCAAGTATAGAGGTAAATATTTTAGTATCTATATTTAAGATGGAGATGGGTCTGTAGCTGTCAGGGTTTTTGGGGTCTGTGTGTTCTTTTAATATAAAGATGGTTTTAGAGGCATTAAAGTGGATATCATTTATTTTATAGTTTATCATGTAATTTGGTGTATAGTATAGTAGTTTGGCTATCAAGGGGGAAAATGCTTTGTAAAATTCTGATGTGAGTCCATCCAGACCCAGAGCCTTATACACTTTTAAATGTTTGATTGTTGTACTAATTTCACTGATAGACATCGGTTCAGTTAGATTTTTTTTTGTTGGTCTAAATTTAGTTTAGGGAATTTCAGTTTTTGAAGGAAAAGAGTTCTATCTTCCTTTGAGGTGTTGAGGTGTGTAGTATTTGTGCTCCATATATTTGAGAGTATATTTGTTCAAATGTTTTAGTAATGTCTTAATTTTTTGTGTAGTTTTTGTCTCTGTAGTTTATTTCTGATATATTGGAGGCATTTTTGTGTTGGGAGATAATTCTGGCCAGAGCTCTAGATGGTATCTGAGCTTCTTCTGCGTAAGTGGCTAACATTCTGGCTTCATAAAAAGATAAGTTCCTGGTCTCTAACATATATAGATTCCTTTGCAGTTTTAAAAGTTCTGCTTCTGTTTGGTTCTTGGGGTTATTTATTAGTTCTTTTTCAAGATGCTCTATTTTCCTTTTCAGTGTATGCTCCTCTTTCAGTTGTTTTTTTTTATAGTATGCTGCTTTTTTTGATAAACAATCCTCTAATTTGTGCTCAAGTTGCAGCCCATTCTATGTCAGTTGGTACTTTTTAGTGATATTTGTAAGAGCTATTTTTAGTATTGCTTCTGTTTCTTTTATTACATCCACTTTGGAAAGTAAATTAGGGTTTAATGACTAATCATGACCGCTATTCTCTAAATATATCTTTTTATCCCAGTTAATGTTCAGTGTGATTTTGGAGTGATCTGAAAAGAACCTGGTATGTATAGTTATTGTTGGGTCCATGTTAATGAATATGTCAGAGATTAAGAAGAAGTCTATCCTTGACCACATTTTGTGGCATTGCGAATATAATGTGAATTTCCCTGTTTTATCTTCACTGTTCCCATATTTAAAAGGGTCATATAGTTTGAAATCTTGTTTGAGTTCTTTAAGAGCTAATGTGGCTTGTTTATTATGTGATTTGGTCAGATTAGATTTATCCTTTTCTGGGTTTTGATATGTGTTCCAGTCATCTCCAATCACTAGGTAGTGATCTTTAAATTGGTTTTAAGTTGGGTATAATGACATAAAAAAGTGTTGTTGGTTATTACAGGGTGCGTAAACATTAAGTACCATTATAGGTTTTGGTATTGTAGGACTAGTAAATGTTACGTAACACCATCTTCCCTCCTTGTCAGCTTTGGTTTTAAGTATTTTTTCCTTAAATTGGTTTTAATTATTATGGCCACCCCAGCATTGTTTGTTATCCCCTCTGAAGCTATGATTTGACTTATCCATTTCTTTCTGCTAATTTCTGCCCATTGCTCTGCAGTCAAGTGTGTTTCTTGTATTAGTATGAGGTTGGCTGTGGTTTTCAATGTAAGGTGTAAGGTGTAAGAATAGTTTTCTTTTCTTCTTGCTTTGGCACCCTTTAACATTCCATGATTCTATTTCCCACATTTATTTAGTTATTAGGTGTATTCCTTAGATATGTCTTGTATATTAGTTTTGTTTTGTTATCTTTGTATGTGTTTCTGTGTGATGGTTTAGGAAAGCATCTATTTATGCCCGTCCCTACTCTGTGCCTAACCACTATCCCTGGACCAGGAATAATTAGGGGGGAGGATGAAGGTTCGTTATATGGTTTACATTTAGGTCTAATCTTGGAATGTGTTTTCTCTTTAGATATAGATTTAACCCATAGTATTCCCCCTGTATTACTATATACAATGCGGACAAAGCTGAACAAACTAGTTCCCTCAACAAACATTGCTACTTAATGTCCCTAGCCTCTCCCAACATACTATTTATACAATTATGGTATTGCATTTTAGGTACAGCATGTATTGTTTTTGTCTTGTGACTAATTCTTTCTAATAGTATTTTTTTAAAACAGCATATTAATATACATTCCTTAGTAAATTATAGCAATATATTTACAATAGTAACATTGTTAAACAATCAATCTTGTCATTTTTATATTTTTCTTTCATTTGACTTCTTTTTCCTCCCCTTTATTAATTCAGATTTCGTCCTTCTTTGGTGCCTGTTATGTTTTTCCACATCAATCTGTGTGGGTTATAAAATATATACTTGGCACATATTTATCATGGGTAGGAAGTATATACATAGAGGAAAAAAAAAACAGCTTAGCCAAACAGTCCTTCTGATATAGTTAGCATATTAAGGCTATATTTACATTATCCCAAGATTGTTAGGTTATTTTACTATTTTCCTGAGATTACTTCTCTATAGGATCTTTTAACACATTTCTAGTATTTACATAAAACATTTAACATTTTTTCCCTTTTTTTTCCTAATATTAATATATGAGCTAGCCTGTTTCTGACAGTTTATTTCTTGCCTATTATTTAAGACTGGATTTTCATTCACCTTCACAGTACTGGGTGTACTGCTCTAATGAATGGTTAATTTCAACAGTACCTTATTTCTTCAAGGTTTTTCTTGCAAGTTGGTTGACATATATGGTGCAGCTTTCTTCTTTTAGCTGGTGCAGATCAATTTTCATTTTTCAGGCAGTAAAATCTTTTGGAGCTTGCTGAGATCCATTTTGTCTGACTGTTCTTCTTAATGGAGCCCTCAAAATCATAGGGGGACCGATTTTGCAGACCAATGTCCCAGGTGGTGGTTCCTTCCTATATTCACGCATCGGAAACAGCAGTTGATTTTTGGTTCCTACCCAGGCTGTACTTCCTTTTCCTGTGTTCCTTATGGCTCATATTGTAGATTTAAGGGCCTAGACAGCAAGGGGAAGCTTTCAGAGTTGGATCCTACCTAGAGTGCTCGTGAATGGGGTTGTTTCTTCACCCAAGGGTCGTTTATCATTTTTTGTGGATTTATTTCATTTCTGAAGGTGGAATTTGCTTGAAAATGGTCAGGAATGTCTCTTTTGCCTCTTTGGGGTTAGCAACCACATATCTAACCTCTTTGATGTAGAAGATTAACTGATTTGGATAGTTCATCTGGAATTTTATTTATTTTTTATTTCTATTAGGAACCTGCAGTATAGAGATAGTAGTTGTCTTGCTTGTCTTATTTGTATTAGGAGGTCTTGAGCAAAGGAGATTTTATTATTATTCCAGGTGAGTGTGCCTTTTTTCTTTGCTGCCAGTATGATTTTATTTACATCTTGATAGTTTAATATCTTAATATAGACAGGTCTTGGTTTCAGTGGTGTTTGCATTTCCCTCGGGCTCTCTCTATTGTTATTTGTTATATTTCTTCAAGTTCCTCTATCAGGGAATGTATTATTTGCTTGATTGTTGGTATTAGATTGTTATGAGGTACAGTTTCAGGTATTCCTCTGATGATGATATTGTTCCTTCGAGATCTTGCTTCTAGGTCTGTTATTTTTGATTGTAAGTTTTGTATTTCTTTGTCATGGGCATCATTTCTTTGAGAAATAGAGGCTATTTTTATTTCATTTTTTATTATTTTGGACTCAGATTTTTCCATTTTGTATATTATTTGGCTGAATGAGTCACCAAATGTTTGAAATTGTAATGATAAGTCCTTTATTGCTTGCTGGATAGGTACTAAGGCAGTTTTTATGTCTTACAGATTAGCTGGCAGGTCTGTTTTGGATTTATTTGTAGTTTTAGAGTTGTCAGTTTGTTTAGTTTTCTTTTGTTTTTTTGAAGTTGTGTCTTTCTCAAGTGAGGCTAGTACTGAGAATTTGGTCTTAGTTGTTGTTGTTTCCATATTATTGTCCTCTTTTGACATCTTGCTGTATAATGTTTTATCAGTCTTGTAGTCAGATGCAGGGCCTTAGTAGCACATGGCTTAAGCTGTTATTCAGAAATCTTAGTCAATCCTGCTGTTTCTGAGCTGAATCTGTCACTTTTTCTTCCTCTTTTGTTTGCTGGATGATATTAGCAGTAAATATCTACAGTTATTTCTGTATTATTAATTCTACGTTGTCTTCTGGGTTTGTTTTAATCCAGGGTATATCAGAGAGCTAGGTGATAGCAGTGCTTATAGAACAGCAGCCATTTTGAACTCAGATGGCTAGATTCTTAACAATTCTAGCCTTAGCAAAGCATTATTGAAAGTTGTCACTTCTTCCTGTACTAGTTAAGAGCTTTTTTACCACCTGTCGGTCTGTTCAGGTATAGAGTGCTTTGTGTTTGACCTTCACAGAGCACTAGCTAGCTTTCAGTGACCGATGGAGGAAATATTGAATCCCCACTGATGATATGCTACTGTTTTCCTAAGTGACATGGTCAGTCATTCAGAGGACTGGAAGTCTCACAAAAGCTGAAGGTAAGCTTTGCTCTAAATGCGAAGTAAAGTAAACTTTGTACGATGGAAGCAAAATACTTAAAATATCTTCTAGGAAGTGAAGTTGTAAGACAATGGCAAGAAAAATTAGAGTCCATAAATGACTCGTCTGTACACTCCACTAATAGGCAGCTGAAGGCTTTTTCTTGGACTAAATGGATACTACACAATGTTTGCATCTAATATTGAAACTATTCCCTGTCATTTTACAAATTCCAGAAAAGAGAAAACTCTTGTCAGGATGCAATGGTCTCTAGAGGCTGAGAAACTATTTAATGATTTGAAAATGACTCTATGTTCAGAACCAATATTAGTGACTCTTAGTTTTGCTACATAGAATTTAGCCTATGTATAGATGCCTTAGAGGTAGGTTTGAAAGCAGTGCTGACCCAAGAGATTCAAGGACTGGAGCATCATCTCTTCTCCGAATATCACACTGCTCCAGATAGCTGAAAACAAAATTCTTAGATTCATTCATCTGGGCAGTAGAACTGGACATCATTGAATCAAACTAGGCAAACACAAGTTGCTTCCTATCAAAGTGAAGGTAGTTATCACCCTAAATATGCTTGCATTTAAATTATTGCATGCCAGATACTATCTGCCCCTACAGCATAAATTACCCTTCAGGCAACAGTCATACCATGTGATGGATTAGTATTAGTCAGGCCACTTTTTAGGTTTTTCCTTAGAAGGATCATATTCAGCAATACAATTCCTGTTACTTTGTTGTGGACATCTTTTTATTCTGCACTGCTGTCTTTATTTATTTTGTATGCATATTTTTCAAATTGCATCAGAGGTGACATTTTTAACTTGTCCTGTTTGATGTGATTCATATGCATTTGTTGGCAGTTTTTATTGTCACTGCTGTCTTTGTTTCTTAGTCAAAGTCATGTCTGAAAATGATTCTAGGACCAGTTCACTTACGAGTTAACAAAAGCAATAAATAAAATAAATAATCGACTAGGTAACTAACTAAATTAATAAACACATGTGCTATATCACCAGGAAATTAAGCAATGGTAAAAAGACATATTCAGCCATGAGCAAAGAGCATTTACTTATAAAGTGGGGTCTTCTTTTCTTTGACGTTCTACTTGCTGGGCGGACATTAACTGATTGTGACCCTCTACTATTGCGGAATAAGTAAAAGGATAACAATGTCAGTCTGTGCCTATTCCCATTTTCCCTGCAGTCTTTCCAATTCGGAATATACACAGGTCTGCACTATGAAATCAAATGAGTTGTCTAAATTTTATAACCAACTAAGCTAAGTACAGAACCCAAGATTTGGAGCTGAGTCGGGAGTAGCCATAGCAAGCTAAGTGCAGTACATGTGTGTTGCACCTCTTAAATCAAAGCAAAGTCATTCAGGAAACTGTCTTATATTAGCTAGCTAGATGTTAAATACTGCTACACAAAAGATTGATGTCTAATCTGAGAAACCTTGGAAGTTAGATCCACAGTTGAAGCTTCAGAATGTGTTAAGCAGGATCTTATCTGAAGAACAATTTTTTTGTGGTATGGAGGATCCCGTTTGAGGCTAATCTGCAGATTACAACTACCTTACAGAGCTGAAACTGGGACATGGAGATGACTTTCAGTCTTGAACATTTACAGGCAGTCCTTGCTGGAATGTAATTAAAGGATACCGTAAAAGGTGCAATTTTCTTTCAAAATGAAAGTCAAATGGACAATATATTGTTTTCTTTTGTATCTGAAAGCCAGTAGTTTTATTTATTTATTTAATTAATTTATTATTATTATTTTCCTTTGTGAATTTTATATAAATTCTGCCTCTAGCATTTCCCTGAACTTAATATACAAGTATTCTTTTCAAATATGCAAGGAAAGGGCAGTATTACTTGAAATATTCATTAGTAATTCAAATTGATTGAAACTCCTCAGTAAAAATGACAAAGCAAAGTGAACAGTGCAGCTTATATGAACCTGAGTGAAACACATAGCAGTAAAACTAATCCAACTGTATTTCTAAAGCTTGCTGAGCCTAGTTCCTCCCTAACCCCATTTAAGCTTAACTTGCACCATAGGTTCATAGATTAGTACTAAGCTTACTGCCCTTGCAAGCCATTTTAAGCCTAGCCAGTTATCCCTTGTGAGACTCAAACCATGCACCTTGTGTTTGTAAGGCAAACACCTTAATCATTAGGCCACCCTCCCAACCAATGGATATTAATAAGAGATTCACCCCTGGTTTAGTGGAAATGTCTCTGATAGACAGAGGCACTCAGTAATCCTTCCCTATATAAATCAAATTTGTGGCTCACATTTGGGTTGCACAGCTAGGCTTATAAGAGTCCTAATGTTCATTAGCCTAGTATACACCTACAAAATAGAAAAAAGCCCAAATTGAGCTTCAAACCACATCATTTTAATATAAAAATGTTGAAACATACAAATATTACATATAAGCTTTAAAGTATGATTCTTCCTGTGATGCAACAGATTTTAAATAAGAATGTTAAAATATTGAAATTCAGTATTTATGGTATGTTTTAATATTTTAATATTAACTTACTGTGGTTTGAAGCTCCATTTGCACTTTCTTCCTTTAAAACTCATCAGTTCTATTTATTCTAATGCTAAAGATCAAAAAGCAGTTTTGCAGAGGGACACGTCCCCTGCATCTCACCCCAACACTTATATACTGGTGCTGCAGTTATACAACATTGGGGAAAGGGAAAACTCCCCAGTACAGCACAATGTACAGTAGACTTCAGGATTCAAATTTTTCACTGTAATAAGAACGAAGAACTGATTTCTGAAGCACTTCAAATATAAGAAACAGAAGGCATATTATATATATCCATAGCTGTACCTATATTTCTCTATTTATTTATCATTATATATATATATATATATATATATATATATATATATATATATATATAGAAATATAGAAATATATAAACAGATATATAAATAAATAGATACAGTTCAACTATGGAATTAGCATGGTGTTTGCTGGATGGTCACTGTAGTTTGATGGATTTAGTATTTGTCAATATATGGAGTATGAGGTCAAAGACCTCCCACTGGACATGTAGGAGATCAAGTTCCTTCCATAGAAGCAAATATGTTTGTTTTCTTGGGTTATTGATTTATTGGTGGTTTCCTTCTGTGTGCTTTGTTAGAGTTGTAAAAGACATGGGGTTGATTCTGAGCAGTGGATGTGTTCTTTATAAGAACTTCTTCTTGAATGTTGCTGCACTGTTGTGACCACAATGTAAATCTCAAAGGCTTGTATTTTCAGTCATCTTTGATTTTATGGAGGCATTCCTTAGCCAGTGTCATAGTCAATTTTCTATGGATAACAATTCAATGGTTGACATATTTTAATGCCAGCTACTGCTGATGCTTACATACACACACACACACACACACACACACACACACACACACACACACACACACACACACACACACACACACACACCTCCCTTTTTCCAGAAATCAGATATCTGATTGATTTTATGATATCTTTTTTCTGATTTTATTACCCTGCCTGATTTTTATCCTCAGCTGGATAAAAAGATAGAGGCATTGCTGATGCATGACACGACACAAGTATTCTAGTCTCTGCAGTTGACTCCATTTTTTTAAAATAAGAATAATCTGTTAGAAACCTGAGTGTAGTTTTTTTAGCAGGAAACTTCTTTATTAAATTATCACATATGATATAGACAGTCATACATTTATATAAATGAAAGCAAACCATACTGACATAATTTCAGTCTCAAACATTATACACCACAAACCATATTGACACAATTGTAGTTGCAAATATTATATATCACTTATAATCTAGACAGACATTGATAGTCAAACATTACATATCTCATTCAAATCCTGCCTTCTTTTGAACCTTGTGCCTCCTCTGCATGTATTGTTCCCAGAATTCCCATTTTTCCTATATAATTTGCTCCTACCCTTTTCTAAAAATCCCATTCCAGTTGTTTTATCTCTTTTACTATATTCACTACATCTAGTTTAGTTGGTTTTGACTTTGATTTCTATTGTCTAGTAATTGTTTTTTGGCAGCCACCATAATTAGACTCAGCAAGGTCTTACTATGTCTAGGCAATTTTAATTATTTATCATAGCTCAAAAAAAAAAAAAAAAAACATTTCCTTAGTTATATCAATTTGCTGACCTTTTATCTCTGATGGAGTAGTCGGGAGGGAATCTTTAAATTCTGCCAACTCATTACATTCCTAGGAAATCTTTTCTTCCCCATCACACCTCCAACATTTGCTATCTACCTGAGGAAACATTCTTTGGAGTCTACTTGGTGTATAACAAAACCTACGTAAGCACTTCCAGGCAAAGATCCTAAATCTTCTGAAATTTGTTGCATATCTGGGAGATGTACATATATCCCCCCATTTTTTTGTGAATTGCCTATCCTGGGAACCTACATATATCCCCCATTGTTTCTTTGAGAATTGCTTATCCAACCTCTCCTCCCAATCCTTTCTAACCACCTCTGATTCTCATAGTTAGTTATCATGCAATATTTTGCATGCTCTACTAATTATTCCTTTTTCATTAGCAGCTTCTGGGTGCAGGTTTTGGCAATATGCTGCCCATTAAGGACTAGGAGACCTCAGCTGTCAACACAACTTACTTCCATCTGAAGAATATTATCATACATATCATTATACATTATTCCACCTTGGGAACTAGCACCTGTCATTACTACGTATGTCACATTAGAAACTTTCAAACTCTGACCCTGCTTCCATGCAGCAGGCCCAGAACTCCGTGATGAGAGTTTCACCTTATGGTGGTAGCTAGTTCATTAGAAAATATACTTCTTTGAACATTGCATGTCATTTATCAGTTTGGATCATATATGTTTATGGAGCTATTTGTGGCGTATAACCTAACTCACTCACTCACTAATGTAATCAAGCTATGGATATCTAGTTCTACTCAGAATTACATTTAAATCATCTGGCATATATACTTTAGGGTATCTTAGCTAAGTGCTCTTGAATCAGCAACCTTCACCAATTCAGGAATGTAGCTTTGAAGGCCTATTTCATAGGCTATGTGCCATCATTAAATAAGCAGACATAATTTCTTGTCAGAACTTTAGAAAACACTTCTTAAATGTTGGTATATAACGTCTGAAAAATGCCTTCTGAACTGCATTCATGAATCAGAGAAAAGTAGAATTACAATTAGCCTTGCACTGTCACCTGCACTGTTTCTTGCTGTCTATCTGCTATTCCTGATTTCGTTTTACATTGTAAACCATGTAGTAGATAGACACAAAATTAAATGGAGCTTGCAAAGACTTATAAATTTTAAGTTGTAATTACAGTCATTTAATTTATTGTTTTAACTGAACATACAAGGACTGGCTTAAAGGATGCATCACATTTTATTTTATTTAAGTTTTTTTTTCATTTGCATGCACACAGCATCTGAAAAAAATACTGCCCTTGAAGCCTGGAAGGGCACTTTCAGAATTCATAACCTGTAATTGTAGATTGTCTTTGTGGAAAATGCTGCAAGGCATTTTTCCAGTCCCATGGTGTTCTGAAACATCTAACCTGAATTAAAAATGACACACAAATCAGAAATTTAATTTACGGTCAGGCTTGGTGTGTAGATTACAAATATTAACTGGCTCATTCATTAATCTGACATGTTTTAGTCATCTAATTTGTCCTTTATTATTTAATGTAACAGAGGTGGAAACAATGAATTAACCACAATTAAAAACAGCATAATAGCTTATCTTTATTACCTGGATTAAACACTTTTCCACTTAAAGGTAGAAAATAACCTGAGAAGCTGTACTCATTACAATAAAGGTAATGGGCAACTAATAAAAATAATAATTTAGAGAATAAAGGAGTGTGTAAAATAGATTATTTATTTTTCAGCACTTCTGTTCTCCTGAAGAAGCAGATAGCAATCCAGAATTTTAGTTTTTCTAACTGCATCTTGCAAGTGACCCATTTCTTCAACAAAATGTATTGAAGCATGTAAAACTAAAATGATATGTCTAAAGTTTTGGCTTCAGCATTTCCCTGTTGTGCAAGCTGCCACAGTTATCACTTATGCTGAAATGAACTCAGTAGTACTGTTTTTTTTGCTAGAGATTAGTGCCTCACTGGGGAAAAGATGGCCTGAGGCATAGCCAAGAGTAGGTTTCATCCATTCAGTTACTAATCAAAAGGAGATGTACACATTTGGGGTCATTACTGGAACTATATGTGTAATCACAGACATAGATATCAAAATGCTTTTGTCACTAAGCATGTGGCAAAACTTGCCTCACTGTTTCCCATGGAGCCCTGCACTTCCTTATATATATATATATATATATATATATATATATATATATATATATATATATACATATATATATATATATATATATATATATATATATATATGTATGTAAATATATATATATATATATATATATATATATATATATATATAAAATAAAATAATTCTTCTTTATGGTACCTCTTACATGACATATTGCATGTATAAATTATTCTTGATATCATACAATAAGTGCATGCCATCAAAACATTTACTTTGTTCCACCAACACTGGCATTAATGTGCAGCCACAGCATTGTATCTTTTCTTTGTGCTAGGCAAGTCTAAGTACATATGTTTACCATTTAGGTTATGACGTATCAAAAATCTACACACACACACACACACACACACACACACACACACATGTGTGTGTTTATGTATATATATATATATATATATATATATATATATATATATATACATATACATATACAGACGTAACATTTTATATGACTTCTCACAGAATTATTTCATTAGACTAATTACACTAGTAAGCATTTACATTGTACAAATACACAAATGCATGAGCCTTTTTCTTTTGCTTTGGCTCTGTTTTATCTACATCTCTTCCTAAGTATATAAAAATATATCTGTAAAGTAATGTACAATAAACTCTTGTGGATGGTGGCAAAACTATCAGCTATATGGGACACATGAAAAAAATAATAAAAAACTTGGAGAATGTAGGTGAAGAAACTTAGGAACAGCAGTCATGGCTTGATCTCCAGCAGGACGAGCTCTCATATCCAGAATCAGAAATGGATCACTTGTGTACTACAGCATAAAAGTAAGCTACAACTACTATGTGGCAAGAGCAGACAAAAAATAAATAAATAAAAGTACACAGTAACTACTGTGGGACAAGAGCAAAAAATAAATAAATAAAAATAAAGATCAGGTATGGAAAATTTCAAAAAGAAGATAGATGACAGAGAATAGAGCCAGAAGGTTTATTGTTCATTATGGGGTATTTCAGTGAACTTTTGCATCTTTTTCAAAGAAAATGTTTCAGGCATTAAATTTTCCAACAGCCCTGTATAAATATGCAAAATAACTGCTAGGTACCTCAAATCAAAGGCAAATAATTTGTTAATTGTATTCTTTCATTTCACAAGAGTGGACATTATATAATGCTTTACTGCATTATGGGATCAAATATAGATTAAACTGTGACTGGTACTCCAACACTCTTCAGAGACATGTAACCAGAAAGTGTACACAGAAATGAGCAGAGGAAGTAAAGATCCAAAAGAGATCTCTGTACCATAATAGCAAAATGCAGTAAACCATACAAATGCTCCAGGTGAAAAACAAAGATTTTATTGCAAACCAAAGTTACTAAGCACTTTTGTCCATCACTGGACAAAACTATTTTGGATCTTTACTTCCTCAGCTCGATTCTGCATGCACTTTCTGATTACTACTCTTCAGAGACATACTAGAGAAGGAAAGCATATTAGGACTATCCTACTGAACTATTTTAGCCTCTGTAGTCTACCTTGCATCCCTAGTTGTTTGCGCGTGCGCGTGTGTGTGTGTGTGTGTGTGTGTGTGTGTGTGTGTTTGAGTGTGTGTGTGATATCGCTCAACCTCTTACAGCAAGAAATCTGGATAAAGCCATAAATAATAGGGAGACAAAGGCCCAGAAAGGAAACCTTTTTAAATCTTCCTCTTACAAGCATAGAAAGTTGATAGAATGACAGGTTTTCCATTAGCTTGAATTTTTTCAAGGGTATGAAGTCTGAAAATCAAACGTCTGTCATTATTTTCTAATTTCCATCCTTAATGATTTGCCAATGGTTTGCCACAAAAGCAGTTTCATTAGGAACAGACCAAAAATATGAAGACAAAATGTGGACATTCTGTGAAAATCTGGAAAGTTGAGAGTTATGGTGTGTGTGTGTGTGTGTGGGGGTCTGTCAGTTGCTCAAGCACTCATTCCCACTGTTATCTGACTATGAACGTATCTCTATATCTTTTATGCTGCACAATTTATAAGTAAGGGCATGGCATCTAGATTCAAAGAGATCATCATCCCATGGTACTCCACCCTTATCAGACCAATCATAGAATACAATGCTACTTTTGGTATGTACCTAACTAGGCATATGCAGCAATGAGAGCAACCTCAAATGTTCCTGACAAAAAGAATACAAGGTGTAATAAACCTGCTTAATGAAGTGCACCTTAAAACCCTTTCCCTCTATGCAGTCTCCTATAGATTGCTGAAGGCTTACAAGGTATCAGCAAACCCCACACATATGTTTTTCCTAAGTATTCATAAGTCAAAGAGCATCAAAGATACAAGGTCTAAGAATTTGAATTTTATCTGTGACTTAAACAGAACATGTTGGAGAGACAGATATGTGTCATAGAGACTGCACCTTCAGTGCAACAGGCTTCTCATCCATGTGAAGCTGACTTCATCTATTACCCAGTTTAAGCACAACCGACACCAGTGGATGGGAATAGGAAATTTACACC
>NC_056745.1:796144252-796271752 GCF_019279795.1 Protopterus annectens
CCTTAATCAGGTATCTTGTTCTTATGGAAATTTACTCCCGATATTGTATGCCTAGATCCCAGTGTTAAACATTTTTTTTTTATTCAAAACTTTCCACATAATCTGTAATTAACCTTCTGTGCTTTGGTTTAGATTTCAGTTTGGCAGAACTATATAGCGACAAATTAACCTTTATAACCGCATGATCACTGCACATCATCAGTGGTGTAACCTGACAGGACGTAACAGTAATTCCTTTAGGAACACAAACGATATCTAGTATGTCGTTTTCCATAGTAGTTTTTTTTTTTACAAATTGAAGCAATTGCTGTTCATAAACATATGTTATGAATAATTTCCTTACTAATGTTGTTCAATCAATATTATTCTAGTCTGTTTCTGATAAATTTAAGTCCCCAGCCACTATTATTTTTCCCTCTAGTGTTTCATGCAAGGAATGTATTATTTATTTAGTTTACATTTGTTGACCGGGGCGGCCACGGTGGTGCAGTGGTTAGCATTGTCATCTCACAGCAAGAGGTTCTCCGGTTCAATCCTCGGCTGGGGTGCCTTCTGTGCAGAGTCTGCATGTCCTCCCTGTGGTTTGTGTCAGTTTCCTCTGGGTGCTCCAGTTTCCTCCCACATCCCAATGACATGCTGTAGGTGGATTGCACACTCTAAATTGACCCTAGGCATGAGTGTGTGCATGTGTGTGCCTTCTGTGGAAGGTTGGGCCGGTCGACACCGTAAAACCCTACTGCCAATCATGAGCAGACAGGTGATGCACTGTGCCAACCCCTAACCGGGAAAAGCCGAAAGAAGAAGAAAGTTTACATTTGTTGAACGGGTTTGTCCGACTGAGCTAAGTAGCCCTTTTTCAGCAGAGCTCCACATGTTCTATAGATTATAATTTACAAAAATAAGTAAACAATCAACAACTTGTTTACAGAAAATATTCAAAGCAGCATATATATAAAAAACAACAATTTACTACAGTAAACTAATCATTACATATGAATTCCTCTAGGTCATCTGCACTTGACTTAGGTGGTCTATACACTCTAGCAATTATGTTCCAGGATTGTCTTTATTTTCATAGTTACACAATCTATAGTATTGGTGTTATCGCTAAACATATAATAATCACAGATCTTGTAAGTATCATAACACCGTCACCTGATTTTTTGTTAGAATGTCTGTTACAGTAAAAAACATTTATACCCTTAATGAACTGGTTTCTATTCATTGTCCTTTAACCTTGTTTCACAAAAATAACATCAATCTTTTGGGAGTGTCGCAAGTTTTCCAATAATAAAACTTTATTATTAATGCTTCTATTATTAACAGCCATCACAGATGCATTGAATGTTGCTATCTGTGAACTGCTAAATTTTCATCCTGACAAAAATCCTGCCTTGTGTTTGTCAAAGTTGCAAAATATCTACTGCAAAACTTATCTTCCCGGATCTTTACAAATGCACACCATTCTGCCCAAACACGTCTTCCCAAAATTAGGATTGGATGCTCTACACATTTCCATGTTATTAAAAAGGGATATTTTTTCTTGTACATAATTACCCCAAAAATACTTCTACTCATAGTGACCTGACTCTCCTCAGTATATGTGATTTGAGAAAAATACGTAATAACACAAATACATGTTAACTATATGAGAGGGCTGCAAGTTACCTAATAACATTCAGACAGCCCTGGAGGATGAAATCATTGGTACTGACATGAATAAAATCAAATCCATACTTCCTTACATTAAGGTATTCTAAGGCTTTTCTAACATCATCTATTTTTTGCTCCTGGCAGTTATAACATGAGTCAATGTTCATTAACTTCTTGGCTAATGTAAGCATCAGTTCCTCTAATAATTGAATTTCTAATCACAGGAATATCTTTTCAGACCAGATCTGAAGAATCATCATATTTTAATTCAGTAATATCTGCTCTATCAATTCTTACAAAGGAATGATCTTTATCACCATTAGTCTTATTAATCCCACTGTTTTCATTGTTTATTACATTTGCAAGCATTCAGTGCTCATCTGACTGGCTTTGTACATCCATAGTTTGAGCTATGTTGTCAACAGGGTCTATATTATATGATTGAAACCTTAGGTTATCGAACACCTAAAGGTCGATCATGAAATATCGAACCCTTAATATCGAAAATGGTCATTTCCACACAGGGAAACAATGCCATTGGCCAGATTAAAAAAAAAGTTATAAACAGAATAAAGTGAGGGCCTTCACCCCCCCCCCCCGATCCAACTCCAAGATCGTTCTACAGTGGAGAAAGAACAAAATCCACTTAACAGTCAAATGACTCATTTCCTGTGTGGAAATGTCCGTTCGCAATTTTCAGACTTCGACATTTTGTGATTGACCTTTAGGTGTTTGATAACCTAAAGTTTTTTTGACATAATAGGGAACCTTCTCAACATCTTTCTTTTTCCTCTTTTTGCCTACATAATGTTCTTCAATCATTCAATGCTCATTTTTGCTATTTTTCCTTTTTACTTGCCACTTGCCTCTTTTTTTTGTACTTTCTGTTTTGGAAACATTCTACCTTTTTCTGTACATTGAGGTTTTTCTGATTAAAAATGTCATCATTCCCTGTAATCTGTGTGTTACATAACAAAGCAATGCCCTTTTTAGTATGCATTCTCTCTACTTTAAATACATTCATCAGTTTCTTTTTCTGCCTTATTTCTTGTGCACTTCCTCCCTTCTTTCTTTTTTTTATTTCTCTCTAAACACTCTGAATCCTCAGATTGCTGAATACTTGTATCCAGAATTTCAAATTTGCCAGGGGCATCATCATGCTTCATAGGGGTTGAGTGATACTTACAGATACTTGACACATCTTTCCCTAAATGTTTTCAACTTGCTCTTTGTCTAACATTATTTATCTCACCAGTCCAGTCTTTAATATATTTAACAACATTTCTATGAGCTGTGCCAATTGCACATGTGCAATCATCATCATCACTAAGTCGATATTTATTATTAATAATTGTAAGCAAATCATCCAGATTTTAGCATGAGGAACGCAGATCACCATATAGGTGGTATTGTTAAGTATACATAGAATTTATTACACTGTACAAGATACTTCTGCTTTAGCAAATCATTAATGGCATACTAATTTAAAAAATCCATATTCAGCTTGAAATTACTAAAAAATTAAAAAAAGAAAAGAATAATCAAAATCAGTTACCACAGAATTCAAAGAGAACTTAAATCAACTTCTGTGAGAAAAATCACACAAACAATATACAACTAAGTACTAAAAAATGGGTTCCCTATTATACCACTGAAGAAGCAAAATCTCAACTGCGTCTTCATCAAACTGAAAACAACAAAGATTTAAAAGAGTGAAATGGCATTTAAGCGATTTATTTTCCTGGAAAAAATATTGCTTGGCCGCCTCCATTAATTTGCCATTTTCCCCACTGTAGTGCGATCTCGGAGTTAGTATATTTAGTTAGTGGGGTGTGGGGGGGCAAAGCCCCCCACTTTGTTTTGCTTGTAAATTTTTTTTTGTTTTTTTTATTGGGCCAAGTGATTTCTTTCACAGGAAAAGAAATTGCTTATATGCCATTTCACTCTTTTAAATATTCATTGTTTTCAGTTCGATGAAGACGCATTTGAGATTTTGCATCTTCGATGATATAATAGGGACCCTAAAAAATGTACAGTAAAGTTGTTGCTTTGACCGTACAAGTTCTGAAAGTCAGACAAAAGCTGGAATTTCTTTAAATCATGTGCAGTAGCTTCTGGTCACAATCACTCGCAGTCACACCTCTTTTTAACAGTAAAGGTCACTAAATGAAATAAATATATTATAATACCTTAGTACAATTTCAAAAAATAACATCTGTCATCTTTATTCTATGCTCCAACAATTTAAATCTGCTTGAACTATTATATATGAAGAGGATGATAAAAATACAGAATTAAAACTTGAGGATTAAAGTGTCATGGCATAGTATATTTCAGCTCATACATCAAAATATGACAACAGAGATGATTCTTCTTCTGAAAATTGACCTATATACATGAACATGAAAGGCAAACTAGTTTTAGGGGGTTAAATGCAGAAATGTATGTTGTGACCATTGCCTAGCTTAGCAAGGTAATACTATCCCATAGAGTAAACAGTGTCATAGTTTTGGTTCGACAAATAAATCATTATTTATGAAGAAGGATATATATGTCACAAATGACATAAATGAGCAATTTAGGACAAATATAAATGTATAGTTTAGAATTATCCTGCCTTTGATACTAGCTCAATGATGTTGTGCATAATGGTCTAGGAGGGGACTTCAGGAATGTATGAGCGGTTTTAGGAGCAGAGAGGAGAGAGAAGGGATGGGGACAGCTGAGGACTGATCTAATTGTGAGGCTGTTGGTGGAAATTAGATCAGATACAGGAAAAGCATCATATGTAGGAGAAGTGCTAAAGTAAGATATTTAGGGAGACAGAGATGTCAAAATGAAGTGAGAGAGAGAGAGTACATGAAGTTAGGATTTACAGGAAATTGTTTCTGAGATTAATAAATGGGACTTACATAATAAAGGGAAATATTTGTGCATAAACTAATGCAAAAAGGGTGTTGTCAAAAGGGGGAATTTCAAAGTGGATGAAGGAGAGCTAGAAATTAAAGAGTTTCTTTTCTTTTAATTTGATGGGAAAAGATTAGTGGGAGAGTAAGGGATTAATGTGGCCCATGTAGCTTTAACCAGCTTAGTACACCACATTCTGCTGTTTATTCCAAATATAGACATGTCAGTCATAGCGTGTATAGTAAATGCAACTTGAGAAGGAGGTAGTATATAAAGCAGAATAATGATACAGCTAGTATGGGGCAATGGGGAGATCTTCACCCATCAAGACAGAATTATAATGAAATTACACTGTGAAAAATAGATGTGTCCCATGTTTGTACAAAGATAAGTTAAAGGTGTATATATATATATATATATATATATACATATATATAAATTCAGGGTTAAGGTGTCATGACATAGCATATTTGCTTGTGTGTGTATATATTTTTACACACACAAACATAATTTCCACTAGAAAACTTCCTTCTCCCACACTCCTCTGCTCATCTGCAATACTGATTAATCTTCATGTATCTCAGACCAGCTGTCTTGTGCAACTCTATAACATAGTTGTAAAATTTGCTAAAGTGAAGATCTCACCACTACTTGGCAGTCAAATAATTAAACTAACTTGAGCTACTCTATTTCTTATAGCTCACAGAAGTACTTATAACCCATAATCTCATCAGTAAACTAGAACAATACCCCATCTTAAAAAATATTATTGAACTCTGTTCTCCTGCAGGATGCCTCACTCTAACAATAAGTCATTCTTCCTAACATCAAAAGCAAAGAATCCTGCAGGTGAGAGTTTGTACTTCACCAGTGTATCCAACCTGTGGAAATTGTTACCTTTCAATATCAAAGAAATAGCTTTTCAAAATTCAACTCAAACAACACTTAATGGACTCATGGCGATGCTGTGTTTTGTCAGGCTAACCTCTTCCCTGTCTCCTGACACTCTCGTATGGCATTTATTATCTCTGTATCAGATTACTTTTCTCTACTCTCACTCCCTCTTACTCTTTTCAAGCATTGCCTCCGACCACTTTTGCCTAACTTTTTTATAGTCCTGTATTAATTCTCAGATCATTTCTGTCCTTATAATATTTTGCTTTATGTTTTTCTCCTCTCTTGTATTTTATGCCACTTTTCCAGCTTCTAAAAAAGTGTATTTTTTATTTGATCATAATGATTCAGCAAATGCCAATCAAGCTGTCAGTTTCCATTTGCTGTGTAATTCTTTCTGTTTTGTTTTACTCTACATAGTATGTCAATGTGTCAGTATTTGAATCTGCATTTATAAACCTCTATAATTAAAAGCCTTCTTTAAGATTGTTATCCCATATTGTTTCATATGTTGGAGCTTTCCTTCCTGGCACCTGTGCTGAAAAGGAGTTTTTGAATATTGCCAGTTAGAATATCTGAGTAAACAAATGCTAAGAAATAAATAAGTATATAAATACCTGGGTCTACATCATTTACCCGAACTTCCATTTGCCTGAAACCCATTTGCCCGAGACCAAATGACCGAAATTTCATTTGACCGACACTTCATTTGACCGACAAGTATTATTGGTAAGAAAATGGGATATGCCCCCTTCCCCACTGTAGTGCGACCCTGGAGTTAGAATATATAGTTAGGAGGGGTGTGGTGGGCACAGCCCCCCACAATAGGGGGTGTGGGGGCAAAGTCCCCCACTTACTTTTGTTTTACTAAGCAATATTAAAGCAAAACTAAACAAACTAAACTAACCCCCTAACTATATATTCTAACTCCAGGGTCGCACTACAGTGGGGAAGGGGGCATATCCCATTTTCTTACCAATAATACTTGTCGGTCAAATGAAGTGTCGGTCAAATGAAATTTCGGTCATTTGGTCTCGGGCAAATATGTGTCGGGCAACTTGAAGTTCGGGCAAATGAAGTAGACCCAAATACATACATATATAAATGTCTGTGCTTGTGTGAAACATGGCTGACTCAGAATTTCTTAGCGGATTTTCTTATTAATGAGATTGCAGGACTCCTCAGGATGAAACTAAGTCATTTCAACAACAATGGAATATATAGACAATGATTTGTCTCTCCTACTTAACAGGATAGAAGTCTGAAATCACATACCTAAGTTATGGCAGAGTTAAAAAACAGAAAGAAGTGGAGGCTGGGTGAGAATGTAGAAAGAGAGCTCCCCAGCAATGCAATACTTCATCATTAGAAAGGGAAAAAAATCAAGGAAGTAGATTCAACCATACCTCTCGACTGTCCAGATTTTCACAGAATGCCCAGATTTTTTTCCTTTATATTTTTGGTTAGTTTCTCATAAAATGTGTGTCTTTCTGGATTTTTGTGGTAAATTAGTGAAGATTGAAT
This sequence comes from Protopterus annectens, assembly GCF_019279795.1. NCBI lineage: Eukaryota > Metazoa > Chordata > Ceratodontiformes > Protopteridae > Protopterus > Protopterus annectens. Next base: position 796,151,231 of record NC_056745.1, read on the forward strand.
TCAATAAAAGACAATAATTTGAGTTTCAGACTTTATATCCCTCAGAAAATACATAAGAACTTTTATTCTAGCAATGTTCTAAGTTTATATGAGCAATATTTAACATTTGTCCCTATTTTTGGGGCTTTGTCCCCCAAGTATTTTTGGCTTTTTCCAGATTTTTTTTGTGCTTAGAGGTTGAGAGCTATGGACTGAACATGATTTTAATACAGGGAAATATTATTTTATTTAAAATTAATGAATATTGGAGATAGAAACATCTCAGATCATTCACCAATTAAAAGGATAATTAAATGCCATAACCTCTGAAGTGATAAAACGTGGCAGTAATGTAAAACTTAGTTATTGCATAGGGATTCACACAGGGAAAATGTGTTAATATGTGAAAGTAAATATTTTTAGACAACCCAAGAGAAATTGTAGAGGAGATGAAAATATGACAAGACAGTAACAATTTATATTAGGAGAGAATACAGTAGCTCAAGAAGGTCATTGTAACAGAAAGGAAGGAGGCTGGTTTAGAGACTGGCAGATTCATAGGTTCATAGGTGTGTACTAGGCTAATGGCCCTAGAGCCTTTACAAGCCCAGCACATAGGATTACCCTGGCATTGTGCCACCCGACTTTAGTTCCCAGTGCCTCTGTCAAGTAAAGCCACTGGAGTGATCCCTAGGGTGAATTTTCTATTTCCCATCCACTCATCAAGATTTCTCTTGAAGAAGGCCAGTGAGGTGCACTGCTTGACATGTATTGGAAGTCTATTCATTTAAGGAAGCTGTGCTTACTGAGCTTGGAATTTATTCCATGGGAGAGCATATAGACATTGGTATTACAGAAACCATTCTTAAAGGTTAGGATAATGGAGAATGGAGATAGGTATGACCCATCAGAGCAAGGAGAAAGAACAGGTTTCCTGCTGGCTAGCAAGCTGAATGAGAAAAGACAAAAATGCTTAAGAGTGGTGCTCAAAGAAGCATCAGGAATACTAGTTTGTGAGGGATAAAAATGAAACAGATAGATAAAAAAGTCAACCCATGTTGAGTTGTTGCAAAGAATGAACTTAGAAGGGTATTTTATTGAGTAATGAGATGAAAGTGGAATTAGACATGGAAATAACTCCACTGACTGCAACCTCACCTTTTGTCCTCTGTCAGCATTACATACACAGATCACGACTGACTCAAAACCACTGTCTTCTCCAAAGAGTAGCTTGAATGTGTCCAGTCTCTGTGAATGCCCCAATATCTTCTCACTCTCTAACACAAGGAACATGTGTGCAGTCTCAGTTAATGTTCCTTCATACAATCAATCTCTCAATCACAGCAAAAATGTCAGTATAACCTCTGTGACACAACCACAAATCCATCCCTTTCTCACCCTGCAGTCAAGTTTGCAACTATGAATAATGCAGTCCTTTTTTTTTTAATTTCTCCAAGTCTGTTAGGTTTTAAATACCATGACAGGAATGGACTCCATTCCTTAGTCAAAATACGATTAAAGTTCCTGAAATTAGTACTGTTTCAGTTGTTGTTTTCAGCCACAAGTGCTCTTCACAGCACCTGGAATGTGCCCAGTAATGACTTCTGCAATTCATACAGGGTTACATGTATTGGTAACATATCAAAATATGATTATAGATTCTTTTTATAAGACCCATTTCTCCTAGTACTATTGGAACTGTCTAAGTATCTTTTTTCCACATTGTTCTTGTTTCTGCCTGCAGATCCTGATATTTTATGACTGTGCCTCTCTGTACACAAGACACTGTGGTTACCGGGTGTGCCAATTTCAATGATTGATGCTACTTTTGTCTTCTTTTCATGCACCACTGTATCCTGTTTTCTAGCATCTATCTTTTGAACTGTTGGCAATGGATGATCCCATGTGATGTAGACCTCATCATTTTTTGTGATGCTTTCTGGCTCATGTTTCCAGTGTTTTTCAGTCACTTCAATACCATAATATTTGCACAATCCCCAGTGCAACAGTCTTGCCACATTATTATGCCTTTTAGTATACAGTCCTTCTGCCATTAATATGTCACAACAAGCAACGAGGTGTGACACTGTTTCCAGTTTGATTTAAAAAAAAACTACATTTGTTTCTTCCACATGATCAATGGACTTTGTAAACCAGTGTGTACGTAGCCCACTGTCTTGGGCCACCAGTATTAAGCTTTCATCTCTTGGTTTGAATTCGATTGTGGATTCATTCATGATCAACATGAGGTTCTTCCACATGTTTTCTATACTTGCAACTATATTTATGCATTTTCCACATTTCTTGCCTTCTCATCTGGTCATTCACCTTATACTCTTTCTTTTGTTTTTTGCCACATTCAGTTGCTGCCTGTTTTTTATCTACTTCTGATTTGATTTCCATTCCTGCTTGATGCCAATATGCTTTTGCTAGATTAAGCAGATAAGTCATCTTAGATTTGTTCTCATATTTTAAAACTTTCACTACATTTGGGTCTTGTGAAGTCAGCAGCTATGTGTAGAGTCCCACAATTTCAGACCTATACATGTAATACTTTGTCCTTTACCATGGCTTAATTGCAAAGTGGTCTGCCACTGTTTCATGGTCACTGTAATGTAGTCAATCAGTGTAGGATGCATTCTATATATTTTTAAGCAATCTTTTATCTATGAATGTGAGATACTATCAAATGCTTTTTTGTAGTCAATACATGCCATACTTAGATTCTTCCCCTTTTTACAGTTCTCCACTATGACTTTATTTAACAACAAATGATCCTTTGTTCCATATGACTTTATTTTATTGTCCTTGTGTTCTACTGGTATAATTGAGTCTTCTTCTAAATGACTATAAACTCTGTTGGCATCAATTCCCATGTATACTTCATGCGTAATCGGAAGGCAAGTTATTGGTCTATAATTCTTAGGGTAGCTGCGAGTTCACTCTTAAGTGGGAACATTGTTTTTCCTGTTGTTAGCCAGGTTGGTGTTTGTTCAAGGTATGCATATAAATCATTCTTACTCATGGTTAAATCTTCGTGCAAAGATTTAAATACTTTTAGTCAAAAGTTAGATAATACATCTGAGCCTGAAGTTTTCTAATTAGAGTCTTTTCTTAACTTTATTTCAATCTCTTTGGCTGCTACTTCATCCCATTTCATATCTTGTACCTTTAAACTTCTTATTCTTTCTTTAACTTCTTCTGTCCATTAACATCTTTGTTATGTTCCACAGGATCTTCACAGATATTTCTCCAAAATGTGTCTTTTTCTTCTTTTTTTGGCAGTCTTTCAATTCCTTTTACCTTGTTTCCCAATTCTCTATAAAACCTTTTTGGGTCATCAATAAATTGCTTATTTTGTACTTTTCCTTTATATTTATCTTCATATCTTCTGTCTTTCTGCTTGTGCTGAAATTTTTCATTTGTTATTTGCAATATTGCATGATAGATCCTGGCATGTTCTAATACTGTGCAATGCTTTTAGTACATCTGTCTTTCTTAGTGTTTTTGTCCATCTGTTCCCTCTTCTATAGTATTCTAACAGTGACACTTCTTGTCTTATTTGCTTTATAGTTTTCTCTGTTTGATACCTCCATGATGGTATTCAATTTCTCCCCTTTCACTCCCTCACTACCCTGTGTTCTAATTCACAGTAATATATCCTGTTTACTTCTATTATATCGCATGGATCTCTATGGACAGTCCTAATTATTGTGCTCATTTGTTTTATCAAATAGCTGACTTTTTGGGTTTTATTGACCTTCTGCAGTCTATTTCTTTCATTGATCTTAATATGTCTATCTTGTTTTTCTTTTGGCTTTTCCCAGTTAGGGGTTGCCACAGTGGAACTCCGGTCCGCTAATGACGGGCAGTTGATTTTTATGGTGCCGAGGTGCCAGTCTGATGCCCAAACTTCAGCGAAGGCACGCCCATTCACGCATGTCTTTCGAATGCCACTCGACCGCGGGGAGGACATGCAGACTCCACACAGAAGGCGCACCAGCCAAGAATCGAATGGGAGCACCACTTGCTGTGAGGCGACAACGCTACCGCTGCACCAATATGTCTATCTATCTCTATTAAATCAAGTAACTCTTCTCTTAGCTCATTTTCTTCTAAACGGAGGGCGCATTTTTTGTTTTCCATTTCCAGCAGGTATTCTATTTAAAGTCCTATTGCATCTTCCTGTGGCATATTCTCTTCAATTTCATCCTGTGCTATCCATTGCTCTGTCATAAGAGAACTCACTGGCCTATCACTTCTCAGCATTAACTGTGTCAAAGTTTCCACAGTTTCCTGTTCCTCCCCTTGCTGTCCAGCTTCAAGTGAATGTTTATACCCATTACCTGTGGAAGGCTCCAAATGATCTCATATTGCACCTGACCAGTTGCTTCCCATTCCATTGATTACCCTTAATTTGGAGTTCCATTGTTCTATCCTTTTGTGGTGCTTTCTAAATTAGATTTTCTACACTGAATCCTTCACCTACATAACCTTGGTTTTTATTTCTTTAATTCCTCCATTACTAATCTCCTTTTCTACTTTTCCTCTTTGTCTTTTTATTTTTTGTATTGTAATGTTTTCCATGTCTGAATTCCTTTGCCCATATTTCTCTTCAAATATCTTTGGTGCTGCTCTTTTTGTATTGATTAATTTTGCTTTCTACTTTGCATAGATATTACGCCATATTAACTCTCTTTTTCTTTCCCATGTCCATATTTCTTCTTCAGATGTCTCCTCATCTTCCTGTTTCTCCATACTTTGGGGACTCTTTCCATCAAGCTGTGATGTAACCTGTGTTAGACCTTCTACATCAAATCCTTCACTTCACATGCACTCCATAATTTCAACTTCTTTTTTTTAACTTCTACTTTACTAATTTTATTTTCTACATTCCCTCTTTGTGATATTAGTTTTTTATTGTGAAATGTTTTATGTCTGGATCCTTTGCCTGTATTTCTCTTTGAATATCTCTGTGGCTGCCTTCTTTATGTTGATTAATTTGGCTTTTGTCTTTGCATAGATATTGCACCATACCAAATCTCTCTTTCTTTCCCATGTCCATATTTCATTTTTATACTTTTTAAAAATGTATAGGTTTTGTTGTTTATATTTTCACACTTCCTCAGATGCTACATTTTCCAAACAGATTAAAATTTCTTTGTGCATATACTGTTTTTCAAAAATCTGTTGTATTAATGACCACATTTTATTATTTTAAGCTTTTGACAGTTTTTCTTGTAGAAGAATGTTTCTTTCCTCTAATTTCTTTCTTAATATTTTTGTATATCTTGTGTCTGGAAATTCTGGGCTTTTTGCATAATAGTAACAATACATAATTTCTTTCTTATCCTCAATAGTCCACTTTATTGTCTTTATGGCTCTTCTTTGGCCTATCAGCTTTTGTGATTTTTGTGGACTGCTATGTCCTTCTACAGCAGGGGAGGCATCCTCCCCCTGGGCCTGGCTTGGCCCCATTGTAGGGATGTTTCTGTATTTTGAAGATTCTACACTGTCATTTTTCCAGTTCTGGCACCAGTGCACCTACCATGATTGGGCACTTTTTTTTATCCTGGGTCTTGTGCACCCAGCTGTTTTTTTTTAATTTTTGACGTACTTCTGTTCATGATATATGCCATTTAAATACAGTCTATATATCAGTGTTGTGTTGGTGAGATTTTGTAGAAAACAGGGTCCACCTCGTGAAAGTACTCACCAAAACTTGAGAATGAATTCAATTTCAGCACTACTACTCTCCTTTGCTTGCTGGCTTTCCATCTCTCCATTTTGATCCCTTGCAGGTTCATTCTTAAGTAGGAGCATTGGTTTTCCTGTTAGCCAGGTTGGTGTTTGCTCGGGGTGCACGTATTCATTCTTCCTGAATGAGTACTGTGATTTATCAGTAATCATCAGCCCCAGTCAGTTCACCAGGAGACACACAGGTAGTTGATATATATACAGCCCTCTGATTCCAATTAATTGCTGGCATAAAAATATTAACATTTTGCAAATTCCTGCATATCATAGCTAGAATCTCCTTGTGTTCTGACTGAGAGTACTTCTCAAACAATCTGGAATTATAGAGCTGATAAGTATATTTTTGGTACTTTAACTGTTTCACTTTAACTGTTCAGAGTTCTGCACTGCCTCTATTTTTGCTTTACTGAATTATTAATATATTTGCTGGCAGAAGTTTATTTTCTGATCTTGCTGAAACATTTTTCTCCCATCCCCAACCTATTGCTGCTGTGTTCTTAAAGTTGGGAAAACTGGTCTAACAGCTTTTGTGTTATCTGATTGTCTCAAGGCTTAGCTTCTGTCTTGCTGGTATAAAAATATTACCATTTTGTAAATTCCTGCATATCATTGCTAGAATCAACTTGTGTTCTGACTGAGAATGCTTCTCAAACAATCTGGAGCTATAGAACTCATAAGTATATTTTTTGGCACTATCACTGTTTCACTTTAACTGTTCAGAGTTCTGCACTGTCTTTATTTTTGCTTGGCTGAATTATTTATATATTTGCTGGGAGAATTTGCTTGTGTGATCTTGCTGAAACTTTTTCTCCCTCCCCCATCCTATTGCTGTTGTGTTCTTAAAGTTGGTGGCTTTTGCAGTTGCCCGCCCCTACTGTAAATTTCATCTGGCACATTCCTCCCAGTCCCATTTCTTTAGCTTATTCTACCTAATACAGAGATAATTTGGGAAGGCCAAACCCCTTAGCCCCTTAACCTTGAATTATCTTCTGTTCCTGCTCTCTCTCCCTTTTTACTTTATAAAAACAATAAAGACACTTTATTCAGCTGCTTATATTTTCTAATTTGTGTTTCTTCCTACTACTCTGTTACTTCATCTTGCTATGCTTTTTACTGCTACTTGCTGCCTGTTCTCTAAAGTGTTCAACTGCATCTTTTCTGTTGTATTTATTACTGCTTGTTTATAGCCTTTCTAAATTAAGTGTTATTCTTAAGTGTTATTCTAAGCTCTTAGTTTTGCTTTGAGCACTTGAGCTTTAGGTCCACCCCTTAGCTCTCCCTGACCTTTCTCCCTCAGATTCTGACAAATACGGATGGACAATTTCCTCCAGTTTCTCCTGCCAGTCTGGTTTATATGGGTATCTTGAGACAGTGTAGCAACTGCCCCATGAACATGGACTGCCATCTACTACGACCACCTAGGAACACAATTTGTGAGAGTTGCAATTACATTAGGAACCTAGGGTCCACGCTTTCTCCCCCTCAAGCCATTATATCTGGCACCAAAATGGTTGTCAACACAATCACTACACCTCAAACACCACCCACACCTACATAACACACACCTACATATGCGGAAGTCCTCCACATAAACATACCCAAACAAAGGAGATCTCAGAGGCAAAAACACATGAGATCTCCACAGCCCTCCACACCATATACCACACATAGTCCACACACCTGTGCCTCACAGCCACTAAGGCTTCACCATAAACCCAACATATTAGGCATAGGAGACTGCATTGTGAGTCACACAGATGGGCCTTTCACCAGGCTTGATAAGGAGAAAGTCACATTCAGTTATCTGTCAGGTGCCAGAATCCACCGTATCACATACTCACTCAAGTCTGTCAACAACAGGTACTGTTATGACCCTGTCATAGACCATGTTGGCGTGAATGACTTGAGATGTACCTCTCTGCACTATATGAAGAGAGACATTATTGAGCTCACTGATTATGTATCCCAGACAGGTATGTCCCTAGCCTTAAGCAGCATTCTGCCATCACCCAGAATGATGCCTTAATACAAACAGAAAATTATTGACTTTCACAATTGGCTTTGTTTCTGGTGTCATTCCAGGGGGATCCAGTACCTGACAGTCTGGGAAGATAAGATCAACAGACCATGATGTTTTGCCAGAGATGGCCTGCATCTGTCTCACCTGGGCTTCAGGCTTCTGGCAAAGGCTCTTGCCTCCCCTATATTGCCTTTTTTTAGGGAAAGTGATGAGTTTAATATTACCAACATAACATTTTCAACCAAACACAAATTAAAGGTCATGCTGCTAAATGCTAGGTGTCTAAATATGAAACTGCACTAATTGCAAGCATTCCTAACCCTGTAAAATGGTGACATCTGTTCAGTCACAGAAACCTTGTTCAAAGCTGCGGAGAGCACCCCAGCCTTACCTGATTACTCATACTATCATACATTCAGACCGCAAACGGTGGGCAGTAAAGTGAAAGGAGGCGGAGTTTCAATATACATTAAAGACATACACATCTCCAGGCTGGTCAAACAGTATGACACACATGAGACACTCCAGGTTTAGTTAATCATTGACAAGACCCCTATTCAAATCATAGCTAGCTGGAGTTCCAGAAGAAAGTACTCAAACCATTAAGTTGGACTTAATTGTTAACATCTCTAAATATGTATTAAATGATTTTGAGAGATCCCTTTTCAAAAATGAATTCTCTTTTATACCATCTAGAAGAGTTAATGTTACAGATTTATTGATTGATATCAAGCTGTTTTTTAGGAACTTTGGCTTGAAATTAATATATGGAAGCAGAGAATTTGAATGTTGATAATTTTAAGAAATCTTACACATTTATACCCCCCATGCATCCACTACTTGAAGCTTTTGTAAGAGCTTGTGAAAAAGAGTTGTTAGAGACATTTGATTTAAGTGGTAGCGTTGTAAAACAGGAATTTTATAATTTAAACAAGAATGAGTTAGATGCATTAAATGTTTTACAAAGTAATGATAACATAGTAATTAGACCCGCAGACAAAGGTGGAGCCATTGTGATCTTTGACAGTGACTTTTATGGAACCAAAATGGAAAATATGTTAGCTGAAACAGATACTTATCAACTTTTAAGTAATTATCAACCGAACAAAATTATCAAAGAAGTGCATAGTGAATTATATGACTTCTTCATGAATGGGATGATTGATAATGAGTTATATAGATATGTTTAGTGGAGACACCTCTACAGTTCCTACATTTAGAGGCATACCTAAGATTCACAAGGATTTGTCAAATCCCCCCCATGATACCCATTGTATCAAAAGGATGGTTGACAGAACTTATTTCTATATACACAGAAAAACAGCTTAGACCAATAGTGGTGCAAGCAGACTCAGTCATCAGAGACACACAACAGTTTTTAGAAACATTTTCAGAACATGCAGCTATAGAGGACATCTCCAAATGTTTCTTAGTAACTCTAGAAGTAGCCTCTCTATTCATGGCAATTACCAATACAGTTGGCATGGAATATGTGAGACTATTTTTAATAGATAAAGGGATGTCCAGAGAACTTATTATGAGAGTCATGATGTTGATGGAAATCATTTTATGTAAGAAAATTTGTTCATATGGTGAATCCTATTCTTTGCAAACAAATGGAGTGGTGATGGATACTCCCCCTGCGCCAGCTCTTATGCCAATCTAGTGATGGCGTATTAGGAATATACACGTCACTGACAATATACAGTTTAAAGACTACATCAGATATTACAAACATTTTGTAGATGATGTTTTCCTTGTTTGGGGAGGTACTGAAAAGAATTACAAGAATTTATAGAATACATTAATGGCACGACAAAGTTTTTGTCCTTCACAGCACACTGGTCATTGGACAGGATAGAGTTCCTAGATGTCCTGGTATGCAAACATGGAAATGATATTCAAACTGAGATGTATAGAAAGAGTTGCAGAAGGAATAACCTCCTACACCGAAATAGTATGCCCCCCCCACATATATATCAAAAAACCCAAGCACTGAGGGCCTCTAGACTGACAAGTCAAGATTCTGACTTTCATGAAACTCTAGCCACTTTGAAATATGAATTTAAAGAGAGAGGTTACAAAACTAATGATTGCAGGAAGCTATTTGACAACATGGAAGCCAATAGACAAGTACGAGGCAAACCCTTTTTCAATAGAGACAACAACTGACAGAAAGAACTAAGAAATAATAGATCACTACATGTCAATAGGTTGATTATTCCATATACAAGTAATAACAACAAAATACAAGAAATAGTGAAGAAGCACTGGAATATATTGACGGTGGAGGAGAAAATTCTAGGACTGGTAGGAACTACACCGATATATTCATACAAGAACGCCAAGTCCTTGAAAAGACTACTGTGTTATGAACAGTATAAAACAAGCAGAATAAAATCAGATAGGAAAGGGGTGTTTGCATGCAGGCACTGCAATCAATGCCCCTACATGGCAAATGATAATGCCTTTAGACATCTAGACGCAGGTAGCATCTACACATTTCAACATTATGCAGACTGCAAATCCCGTGACCTAATATATTTAGCAAAATGTCAGAAATGCACTTCTTTTTATATAGGTAAGACCAATAGGACTTTACGTGAAAGGGTTAGAGAACACTTATATGCAATTCGAAAAGAAGATGACAGAAATGCCTTAGCCAAGCATGTAATTAACAATGATCTGACTCATAAGTTTGTCTTCCTAGCCGTAGAGTTGATCAGCAAGACTATCAGATTAGGGAACATTAGGAATTATACAGAAAAACATGAAAACAAATAGATTCTGAAGTTACAAGCTGATAAGGTCCATGGCCTTTATGAGAAAATTTCTTTGAAACCGTTTTTGGCAGACAGACCTCTTATCCAATAAGTCACTATCTATAAAGTTTATTTCCACCAGTGATATCCATAGAGACTTACTAATCTAGTAAATTACTTGTTTAGATTAGACTCAATTCAGCATTAGTACAACTCATAGATATACACGAGCAAATTTTATGGATCAACCTCCCCTGTGGATTAACAATGTTATTTTTTACTTTGTGTTCCAATAGTGTCATAATTCGTTTTATTTAGATACATATATATTTACATATAAAAGTCTGCCATAGACACTAGTTATGCATCAATGGACAGATTTATCACAGAGGAGATTTTTATGAAAACAGGCAACATATCTGTACATATATATTTATATTAGTGGAATGTAATCAGTCTGTTTCTATATACATTGCATGTTACATTATGAGTTTGTATGGCCATACTGTGATATTATAAGTTATTAACATGTCTTGATACATGCTTTATTTATTTATTTATTTATTTATTTTTTGTTATCAATACTGATTTTAATTTAAAGTGGGATTTTATAATAATGCATTTTTTACATGATTTTATACACAGGTGTTTTATATGGTTGTTTATTAATACCACATATAGTGACTGTAACATCTAAGTATTTAATAACTTATATGTTTCTTATGCTTTGATTTATTTTATATTCTGTATTATGAGTTTATACTGCCATCTAGTGACGATTCGTGGCATTTATATGTTTTATATATTTTTTATATACTTGCTAAAAGCTGATGTCTTGAATTTTATATGGGATTTTAGAAAAGTTGTTTATATAAGAACTATTATATAGAGGTTTCATATGGCAGCTAATCAATACTGTATACAGTTATTTCAATTTAGTTTAAAGCACCTAAGGATTTTATAAACCCTGTAGCCTATAACTTAAGGAGCTAGACATTTGATTGGCTAGAGAGCTATTCATCATAGCCACCTGGAGATATTTAAATAGAAGTTTTCTTTGTATTAGCCATTAAGTCTGAAGAAGCGTTCATAGTAACGCGAAAGTGCTCACTACATTTTTATTTTTATTTTTATGAGTTATTTTCAATAAAAGTCTTCTTCGCTTTGGATGGTGTTGCCTCTGGAGTTACTGTTATGACTCTGTCATAGTCCATGTTGGCGTGAATGACTTGAGACGTACCTCTCTGGACTATATGAAGAGAGACATTATTCAGCTCACTGATTATGTGTCCCAGGAAGGTATGTCCCTAGCCTTACGCAGCATTCTGCCATCACCAAGAATGATGCCTCAATACAAACAGAAAATGATTGACTTTAACAACTGGCTTAGTTTCTGGTGTTATTCCAGGGGGATCCAATACCTGACAGCCTGGGAAGATAAGATCAACAGACCATGATGTTTTGCCAGAGATGGCCTGCATCTGTCTCACCTTGGCTTCAGGCTTCTGGCAAAGGCTCTTGCCTCCCCTATAGGGCCTTTTTTAGGAAAAGTGATGAGGTTAAAACTACCAAAATAAAATTTTCAACCAAACACAAATTAAAGGTCAATAACCACAAATAAGAGCACTAAAGTTGCGAGTCCTCAGTGTTCAGTTTATTTGAATAAAAGTTGAGCACTTTCATCAATATGATTGACTTATTCAGAACAAAAGAAAAAAAACATCCAAATCAGGTTTAAATATAGAATACCACATACTAATTGGTTCACCTCTAACCAATGCCATCAAATAATGTTTTCAGTTCATAAATATTAATAAGTAAATGCAAGTTGTAAATACTTGAAACGAAACTAAATTAAAGGTCATGCTGCTAAACTCTAGGAATCTAAATATGAAACTGCACTCATTGCAAACATTCCTAACACTGGAAAATGCTGACATCTGTGCAGTCACAGAAATGTGTTTCAAAGCTGTGGAGAGCACCCCAGCCTTACCTGGTTACTCATACTATCATACATTCAGACCCCAAACTGTGGGCAGTAAAGCAAAAGGGGGTGGAGTTTCAATATGCATTAAAGACATACACACCTCCAGGCTGGTCAAACAGTATGACTCACAGGAGACACTCTAGGTGCAGTTAACCATTGACAAGACCCCTATTCAAATCATAGCTAGCTACTGGCCTCCAAATCTAACTCAAGATGCCCAATCTACCTATTTGAACCTGTTTGAATCTATCAAGATTCAACACTTTACCCTGATCCTGAATGACTTTAACTTCCCAAGCATAGATTGGAAGAACTACTCATGCCAGAACACAAATTCCTAGAGATTCCTTGATTTTGTCAATGCAAATGCCTTGGAACAGCTAGTCGAGACCCCCACAAAAGGTGATAATATCTTGGACGTGGTATTAACCAACATGAGTAACCACTGCAACATCCCTATAATATCATCCTCCCCGGTAAGATCCAACCACAAAGAGGTCACTTTCGAAGTCACCATCTCCCCCAACCCCCCTGTAGCTAGGATCAGACATAAAAACTTCTCCAAAGCTGATTACACCCTCCTGAGGGATGGTATAAACAGCTTCACAGCCCGGTCCCCCTCTCCCTCTGTAGGAAGGGGCGCCAATATCAAAAACTACACCAAAGCACTATACAAGCATTTATATAGATGCATGAAATCAGGAATACCAGACAGGACTAAATCATCCCCCGCAAGGAAGAGTAAACCTGTCTGGTGGACATCTGCAATAAAAAAACTCTGTAACAAAAAGAAAAAAATTGCTGTCCAGGACCAAGAAGGTGCAGGTGCCCAACTGGAAGCAGTACCACCTTAGCCTGAACAAGCAAATAAGAACACTAGTGAAATCCTCCAAAGCAAATTTCAAGTAGGCCACATCTACTAGAGACAATCATAAGGCCTTCTTCACATATGTCTGCAATCTCAAAGGAAGTACCCAGATCAAGGACACCACATATACAAATGCTGTAGATAGAGCAAACTTGCTGGCTGACAGATTAAGTGAAAACTTTACTGCTCTGTCCCTCCATCAGTAAATCAGTACATCCCCAGTACCTGCCCCCTTCCCCTTATATCCAGGGAACACGTCATCACTGCTCTCTCAAAGGCAAAAAATGCAGCATCCATGGGACCCGATAACATCCCAGGCTGCATCCTACGTGAACTCAGGTAGGAACTTGCAGCACCTTTAGGCACCCTATTCAACCAAAGCGTGAGTACTGACTTCATCCCAGCTGAGTGGAAGACAGCCACTGGCATCCCTTTACACAATGGTGGAGTGTCCACCAATCCAGGAAATTAAAGACTGATCAGCCTAACTAGCCTGATCTGTAAGGACATGGAACAGATTATCATGGACCTCATTAACAAGGACATTGGCAACCTCATAAACACTTGATCCCGCATAGTTTGGCTTTGTCAAGGGGAGGTCATGTCTGCTAAATTTGGTCGACTTCTTTGAGACAGTCACCAGAGCCAGAGATAATGGGAAGACGCTGCACACCACCTACACTGACCTGGCCAAAGCCTTCGACACTATTCTCCACTCAGGTATAATAGATAAACTCTCTCAACTAGGCATCAAACCATATGTTACCAGATGGGAAGAAACTGGCTAACTGATTTATTTTATTTATTTAAGTTTGATGCCTGGGGAAGTCCACTGGGCCAAGAAGAGCCCATTTTCAGTGAAGGCTCTGGGACAAACATTCCACAGTAATTGCAAGTTACATTTCACATGTTACAAAATTACATAGTTCTTACAGCTAATTAACATTTACAGATACAGTCCATGATATTTGCAATTGGCTTGTCACAATGTTACAAAAATGAAAGACATAATGCAATACAGAAATTTCAACATTTACATACAGTGAATATTTTGTTATAAACGCAATTGTAGGTTTAACATTTCAAAATATATAACTACTAGCCATTGGTAGTTTAGGAAATATTATGCCTAGAGAGGGTAATAGTATATTTGAGACTGGAGAGTATAGTACAATAGATATTAGAGAGGAAATTTGTTTTTGCGAGGAGAGGTATTGTTTTGGGTGGGCTGAAGTAATAGCAGAGGTAGTTGGATGAGTCAGAGCAAGATGGAATTAGGGTGGGTTTAAGTTGGAGCATGGCAAGGGCATTCCCATTTGGAAGAAAGATGAGAGAGTAGCTGAGATTTGAAATTTGTATGGTTAGGTAGAACCCACGTAGTCAAAATAGGGGAAGCCACCTCAAGCAGTAGACCAGTAACAAGCGACGTACCCCAGAGTTCGGTCTTGGGGCCTCTGTTATTTGGGATATACTTTTCTGAGGTACAGGCCAAAACCTGTGGGTATGGCTGATCAAGTTTGCAGATGACTGCAAGCCGGGTACTGTCATCAGTTCCCCTAGTGATGTGGACATCCTCCAAGAGGGTCTCACTCAGACAAATGACTGGTGCCACTACATGGTCTCAAGCTGAATACCAAAAAATGCATCATCATCCCCTTTGGGGCGAGCAACGTCCCCACAAATTATCACATTAATAACAGTGTCCTAAGCATGCAATCAGTTGTGAGGAATCTGGGCACTTAGGCTGATAGCAACCTGACTTTTGATCACCATGTTGCCTCCATTGCAAGGAAAGCCTTATACATGGCCCACCACATAAGTAAGGGTATCTCATCCAGGGACAAGGAGGTCATACAATCCTTGTATTCTTCTCTTATAAGGCCCATTATTGAGTACAATGCCCCTTTCAACATGTGCCTTGCAAAGCACATGCAGCAGCTGGAGAGACCACAGAGGTTCTTCACCAGGAGAATCCAGGGCCTCAAACATCTACCATACACATAGAGGCTAAAAGTGCCTGTTTGTAGCTCAGTTTCCTGTGCTTTCTCCTATTAAACTAGTGAACTTGGGTATCCTGAGGCAATGTAGCAACTGCCTCATGTACACTGAAAACCCTCTCCTCTTACCTGCCAACACTCACACTTGCAAGAGATGCACTTATATATCCAAATTGGAAGCCATACACTCACCACCCAAGACCTGAATAGCTGGTCAAGAGGAGGAGGTCAACAATTGCACCACACCACATGGAACACATAGCCCTCCAGAACACACACCAGCTCTGTTTTCACATAAAAGCACAAACCACATATCCATCTTCGCTGAGGCTCTCAAAAAAATCTACCCAAACAGCAGAGACCTCTAAGACAGAAATGCACTTGACCACAACACAACACTAATCATGAAGCACATAACTCTCCTAAACAGTGTGCCACTCAACCAATGCCCCTAAGGCAGAACAGCATGCCCAACACACTAAGTCCTAGGTGACTCAATGGTGAGGCACACTGATGTCCCACTCACTAGGTTGAATAAGGAAAATGTAACAGTCAGCTGCCTGTCAGGCACCAGGATCTTCCACATAACGCATGCACTCAGGTCCCTCAACAACAGGTACAAATATGACTCTGTCATTGTACATGTGGGTGTGAATGACCTAAGACCTACCTCCCTGGACTACATGAAGAAAGACATGGAGGAGCTCTCGGATTATGAAGCCCAGGTGGATATGACCCTAGCCCCGAACAGCATCCTACCATCATCCAGAATGATACTACAGTACAAGCAGAAAATGATTTATTTCAACAACTGTCTAAGTTTCTGGTGTCATTCTAAGGGGATCCAGTATCTGTCTGCCTGGGATGACATGATTGACAGACCTCGATGCTTTGCCAGAAATGGCCTGCATCTGTCATCCCTGGGCTTCAAGATACTGGCTAAGGCTGGTGCCACCCCTATAGTGCTTTTTTTAGGTGGTGTTCCAAAGACCAAATTACCACCATAACAGCTACAAACAAATGCAATCTGAGGGTCATGCTGCTCAGTGCTAGTAGTCTAAATCTCAAAATGCACTCGCTCAAAGCACTCCTTAAAATGGAGAACATTGATATTTGTGCTGTAAAAGAGACCTGGTTCAAGGCAGCAAAATGCACCCCTGCACTACCAGGCTATAAATCATTCCACACCTTTCTGCCCCAGAAATTGGACTGAAGCTCCAAAGGTGGTGGTGTTTACATATTCTTAAAGGATGCGCACACCTCCGGACTGGTAGCCCAACATAACACATCTAAGATACTTCAGGTGCAGCTAACATTGGGTAAGACAGTGATTCAGGTCATAGCCTGTTATATGTCCCCAACCATGTCCCAAGACACACACTTCACGTTCCTAAGCACCCTGGAGAATATTAGGGTCCAACCTAACACTCTCATATTGGGCGACTTCAACTACCCCTCCATTAACTCGCAAAATACTAATGTACCAATACACTTGCCCAACGCTTTCTGGAATTCATTAATTCCAATGCCCTGGACCAGCTTGTTTTTATCCCCACTAGAGGTAGCAACATCCTTGACCTGGTCATTACTAACATTGGCAACCGCTGCTCTACGCCAATAGTCAATTCCTCCCTGGTTAGATCCGACCACAAACTAATCACCTTGGAAACCCACATCCCTCCCACCCCCACAAAGGTAACCACCATGAAAAACTTCTCCAAAGCTAACTTTGGGCTCCTAAAAACAGAGGTGGCTAACTTCACAGCACCCATGCAAATGAAGAATAGTTGAATGACTGCTGAATCATATACCAATGCACTGTACGAACATGTACACAAATGCATGGATCTCGCCATACCCAATAGAACCAAGACGCTCTCCTCAAAAAAAAAAAGGAAGCCAATCTGGTGGTCCCCTGCCATAAACAAACTCTACAACAGAAGGAGGAAACCGATGCAGAATAAGGTGAAGTTTCAAGACTGGAAAAACTCCATTATCAGCCTCAATAAAAGGTTGAGATCTCTCATCAAATCCTCTAAAGCTAGCTATGAAAACAGAATTGCAGCAGATAGTAAAGACACCCACAAGGCCTTCTATAGTTATGTAAAGAATCTCCATGGCAATACACAGATTTGCTCTGAGCTACTGCACAACGGTACCTCCTATACCGAGCCAACAGATATTGCCAATATACTGGCTGGCAGATTCAGTACCAACTTTACCCCTCACTCCAAAATGGACCAATCACAATACCAGTAGATTGCAAGTCACCCAGTATTACAGCTGCACAGGTTAAAACAGCATTGTCCAAGGCCAAGAATACAGTTTCTGTGGGACCAGACAATATCCCCGGCTGTGTTCTACATAAACTACTGAGTGACTTGGCACCTCACCTGTGTGCCCTGTTCAATCACAGCTTCACCTCAGGCTTTATCCTTACTGAATGGCGCACTGCTACAGTCATCCCTCTCCACAAGGGAAGAGCGACTACAGACCCCGGGAACTATCGCCCCATTAGCCTGATGAGTCTGATGTGCAAAGCTATGGAATGCATCATCATGATCTAATAAAGAAGGATATAGGGAATCTCCAAACAATGGATCCTACACAGTTTGGTTTTGTGAAGGGTAGATCATGCCAGCTCAACATGGTCAACTTCTTTGAGTCAGTGACCAGAGCTGTGTATGAAGTCAAGGTGGTTCATACAGCCTACCTTGATCTGGCCAAGGTATTTGATACCATTCCCCACTCAGGAATCATAGAAAACTCACTAATCTAGGCATCAACCCCTATATCTCTAGGTGGGTTGCAAACTGGCTCACAGATAGAACCCACAGTGTGAAAGTAGCTGACCTCAAGTCAGATTGACCAGTCATGAGTGGAGTCCCACAGGGTTTGGACCTGGGTCCTCTCCTGTTTGGTATCTACTTCTCTGAAGACAGGTCAACAGGAAGGGACTCTGGCTGACAAAGTTTGCAGATGATTGCAAGGTGGGAGCTGTTATTAACTCCCCAAGTGATGTTGACATCCTACAGAAGGGCCTCAATGAGACCAACGACTGGTGCCAGAACCATGGTCTTAAGCTCAATGCCAAAAAATGTGTCGTCATCCCCCTTGGGAAAAACCCAATCCCCTTGAATTACCACATCGAAGGTAGTCCACTGAACACAGAAGGTGTTATAAGAGATCTAGGAACACAGGTTGACAGTAACCTCTCTTTTGATCACCACATTGCCACTTTGGTCAGAAAGTCCTTCTATGTGGCACATCTCATTACTTAGGGTTTTGCATCCAGGAAGGAAGAGGTCATTGTCTCCCTCTACTCTTCCCTCATTAGGCCAATCATCGAGTACAATGCCCCTTTTGTCACGTACCTCACTAGACACCTGCAACAACTGGAGAGGCCACAAAAGTACCTCATAAAGAGTATCCTAGGCCTTAAACTCTTGTCCTATATGGACAGACTCAAAAAACTCCAACTATTCTTGGTCTCATATCGCCTACTTAGATGCGATCTCTGCTTGACTTACAAAGCCATGTCAGACCTAGCTCTGTTAAAAATGCTACATCTAAAGAAATCCCAATCCCACCGCACCACATTTTCCAGAGCCCTCAACCTCATTACCACAATCAACTGAACATGCTGGAGGGGCAGGTTCATAATCCAGAGACTGCCCATGCTCTGGAATAGACTTCCCATACATGTCAAGCACAGCACCTCACTGGCCCTCTTCAAAAGGAATCTTGCTGAGTGGATGGGAAATAGAAAATTCACCCCGGGGATCACTCCAGTGGCTCTACTTGACAGAGGCATTAGGAACTAAGGTCGGGTGGCATGATGCCAGGGTAATCCTATGGGCTAGGTTTGTAAAGGCTTCAGGCCCATTAGCCTAGAACACACCTACGAATCTATGAACCCATAAAAGCCCTATCCCTTTACTCAGTTGCATACAGACTCCTCAGAGGTGACCTGTGTCTGGCATACAAGGCGATCATGGACCCCACCTTGATGGGACTGCTGCATATCCGCAAGTCAAGCTCCACTTGAGTAACCTGCATGCTCGGCCTCAACCTGGCCTGTGACATCAACAAGACTTGTTGGTGGGACAAATGTGTCACAGAGACTCCCCATCTATGGAATAGACTCCCTCTCCACATCAAGCAGAGTATCTCTTTACCACCTTTTAAACACAACCTGGATAACTGGATGGCAAACAGAAAATATACTCCTGGGGTTCCACTCGTGTCCCTGCTGGACAGGGGCATCAGGTGCTGATTTATCTAAACATGGGCCAAACTCTTAGGCTTATAAGGCCCTCAAGGCCAATAGCCTAGTATCCTCCTATAATCCTATGATCTGCTAAACCATAAGGCCTCCGCTGAACAAATGAAGGGTTCTGATGTTGACATAAACGATGACAAGATTTATTATCTGCATCAATCTTAGTAAATTATTCATGCTTGTCCAGACCTTATAGGTAGTGTTTAGGCCATATGAATAATTCTGAGTTTTATATCCATCAGATATTGTATTTTGTAAACTTAGACCATATAGTTTCAATAGAAAAGTATTGTTCAAGTATGTATAAACTCTACAACAGATGTTGGACTCAGCAAGCCTAGCCAAGAGTTTGGCTCAACCTGGTCTGTGACATCAACAAGACTTGTTGGCTGGACAGATATGTGTCACAGAGACTCCCTCATCTATGGAATAGACTCCCTCTCCACATGTGCCTTAACACCTAATGTGTGATAAGAGACCTTGGGACCCAGCTGGACAGTACTCTCTCCTTTGATAGTCACATCGCCACAGTAGTCAGAAAGCCCTTGTACGTGGCACACCTCATCATAAAAGGGTTCTCATCCAGGAAAAAAGAGGTCATTGTTCCTCTTTACTCGACACTCATTAGACCCATTATAGAGTACAACGCCCCTTTTGGAATGTACCTCACAAGACATCTGCAGCAGCTGGAAAGGCCACAGAAGTACCTCACAAAGAGGATTACTGGCCTCAAACAAATGCTCTACACTGACTGTCTCAATAAACTCCAGCTTTATTCCATAGCATATCACCTACTCCGAGGTGATCTCTGCCTAACATATAAAGCTATGTCAAACCCAGAGCTGCTGGACATGCTACACCTAAAGAAATCCCAATCCCTCCAAGCTACTCGCTCTAGGGACCTAAACCCTTATCACCACAATAAACAGGACATGCTGGAGGCATAGATTCCTGTCCCAGAGAATTCCCATACTCTGAAACAGGCTACCCATTTATGTCAAGCAAAGTTCTTCATTAGCACTCTTCAAGAAAAATCTTGATGAGTGGATGGGAAATAGGAAATACACCCCGGGGATCACTTCTGTGTCTCTGCTCAACAGTGGCACAGGAAAATAACTTTTTTGGGTGGCGTAAGCCAGGGAACCCTGTTGGCTAGGCTTACATAGGCCCTTGGGCCGATAGCCTAGTACCTACCTATGAACCTATGAACCAATGCTCTACTTGAGGAATGATGGCTTTGCACATCTACTCATTGGTGTCCTAGATGTCCCAGTGTATGCATTTCATCACAACACACATGAATGACTTGTTGCGGAATGTTTAGTGAATCAAGTAAAATTGCTTAATGGTTGGATGAAGATCAGTGTCAATGGAACCCTCCACCTTGCTATGAGTGCGGTCTGTAGTATTTGTGTAGGTGAGCTCAGAGGCATCATAGCGTGTTTTTAGGTTGTGCTCTGAAGTGAAGAGTTAGGTGCATACTTGTTGAATGGCTACATGATCAGTGTTTGCTTCAATGACAACCCACATAAATGAAGTGTTAAGAAAATCTTAGTATTTATAACAGTACTTAATGGTCAAATGGACACCTGTATTAATGGAACCCTCATCCTTTTGATCACTGTTGTCAATAACATTTGTATGGGTGAGCTCATAGACATACATAGTATGTTATAAGGTAGCATTTTGAAGAGAACAGTTAAGTACTACGTTACTATACTACTGTGAAATACATTATCCTATATCAGCAGCCTCATAGCCACAATAAACTTAAAGCTAATCTATGCATACATAGTAGATAAATCCAGGAAGTTACAGAAAGGTATATATTTAACTAAAGATGTAATGACTGATTTCATAGGTTTAAAGGTCCATAGGTTAATACAAGGCTGTTGATCTGGTGGATGATTTCTGTTCTAGGCATAATATCCCATTAGAATTTTCCAAGACATAAATTAGCATCAGACCTCACTGGAATGAAGTGCATTATGCATAGTTTAATCCCCTTTTCATAAGGTCTTTAGGGGCTGGACCAATTGTACACACATGATCAACTATCCAATTGTCCAGGTTACACATAAAAAAGGTCTGATAGCTACACTGCTTTACATCCATGGGAAGTCTATTCCTTAAAATAGGAATTCTCAGTGATAGATTTCTATCACACTAGCAGGTTCTGTTTCTGTTTTTATGGGAGTTTTAGACATTATGAGCAACTGTTTCCGATGTTTTTAACTTTTGTGGATTTTTAAGATGTTGCATGGGACCAGAATCACTGAGGCACTGAATGTTAAGACACAGATCCTCTTTCAGACATTGATGCATCCATGGGTCCTGACAATATCCCTGGATGCATCTTAAATAGTATGAAACCTGATTTAGCCAACCCCCTATCAACGCATTCACCCTCCAACGCCATACAGATTTTGTACCAAGTAAATGTAGAACAGCTATAGTCATTCCCCTGTATAAAGGAGGACCCACCACAGACCTAGGAAATTGCAAACCAATAAGCCCGACCAGCCTCAAATTCATATCTAATGAAATAATTATCATGGAACTAACCAATTAAGACATAGGGAACCTCCAAACTCTGGACTTTTGTTTAGACTTAACCTTTTGAATTTACTCAGCCTTGTGGACTTTTTTGAAAAAGTCACGAAAGTAATGGATGGAGGTAAAACAGTACACATTGCATACCCTGAACTGGCCAAATTTTTTTGACACAATCTAATGCTCGCTCATACTATTAAAGCTAAATAAAGTAGGTATAAACCCCTATGTAACTTGCTGGATTGCCAACTTGCTTGTAAATAGAATGCGGGAAATCAAAAAAGTGGAAGTTACCTCCACAAGGAGAATAGTCACCAGTGGAGTCCCTCAGGGTTTCTATGCCGAGACCTCACCTGTTTGTCATCTACCTCTCTGAAATAAAAGCCAGTGCTAAAAGGCTGTGGCTGAATATTTTTGCAGATGGCTGCCAGCTAAGACTACACAATACACAAATGACTTATCCAACCAACAACAAAGTTTGTTCTGAATAAATAACTGAAGCTAAATGACAAAAAATGAATTAGAATTTCCTCTGCGAAGGCGTTGACCCCTCCGGGCTACTACATTGAGAATGAGCCCCTAAGGATTCACCCATTTGTTCAGGATTTTGAAACCTATGAGGAGAGTAACTTAACTTTTCACCAACATGTGTCCATTGTTGTAAGAAAGTCCTTCTATATTGCACAGCTTATAAACAAAGGGATTCTGTTTAGATCTAGGGATGTCATTGTCCCCCTTTACTCAACCATCATTAGGCCAGTCATTATGTATAATGCCCACTTTGGCATGTATATGTCCAGACACATGCAACAACTGTAATGCTCACAGAGATTTCTTAATTAAAGGATACAAGGCCTAAACAATCAGTCTTACACTGACTGACTTGAAGTCCATTAACTATACTCAGCATTCTACAGACCACTAAAATGTTACCTGTGTCTGGAATACAGGGCATCCTCCAACTTAATAGTGATGTATTTACTGCACATCCACAAGTCAGGTGTCATCAGAAAAACTTGATCTAGGGATCTAAATATCTTGCACAACTTCAACAGAATGGTTTTGAGGGACAGGCAAATCTTGCAGATGATACCTCCGTTCTGGAACAGGCCCCCATCCACATAAAACAAAGTGTATCCTTGCCCATATTCAAGAGCAGCTTATATCTATGGATAGGGATCAAAATATTTATCCCAGGACTGCCCCTGTATTACAAATGAAAAAGAGGCAGCACTTAAATGCTTTTTCTCATGCATGGATCCCTACAAGTTATTTACTGTATATCTTCAATTATTCTCACTAAGGGTAATATATAATTATCGACTATGGGATGGCTATGACCAATCTAACACCAAATGTTAATTCAATCTTCAACAGTCAAATTGTAAAGGCTTTAAAAGTCTGCATAGGCAGCAAGCCTAGTATTTAGCTATGCATTTAGGTGGGAAAGAGAGAAAGTTATGATAGCTCATGGAAGACATGCACTTAACTGACACAGGACAGAAACACCACCTTCCTTCTAGCTGGGTAATCTGCCTAGCCAAATGCATACAAAAAGGGGCATTATACTCTGATATTGGCCTTATTAGGAGGGATTAGAGGGGCATGATGACTTACTTAGATGTAGAGGAAATCCCATGTTGATTAGACTGGCTGTATTAAACAACTTCCTAACAGTAGACACACTGTGGTCAAAGAATAGTTTGTTGTCTATGAAATTGTCCATGTCTGTAATGATAGAGTCACTTTTTAAGGGAATATCAACTGTGTGTTAAGACTATGAGTGTAGAGGTTTGCCAAAGGAAACAATGCTATATTTTTGCCATTTAATATCCGTCCATGTTCAAAGCACCACTTATTAGTGTGTGTCAAGCTGTCTTGGGGAATCTGGAGGACAGCAGAGAAATTTAAGACAGTTCTTTTCTAGTAAGCAACCATCAGCATGGCATGGCAAAACAACACTGCATTACACAAGTACATTTTAATTTACATAGCAACTCTGTCCATCAGGCAAATAGCTTCATTTCCCTGTATGGATGATGAGGTTGACAGGGATGTGGCACAGGTATCATCACGTGCACAGAGTGTTGTGTGGGGGTGCAGGAGGCCTAGGCTGACTCAAAAGGCTGACAGCATGTGTGTTAGTCAGGAAGGGAAGCAGGCAAGATGGACCATGGAAATGTGCCATGTGTGTCTGTAGGTGGCTTGAATTTGACAGTGGTGTGTGAGTGTGTGCATGTACACCATCAATGCTACATCTGTGTATGTCAGACTGCTTTGAACCATGCATTGTAGAGCTGATAGTTCACAGTCTCTGGATCTGAACATGGGACCTGCCTCTGCCAGGAGTTGCACTGGCACATCCATGTCCAAGGTCAGAATTGGTGCTAGTACCTAACAGTGACTGCTGTCTGCTGGGACCATGTCCTCCATGGGAAAGCCCAGGACAATAAATCCATGGCCTGCCACCTCTTGGTGTGGACAGCACACTCCCCTCTGGAGCTCTGGATGTACAGCCACTATGGGAGTTTGATTTTGTATGGCCACATGGACTTTCAGCAGAAGGGATTGCTGACCTACGTCCATGAGTCCGACGCTCAACTC
Organism: Protopterus annectens; assembly: GCF_019279795.1. Lineage (NCBI taxonomy): Eukaryota > Metazoa > Chordata > Ceratodontiformes > Protopteridae > Protopterus > Protopterus annectens. The sequence continues at coordinate 796,176,040 of NC_056745.1, forward strand.
CAACCAGACATTCCAGCACAGACAATGTGTGTTCCAAGACAGATATTCTGTGATCTGTCTCAGTCCACCTTCTTTCTACTGCATCAATGAACCAATGCTGGGTGTCAGCAATGTGGTGGAAGCAGTCTCAGATGTCAGACTGTGCTGCATCTATAACCCTGACCATACATTTGGATTTCCTTTCAGAATGTGCCTGTGCCTCCATGATGGCCCAAAACATACGCTGAGTGATCTGTGATGTGACACCTGCAACAGGTGGTGGATGGACAGCAGGCCTCCTACAAGCACCCCTTTCAATCCACCTGTGTGGAACCTCACCAGATCTCTGGCTATGGCCAGTGTCTACAGTCACTGGAACCATAGCTGCCACACTTTCCTGTTCAATGTTCCCACCAACTGAGTGTCCACATCTGTGGCCTCTGGGGACTGGATATGTGTATGCATACTGACTGTGTGTGGTAACAATGAGGGCAGAAGAGGGATGTCAACCTCTGGGACAGATTCATCCCTGAAACCTCCACCTGTGCCTCTCTCTGGACACCATCAACATCAGAGTCTGATGAGACACTGACATCAGGTTGTATAGGGGATAGAGACCAACCACCCAGTTACCTGTGATAAGAAAGGAAAAAGCAGTGCATTAATACCTGCACTATTATGCTCTACAGTACTATGTTGCAATATATGTAAAGATCTATACACTGTTGTCACTATTACAGACCTGTTTAAAACCCAACCTCATATAGTAGAACATAAGGACATTACTTTTCCCACAAACAACTGTAGTTACTTGTAAATAAAAGCTCTTTACACAGTAATCTCATCAGCAATTAGGTACACTGTTTATATTTTTGAAGACTTTGCACAGTTGACACATGTCAATCTGTAATGTCCTGACAATGCTGTCACATCTATCAGTGTGGCCACAACTACAAGGCATAGGTATGATTCTTAAATATGTACAGTAAGAAAATATCTGTGCAGTTTGTTATCATGCCAACAGTACAGCAATCCAGGCAGCAGGCCTGGAATGGCACCTTAGGGAATAGATTGCTGTAAATCGACATCTGTAACAAAACAGTGTCATGCTTACCAGGACCAGGACCATGGCCTTGTCCAATACCTGACAGACCTGTGAACAGTTGAGGAAGAGGTAATGTATGTACCACTGCATGTTGCATCACAACAAGGTAATATGTACATATATCTCACATTTACAGTAGCTACTATGTTAATTATGTTGGTCAAAATCTGAGCATGAGAGTCAAACTGAAGTTAACCCCCCAAAGAACAAAGACCTGACATGCATGTAAATATATATACACCCTGACATACTGAATGCTACAATATTCCAATGCTGTTCAAACTAAGCTTACCTAAAAGCTCCTCTGCTGTGGAAACTGTGGCACCCAAATCCATGTTGTACAGTGTGATGGATGCCTGGGAGCTGGTGTGTGCTTCTAGGTTTACCAGGAATTCCTCAGTGGCTGAGAGTGGTTGTTCTGCTGCAAGCTATCCACCAGTGACAGCACGATCCCTGGCTACATCTGCTGCTTTTCTGCATGCAGCGCTAACCATGTCTGTTGCACTGTGTTGAACCTACTCATATGTCCTGCTCTGGTGACCTATGGCATTCACATCATGGACAAGGTCAGCGCAGAGTGCTGCCCAGTGTGCCCTGTTTTGCCTTCCTCTGGACAGTAGGAGTTCATGTTGTTGCTGGAGGCCTTCCAGTATTATATCATTCTCTGCATCCATGAAAGGGGGACAGTGTCTGGGATACGTTTCCTGTAAGAAAACAAAATGGGAACACATGTCAGGATCACATCTGTGGAAGTACAATTTGTAGAGATACAGCAAGAAGAGAATGTCAGGCAGTATCCACTGCTTGATCACACATGTTATATTCCACAGTGTGCAAACATACTAAGTGTGTGGATACAACTAAGATAGTAGCAATAGTCACCAATTTTCATGTGTGTCATGACAGATACTGCTGTAGGATCATATACCCAACACTGGAGTCCATTGTAGTGTGTACCTAGGGGAACCCCCCCTCCCTCGATAATATGTCAAAACAACAGTGCCAAACAAGTAGCAGTGTGCTATTACAACCACTATAAATGGACAGTCCCACAAGACCAGTGTGCCACATTGATAAAAAGCATTCCACCCTTGATGTATTGTATGTCCTCTTAGGTGCAACAAATCTGGAAATCAATGACATATCTTCATCACAGTTCTAAGAAAGGCTTAATTCCCATTCCCCCAAAGGATATTCACACATATGCATCATGTTGTAAACAAAAAGGTTACATACCTGATGGAGTACAATACTCCTCTGTTGATATATGCAGATATATAAAGTTTTGGCAATGCATTTACTGTGTGAAGAAAATTTCATACACACTACTTCCCCATAGCCAGCTGTTTGCCTTTAACATACTTCTTATTACAGATGATTGCCTCTTAACCAATCTGTGGTTCTGACATGCTAATTGCAACCAACACAGCTGATTTACAGTATCATCAGCTAATGAAATGCAACCAATGCACAAGATATAAGGCCCATAAGGTCTTCATGTAGATTAGAATCCCTTTTTGATATGTTATGCTGGCCATTACTGGGGTGAGGAGACTACATCATCGCAGAGAGTAGGTCTGTAGCAGATACTTTTACATACAGATGTGTGTGCTATAGGCTACAGCTGCTGCTGCATGCAATAGGCATATGCAGAGAGTGTGAACACTTTGGAGGACAACAAGCTGCAAGAGTAACTGTGGGAGCTGTGTCAGTCTCGTTGTAGAGGCAGAGCCAGAGTGAGGGTACCCTTTCCCCTCAAATTAAGGAATGTGTTTAAGATAAGTATGTTAGGAAACGGTATCACTAACAGAGTACTAGGCAACATGTTTGTGTCCTTGAGCAACACAGGAGGCAAATATAACATTAAGTCATCCATTTGGGCAACTGTCAGGCCATGTGTTACAGTCTGGTACTCATATAGAACATCTATACTGGCAGTCCTTGCTACTAGCAGGCACTTTATATGTGTATGTTAGTTGTGCAGCTGTGCTAATCTGTAATGTGATTATGAAAGATTGTGTACTGCACTCTGATATTAATGGACCTCATTTGCATTACATGAGTTAAAATCCTCTGTCAATGCATATTAATGCATGACCTGACACTTTATGCACTTATAGTGTTGCTATAGGGATATGTGAAACATGTTCCTATCTGCAGGCCTGTGACCATCATCAGTGAAAAGCAGACATTTGAGTTGGAATGCATTGTGTGGATAAAGAGTGCACAACTCATTCATTAATTGGCTGGCTTCAAATAATGCAATTTAAATGCTACATACCCTTGGATTTGAACCCAGGACTCTGTGTGGCAAAACTTGCACAGTATTTAACAGACTGAGCTGCTGAGTCACTATTACAGCAGGTGTATTTGTCAAGATGTAAGCGCACACATACAAGATGTGACATACGTTTTTTTACATCCATCATTATGTGAATGGATTTATATGGTTGTATTTCTCCTCCAGAGTCCCAGTTGAACATGTATGCTTCCATTAATATTTTAGCAGGTGTATTTCTAAATGTTACTGATAAACATGCACATTTACCTGCTATTAGAGACCTCACTTACATCCATTATTCCATGTCTGGCTTTCTACTGATGTATTCTTGCACCAGAATCCAAGATATACTCTCATTTATTCTATTACTATTTCAGCAAGTTTCTGTGATGCAGCACGGCACACACCTCCACTTAAACATGCTTAGTGATTGTAATTTGCAGTTGTTATATTTTGCTTAAACCACCTGTTTTAATTAACAGCTGTGTGGTGTGGCATGTTAATGCAGTTGTCTGCAGGTGCAGTGGTCTTGGGTTCAAATTAGGGGACACGTGTGTATTTTGTACATGTTTATTATCATTTAAAACACATATATCAATATATTGCCATTTAGCTGAGCTTAGCAATGGTGTGCGATGCATCGGATTGCTCAGTGTCACACAAAAAAAATTTTTAAAGAAAAGAAAAATGGGGAGATATGAAAGTGGTGAAATGGGGTGCAAGCATGGGGAAAAACATAGTGAAAGGCAGGTAGGGATGTGCTGGAAGGGTGTAATAAATAACCATAGCTGTTCATTTCTTGTACAGAAACAACTGTGCACTTTGACAGAATTTGTAGATGACTTTGGACTCCCACCCCAGAGAGAGGGGTGAGAACAACATAACTATGCTGTCAAGCCAGTTGGACAAAGTTATGTGTGCCCAGTAGACATGTGTGCAAAGTGGAGGGCTATGTAATGGGAAGATATATATTTTTTTTGGTACAGGTGCCCATTATTTTTTTTAAGGTGAGAGCGGAATTTTGGGGAAAGGACATAGGTACATGTTGGATAGGTAAGCTGGCTAGAGGAGGAAGCTTTTGCAGATATACAAGACAGACAAGACAGCAGACAGGAGTGGGGTGTGACACAAGAGGGGGTGAATACCTTGGATGGGGAGGGTATTGTGAAATCGCAGTCCCATGTGCCTCCACAAGGTAGCAGCATGACTCATGTCCCCAACCCAGGGACTGTTGGCACTGCTCTGTCACTGCCCTGGGGGTGGCAGTGGTGGAGGCTAGGCTCCGGGGCAAATCTGCCCCACCAGGGTTGCCAGCATGCTTTCTATCTGGCGCAGGCATCATCCAAACCCATGGTACATGAACCTGGACACCAAAACCAGCAGTTCATCATGGGTGACAGCTCTGGCACTACTCCCAGAGGGGGGCCCAGCCCTGTCCCATGGGCTAGAACTTCCTGACACAGCAGGTAGTACAGGGGCAGCAGAGAGGGCACCACCAGCCTGGGTCCCAGATATGCTGGGGCCTGGTGCCATGGCCGGAGGAGGCAAGGTAGGAGAATCAGCTGGAAGTAACCTACCTTGACAGGCTATAGTAAATTAGTTATAACAATAAGTTAAGGTTAGTAATAAACAAACTAATGTTAGTATTAAAATCATGGAACTTAATATTGATTAATTCAAATACATATTAAGATATATTATGTGGAACACAACATTAAACAACATAACGGTAAGCATATTAACAGCAAGCCAGTATGAAATAAGGCCAACAAAACAGCTAGTTTAACAAAATATATTAATATTAAATCATAATAATAAATAATAATAAATTAATGAAGACAAGGGGTGGGGTGAGAGAGAAAAACATACCATTTGTGATGTCACAGATGATATACCTAAAAAGACTACTAATATATATTTCTACAGGTATGAAGTGTCATTTGTGAGTACAGTGACTACAATTCTTCTATAGATGATGTAGTATGTACCTACCTCTCAAGCTATTAGAATGGAACAGTATGGGCCAAGCACTAACAAATGCAGGTACACAACTGCACTGTACTGTTTCACATAATGTGCACATACATGACTATCAAGGTGTTCTGTAAATGGATTTGAAAATACATTGCATTCCAGGTAATCACTTATCTGCTAATCATGGACCAGACAGATTGGGCAGTTGTAATACATTACAGAATATTGTGACAATTAAGAAGTATGTCATGTCATGTCTTAGTTGGCAGGCATGGGATTAAAACCCAAAAGCTGTGACTGCAGGGGACATCTGCAAATAATGTAACAATTGACTGCAGAAAATTAAAACAGAGATGCAATGACTACAGCTCTAATGCAAGTATTAAGACACATTTAGTTATGAAACCACAATCCTGCTTTACACTTTATTGGTATTGCTGATAAGTATTTGTGAAGTATACACACAATATCTGCCAATAATGTGGACTATCTCACACATATAAGTTTTGTTCCTGGAGTGGGAGGAAAAAGGAGCTTTATGTGACTGAAAGTGGCCTGGAGACCACCTTTAATTGTACTGTCAGATGTGCAATACATTTTTCAAGCAACAGTTTATTATAGTTTTACAGATGATTTCAATTAAATTAGAACAGATAAGCAATGAATACAGCCCTACTGCAAGTATTCAGACACATTTTGTTATGAAACCACAATCCTGGTTTACACTTTTTGGGTATTGCTGATAAGTATCTGTGAAGTATACATACCATATCTTCCCATAAAGTGTGCTATCTCACCCATATACTTTTTGTTCCTGCCGTGGGAGGAAAAGAGAACATTATGTAAGTGAAAGCGGACTGGAGACAGCTGTACTGTGGGTTGTGCAATATATTTTTCAAGCAATTACTTTTGCATTCCACAGTTATTGTAGTTTTACAGTTGACTGCAGCAACATTTCAGTAGACATAAAATGCATACAGCTCTACTGCTATTATGTTATGACACCACAATCCTGATTTACACCTTATTGCTTACTGTTTTTGGTATTGTTTATTGTTTATTGCGGTACAGTTTTTATTGTTTATTTATTACACAACAGTTTTTATTCTTTATTCTTTATCGCACTACAGTTTTTTATTGTTTTTTGTTTGTTGCACTACAGTTATCATAAAATATCCATACTTACCACACTCAAGGTGCATTCTGGCCAGACACCCGGCATGGGACTGCATGCTGTGAGCCCTTTCAGCTGCAGCTATTTGAAGAGAAGAACTCCATTATGCATGCTGGGTTTGCACAGATTCAGGTTGTATTTTAGTAAATAGTGGCAGAAATACTTACATATATCTGGGTCATGCCCGTCCCTGGCCTCTTGGACACAGGTTTTCCAAAGTTCCCCTCCTTCAATGCTTCAGGTCATCATAGTGATGATGATACTGCTCACCAGTGTGGGGGATACCAGTATCATTGGTAAGTTCCTGGGTCAATCGATCCCAGATCTCAGGCTTACATTCTGAGCACTGGTAACCACCCTGCAACAGCCTAGGTTCATAATTGCATACCAGGAGCCCAACAAACACCATGGACTGCAGCACACCCCATCTTTGAGCCTGAAAGAGTGCACTTTCACTAACACCACCTGGCATACCAACATTCAGACGCCAACAAATGGAGCAGAATTTACACCTATTGGCCTTAATATAGACTGTTTTCCCACCTTTACGCATCATACTGCAAAATTCCATAAAGCGCCACATTGCTTAGCATTGTGCAAACCCACTTAGTGCAACTGAGCATTGCTGAAACTCGCACAACTGTGATTTTAGTCAAGCTTAGCAATGCACAAACAGTAATAGGCATTAACCTTGTTTTTGCAGTGCTTAGCACCATGCAGTTGTTCTAAATGTAACAATTTTGTTTTTAAATTAAGCAAAAAATTAAATTACATTGAAAAAAAATGGTATGACTGCTAGGTAGTCTAACCCAGGACATATTAAGCTTTAGGCCATGACTCTACCTATTTAGCTACTTGAATAGTATATAAACTAGTATACCTTCATATATACTACTAAGCTATCTGTTAGTGTTGCTAAGCAACATGCTGCTCCACCCAAACGGACTTAAACATAACTAGAAATAAATAATTAATTACATCCAGTTTCTATTTTTAGATGTCTGGCAGGTGTCATCTGTGTATGTGTAAGCACAGCTCAGCTCTGCCGCACTCCATGTCATAGAAACAGACAAAAAAAAAAAAAAATATATATATATATATATATATATATATATATATATATATATATATATAAAGTTTCTATTTTTATATGGCTAGCATGTGTATATATTGCCACGCTGTGCAAGCAGACATTAAAATCTAAAAAAAAATAGAAAATAAAAACACAAAATATTAATTCACTGCACATTTTAACAGTAGCAGGGTACATAAAAGGAAATCTCACCTTGTACATGATATCATTCCAGGAATTACATGGACAATCCACAACCATGGGATATCCTCTACACTTCTGCCTACACAAATTCAATATCCCAGTTACTATGCTGGCGAGGGGGAACTGTGGCCATGTACATGGGTACATTCTGTGTAGACTCTACACAGAGCCTACATAGATTTTATTGAATCCTGGGGATGGAAATATTGCTTATTTTCATAATTACTAGCAAACAACTAGCAACATTTCCAGAATGGTGTAATGTAAACCAGCATTTTCAGTTAATTGTCCTGTCTCCCACATTGGTGTTTCACACCATATGCCTCAATAGAATGTTAGTCCCTCAATTATTAAAATATGAAAATAAGTATGAAAAAAATTAAACATAAGTGATAAAGATTAATGTATCCACTGCAGGATACCCTAGAGTAATAATCCTAGTGTCATTTTGGTAATAACTCCCTGCCCTTTCTAATGCTGATAAGTCATTTACTTAAAGAAGCCAGAACCCAAAAATGTCTGGATGCCATATGGAGTTATGACTCTCAACTAGAAGTATAAAAAAGATATTTTAGACTTGACTGAGTTAACAGAACATGACTTAGCATATCAGTCTTCTCTCCATCAACCTTCTAGTCATTCTTCTGCTATTTGTTCTCTAATCATGAAGGCATCATTTCAAATTTTCTGCAATCTCACATGTCTTTCCAATGTTAATACTATTATACTAACACTATGGCATATATAGCATTTCATGTTTTTGAAAACAGAGTAGTGAAGTACTGGAATATTCATTCCATGCCACAAGACTACTTGCTTTAAATGGTCAAGTTTCTAGACTGTCTAATAATTTCAAAGCATATACATACCATGCATTTGTTACATTCTTCCAACACTTAAATGCTCATGCTAATAATATTGAAATCAATGTTTTGATAGTGATCTGTAAACGTGATATCCTTTCAGTGAAAGTGCAAACAACCAAAAGTGTGCATGAAGTCTCCTAGGAAAATTAGTTATTGGTGCCAATCTGATTATGTCTATGGCTTTGTCACATTTGCCTCTTCTCTACATATTCCCTCACCATAGGTAAATAAACTGCCTTATTCTGTCCAGATCTCAGCTATGAGTATTTATGTTGTCATGCCTTTCTATGTTACTTCTAGGACTTGCTTAACATATTAAACCCTGGTTCTTCCTTCCCTTCTGACACAAAAATAAAGCAGATTTCCTCCAATTTTGACAATGAGTTGTTTTCAGAGGGAGAAGGACAGAATGGAAAATATTAAGATTCTGACTATTTTTATGTCTCAGAATATTCTGACACTGAGGAAAGTGTGTCTTCAGATTTTCCTCCAGAATCATTTTCCTTTTGTGAACTGTTAGTAAAATTCCAGAATTTTGTTCAGTGGGAGAAGACTGAAGTTTCTCCTCACAGAGGAAATTTTTTGACCTGTTACAACTGGATTTACTTCAGCCTGCCACTATTCCTCCAATTTTGGCATCTATGGGGAATATTTTCTTATCAGCTCACAGTATGCCTGACACTTAAGTTCCTATTTCTAAATATCCTTAGAAGTTGTATTAAGTCCCTTAATCTCACAAATAGGTTCATAGGTACATAGACAAGTACCAGGCTAGCTGCCTTTGCAGGCCATTTTAAGCCTAGCCTATTTTCCTTTTTGTGCTTGAAATAATCTATCCCATGTGGTTAGAGATTGGCCTTTCCAATCCCATGGCCGATAATTATATATTACCCCAATGAGAATACCTGGGATCATACCATAAATAATTTAAGGTGGGGGGACTTCCAAGATGACTGCACACTGAGTAACGGCTTGTTTTTAGCTCTCCCAGTATGAAAACAGAAACTCAAAAAGTAGGCTAGTAGACTTATGTTTATGGGTAAATTTCAGTAACTGGCTAGTAATTACACTGCCTGAATGCCAGGAATAAAGAAACACAGAAGACCTGGAAAACACAAGCTACAAAACGTGAGGAAGAAACACTGCCAAGAGAAAATTCTGCATCTGCTCAGCAAAAAGTAATGCAACCTTCAGACATGACTTCCAGTAACCTACAGGAAGATATGGCAACTGCATACAGACCTGGTTAAAATAAACAAAATACTGGTAGAGTATATCAACACAAACAACAAAAGCCTGGAACAAATGGAAGAAGCTTTAAACAGATGTTCAGATGAGATGATAAAGCTGCAAACAATCAGAGGTCAAAATGAAGAAAAGACTGGCTGAATATGAGACTGCTCAGGAAAAGATGTTTCAAAAAATAATAAAATTAGAGGACAGAGCACATGGGGGAAACCTGAGATTTTCACCTATACATAAGAACCTGGAAGGAACAGACTGCATTAATTTTATGAAAGCATAAATAAGCAACTGGACTGGTATTCCACAGCAGGAACTGTTAATTGAATGGGCAAATCATGTGAATGCTTCAAATCTAGACATACGATAATAGCAACCTAGACCTATAATCATAAGGAAGCAATCCTACCATCAGGAGGAGATGATTCTAACAAAACTGTGGAAGAAGAACAACATATTAAAAGTGGGAGATAGCAGAGTTTTTGTGGAGAATGATTATTCATACACCAGGCAAAAGAGAAATAAATTAATTCCACTATTCATAAAATGTCAAGACACAGGTGTGAGATTCAAATTGCTGTATCCAGCTGTCTTCAAGGTATTCTTCCCTGGAGGGACAAAATCATTTGTTGATGAAATGCATGGTAAGGAGTAAATACAAAAGTTTGTCCAACAGAAACTGAGCTGTGAAACAGAATGAGATTTTGCTTCTTGTTCTTCTGGTAATAAATACTACAGAGAGATTGTACCTGTGAAACCTTTTCCAGTATTTCAATGGAAAATGCTTGACAGAAAAGGAAGGGAGCATGACAGTTGACTAGAAGAATCAAGAGTAAGTTGGAAATGAAGCAGAGACAGGATTTGGGAGATGTAGAAGAACAGTAATAAAATCAGTAACTTAATGTGGGATTACAGTGCAATAATTATATTTGTGACATATGACAGAACAAGAAAATCTGGAAATATTGAACTTTTTCAAAATTTGTTTGATGTGGAGGGGGACTGTAAAGTACAAGCCCTACTTCATGCCATTAATGTTCGGAAAATGGTTTGGGGAGGGGAAGAGAGGGGAGAACACTAACTGTAAGTAAACACGTTCTTTTCTTAATAGCATTGTATTTGTGGTGCATGGTTTTCTTTGTATGCTATGTTTAAGTGTAACAGGGATTGTAAACAGGTGCTGTTTTTCTTTTTCTCCCCGCTTTTCTTTATCTTCTACAGTTTTGAGGATATAGGCAATACAATAAAAAAGAGAGCCTGTTTAGAAAGACATGACAAAGTTCAAATGAATGTGCTTTTTTCATTCTTGTATGGGGAAATGATTGATTAAGGACCTTTGGTTTAAGAGAGAGAGAGACAGCAAGTAAATGAAATATAATGAATATTGAATAATATGAGACATTTTTTTAGCAGTCGCATGTAAGTATACTAAGTAGCATTTCTGCAGCTGATCTTCATATCTCCATGAAGACAATCTGATAAAGAGATCCTGAAGACAATCTGGTGGAAGGGATTGGCTGAGGAAAAGAAAAAAAAAAGAGCAGAGAAATTGTCTAGGACATAATGTATTCTGAAAACAATCAGGGGTTTTCCCGGGTGTGGCAGCTTTAAAGATAATGCAAAACCAATTAGACCTGAAATAAAGTTTCCTCAGTTTAAAATGCATGGGGATATTAATATAAACAGCTGTTTTTTTTTTCTATTTCACCCTTCTATCTTTTTGTTCACTTTTAAGAAATGTAGGCACTGCAATGAAAAAGAAAGGAGGAGGGGAGGAGATGGGGGAAGAGAGGAAGGGTCTGGTTAAGAAAGCGTGACAAAAGAAAAATCAGTGTGCTTTTTTCCCATGCTTGTGAATGGGTTATAACCCTAACCATTATCCAGTAACAAGTTAATTACAAAGCATGTAAATAAAAAAGAATATTGAATAATGTAAGGCTTTTTACTGCTAAATAAGATACCCTTAGCAGTTTTGTGTCTGATTTGCATGTGACTAAAAGACAATTTGATAAAGAGAAATGGCTTGGAGAAAGTGCTTACTGAAAGCATGCAAGTGTTTTCTCAACTGGGAAAGCTATAAAGACATACAAAATCAAATAGCATTTACTAGTAACACAGGCTGTAACATGCATATTAGCATGACTAACCTTTCTTTTTGGTTTACTTTAGGCTGTTTGTGTAGCTATCATCTTAGAACTTATGTTTTTATTAGGAAGAAAAACTTCAATATTTGAAGATGTACATAGTTTTGTGTGTTATTAAGTTAATAGGTTTTACGAGGGTTTTTTGAAGGGTTTGTTCATTTTTGTTTGAGGACTTTTAAAAAAACAAAAAAAGTTATGTAAGATATGGCATACACATAAATGGATATGACAAGAAACAACTGTATAAAAGACCAACCTGCCGAACAGTATATACATATAACATAAAAGTTGGAACTAGACATTTAACAAAAAAAAAAGTTATACATAAAAGGTGGTAATAATAACTATATAAGAAAATGATGCTTTTTGCAATGTCTTTCAATCTGAATTGTCTTACTGATAAACATAAAAAAATAGAATCGTTAATTATATTAAAAAGTGTAAACTGCAAATATTTGTGGGATGTACTGTTGCCTGGCCCCCATGCATATTGTGTATTTCTGACACATCAGTGGGATGATGTGAGGATTTAAGTCAATAACTAGTGGAAAGTAATTGGGTTTTGGACTTGTGCAATACCAGTCAATATATGTTAGAACAGAAAGGAGGGTGTTACTGCAGCAACTGTGTCAGCTTATCGATCCAGTATTTGAGATATGTTCCGATTTTCATGGCTTCCACCCTCCACTTTGTCAGGCTTGGTCCAGATTTATTGCACCGTGGGGTTCTGAGCATAGAGGAGACACATCAGGAAAAAATTAAACATGGGAATTTGATAAAAAAAGGTTTTCAAGATGGTTATTCAGTGGAAATCTGGGGCAAATGAAAGAGGAATACTTGTATTAATTGCAAGAGGAGCTCCAACAGTGACAGAGGAAAAATAAGATAATAATGGATGATATATAGTAGTAAGAGGCTACTGGCTAGGGAGGAGTGTTACATTGACATACGTTTACACCCCCCCTAAAACTGCTATAATGGAGCTTAAGAAAATTCTGGGAGAAATAATCAGCTTTCAGCAAGGAATATTACTTATAGATATTGACTGGAATTTGGTTTGCAACAGTGAAGATGTGTCTGGGAGGCCTAGAAGGGAAAATATAACAAAGAAGGGTAGATTTTTGAAGAAATGTATGCAAATGTTTGGAATGGAAGATGCAAATTTAGTACAAGGAGTTCAGAGTGAATTTACACATTACTCACCGAGATACAAAAATTGGGCTAAGCTAGATAGATTTTATATCTCACAGGAACATGTGCATTTAATTGAAGGTCTTGAAACGCACCCAATAACTATTTCAGATCATGCACCAATAATAACTAAAATAAAAACACTAGGTAATGAAATAAAAATGAGACAGTGGCGCTTTCCCACCTATCGGTTGAAAAGAGAGGAATTCAAGTAATGGATTTTGGAATTAATTCAGGAGTTATTAGAGAAGATAGAATTTTCTTCTGAATACATAGCTAGGGACTGCGATAAAATTAAAGTGGAGTTTAAAATTAGGGTGGAAATAAAAAAAAGGAGATATGGTTAAACAGTAACAAAAAATTATTTAGGGGGATTGACAAATGTTAAAGTATTGCAAAATAGGAGGAATTTCTCATAACAAGGAAAAGGAGCAACTGCAGCATGCTAAACAGAAAATAAGGGATTACTTTGACAATATGCATGCGTTTAGAAAGATTGCTGTTAAGCAATTGCTTTTTGATAATAATTCTATAGCACAAAAATGTTTAGCACAACAACTCAGGCAATACAAGGTGGAAAGGACTGTCATCAAGCTTAGGGTGCCTATAGCAAGAAAGATACTAAGAGACCCTGTAGAAGTATTAGAAATATTTCAGAAATTTTATGAAAGTTTGTATAAAGCAGAGAAATATGGAAATCAAGAAACGGTACAAATGGAAATGTTTATGGAAGAATTAAATATGTCCAGGTTAGAGGAAGATGAGGCTCAATTACTAATGGTTAGGATATAAAAGGATGAGATAAAAATGGCTATGTATAACCAATCTACAAGAAAGTCCCCAGAAATAGATGGCATTTCTGTGGAAGTTTGGAAGTCAGGAGGGAAAAATGATAAAGATCTGGAAGGTTTTGTTTAACAGTATTTTAAGAGGAGAAGTGCCAGCATCCTGGAAGAAGGTGGTGGTAATGTACTACCAAAAGAGGGTAAAGACCCATCAGATCCAGCTTCATACAGGCCCATTTCAATACTAAACCATGATTAAAAAGTGTTTATATCTATAATGGCTAAAAGAATGACAAAAGTGATACCACAATTGATAGAGATAGATCGGTGTGGTTTTGTGGAGGGAGGCAAACATTTGACAATATTAACAGAACATTAATGGTTCAGATGGAAGCAGAATAAATGCAAATACCACTTTTATTGGTGGGTCTTGATGCAGAGAAAGCATTTGACAGAGTAGACTGGGACTTCATGAGAAGGGCAATGGAAACATTTCCTTTCCCTGCTACAATTATAAGGTTGATTTGAAGAATATATGAGGGATCTGAGGTGCACATTAAGGTGGGTAGGGTCCTCTTCGATAATTTCTGTTTGAGTAGAGGAACCAGGCAGAGTTGTCCACTTTCCCCTTTGTTGTTTGCATTTTATTTAGAACCATTGGCAAAGAAAATAAGGGATTCAGAAATTCAAGGATATAATTGGTATGGTAGTCAGGAAAAGCTGGCTCTATTTACAGTTGATATTATTTTATACTTGACAAAAAACAGGGGCATTAAAGTGTTGTGGAACATTTTAAGACAGTTTCAAATCTTCTCAGGATACAAAATGAATGAAGCTAAAACAAAGGCAATAGTGGTAAATTATATACAATACAAACTGGTCCAACAATATCCATATTTATTGGGACATGATAAAATGAAGTATTTAGGAGTTAGGATTAAAAATTATTCTGTTGTGGCAGCTAAGGATATGTGGGAAGAGGATAAACAGAAGATAAATCAAAAATTGAGAAACTGGAAGCATTTTTATATGGATATGGATACTAAGATGCAAGCCATTAAAATGTTTTTAGTCTCTTTAGTCTTATACACAGGTCAGGCATGTGTTTATCAACCAGAGGAGAAGCTGTGGATAGCAATTAAAAAAAAGTTGAAGGATTTTATTTTGGAAGGGAAGACAGCAAGGATCAAGTGGGATAAGCTGATGCTTCTAACTGAATAAAGCGGACTAAGATTAACCAACTTGAGGGAGTGTTTTAGAGCAACACAGTTAAGACTCTTGTGTATTCCACAAGCAGAAAACTATCATTCAAAGTGGAAAGAATTGATGCTGATACAGAGAGAATGCTCAAGAAATATAGAGAGATTAGAATTTTGGATGCAGACTCTTAAGGAGAACAACAAAAATCATGCAGAGTATTATATTGATAAAATAGCAGGGAGTATTCTAAGAAACAAACAAGCATGAGAATGGAGAAAAGAGATTTTGCTGATAGGGATGACTGTGGTCAGGGATATGGATAATAGGCAAGAGGGGGATGGAATTTATTGGAGAAAACTGGCAAAGGAACCAAGGTATTGGGAGCAAATAACTAGAAAGGGAAAGGTAGTAGAATGGGAAGATGCTAAGAATGTATTTGAACTTCAGGTTACAGATTACCTATCCTGTAAAGGATTGATATCAGAGTATAAACAAAGAGAATGAAATAAGGGGCTCCTGAATGAAAGACCACTACTGGTAGAGTTTTTAATAGAATCTAGAACAGAAGCTGCCATTCAAAAGGAATAATTAGTAAAACATATAAAATATTGCATGATAATTATAAAAATCAATCAGAGAAGCTTAGAAAGGATTGGGAAGAGAGACAGGATAAGCAATTCACAATGAGACAATGGGATGATATATGTATATCATCTCTGAAATATGCAACACAGTCTAGGAAATTTAGGATATTTGCTTGGAAGTGTTTACATAGGTATTTTTATACCCTGAGTAGACTCCAAAGATTTTTTCCTCAGGTGGATAGAAAATGTTGGAGGTGTGACAGGCAAAAAATAGGTGGCTGGGAACATATTTTTTGGGAGTGCAATGAGCTGGGACACTTTAGGGATTCCCTGAAGACTGCTCTGTCAGATATGCTGGGTGAGCAGATTGGATTGACTTCAGAGATGATTTTTTTGAGCTATGATACACCATAACTAGACTCAGCAAGGCTATGCTAACTGCCAAAAAGCATTTGCTAGAAAATGGAAATCAAAGTCTAGACCAACTTTACTAGAAGTAGTCAATATAGTAACTGAGATAAAACAACTGAAACTGGGATATTTAGAAAAGGAAGGGAGCAAACTACATAGGAAAAAAATGGGAACTGTGAGAAGAAAATATGCAGAGCAGGAATGAGGTTTAGGAGGCAGGATTTGAATGAGCCATATAATGCTTAACTGACAATGACTGGATAGATTATAAGTGATGTATAATGTCTGCAACTTCAGTTGTTTCATTGGTGTCTGTGATGCATACTGTTTACAACTAAAGTGGCGTAATGTTTGTTTTTCATTTGTGCAAATGTAAGATTGCCTGTGTCATGTGTGAAAATTTAATAAAGATGCTTGTTGGAAAAAAATGATGAAAGCCATAGAAATAAATAATTTGAGGGACCAATTCATTGCATAAAACATTTAGGAACTGTCTTTTTTCATTAGTAGTATGGGGGCAGTCCTGGGGTAAACTTTCTGGTTCTCTTCAATAGATCTAAGTTGCATATCTCCCAACCTCTTAGAGCATAAAATCTGAACAAAGCTTAAAATGATGGGGGGACAAATAGGGACAGATTTTAAATATTGATTTTACAAACTTAGAAAGTTGATAGAATAATAGGTTTTGCATTAGCATGAATTTTCTGAAGAATGTGCAGTTTTAAACTCAAATGTTTGTCATTGTTTAATGACTTCAGTGGTCAGCTATTTGCCAGAAAGGTACAGACTTTAGGAGGAACACACCAAAAATATGAGGCAAAAATCTGGACATTCTCCGAAAATCTGTACAGTTGAGAGGAATGCTAAGTTGCGCTTGAAAGTGGATGGGGATGAACTTTGTTTTATGTGGATGGGGAGTCTATTTCACAGCAGCAGTATCCTCTGTGAAATATATCTGTCCCTCCAAGTTGTTTTGTTGATGTTGCAGAAGTTTAGATCCCGAGACCGAGTATTTATTATGGCATTTGACTTGCTGATGTGCAGTAAATCTACCAGTAATGATTCTGAGGATGCCTTTTATAATAGACAAAGGTCACATTTTAGCAGTCTGTAGGACACCAAGTATAGTGACAGGGCTTTGAGTCAGTCCATGTAGGACATGTTTAGGCCTTGTATCCTTTTAGTAAGGTATCGCTGCAGGTTTTCCAGCTGCTGCATGTGTCTGGACAGAAACATGCCAAAGGAGGCATTATATTATATGATATTATACTATTAGGTTATAAATATCTAATGACTAATTCTAAATCAGAACCTACTGTGACTTTTCGTTTTCATTCTTCTTCTAAACTGTTTGCTATGACTAATCCTATTCCTTTTCATAAGGATGTGAATGCCTTTGAGAAATATGGCAAAAAGTATATCTCCCCATCTATTTTGGCTTTCAGAGTCTTAAACTCACAAGCTTAGGTTTTTGTTGGATACTTTTGAAACCATAAGTGGCATCTCTTCTAATCTGCCTGGTTTTGATTTATTTGAAAACCTCTTCATATTCTTTCATTGGCTCTGCTTCCCAAGTTAACAAACACTCCCTCAAGTGCACTTATGTTACTGTTAATGCTCTTTTGAGGGCTGCAACCGTGAGTTATGTTATGAGAAGATTTGCTTGGAGTTGCACTCAAAACCTACCTGAATATGTGAAGTTTGAAATTCTCAACTGTCCCCTTGAAAAACGTGTGATTCTTCTGCTACAGACTCATTTAAAAGGTTTGATGAGAAAGGGAATGTGATTTAAATTACTTTTCAGCTTTTTCAACCCCACTTTGCCAGTACTAAAAAAATTCCCTTCAGTTCCTGATTCTATGCTGAAAATCAGAGCAGACAATCTCAGCAGGGAAAAAAAAAGAACTTCAACTGGCAGTGGCAAGAAAACTCTAGTAAGAAGTGGAGGGGAGATCAGAAATCTTCTTCTTAATCTGAGGATTCAAATATATTTTCCAAAACGTTCCCTCATTCCTTCTAGGGCAGAGTTTTTGGGAAGCCTACTGGACACTTCCATAGGAAACATTTTTCTTCCTCAGGACTAAGTAGATCTGTACAAAGACATTTTTCTGAACTTTTCCACATAGAGATCAGCTTCTGCAACAGACTGTCTCCATGTATTAGGTTTCATGGTTTCCATGATCATCATGATTCCACTAGTCAGACTTCACATGAGGAAAATTAATTGGTTCCTCAGATTAGTGTGGTCACAGCATTGGCACCCACTAACCTTCAATTTATAGTGCTAGCTTTTCTAAAAAAGGGAGTTACTTTGATGGAAGAAGCAACTGTATTTCATTCTAGATCTCTCTTTCTCCTTGCCATCCCTATGTCAAACTGTAATGGTTCTGGAAGTAAGCTATGTGGGATGTATTTCCAGAATAGCCAAATGTGGGTCATATAAGGTGTCCAGGTTTATCAATGATAGGCCATATGTTTTGATTTCTGGCTTTGATAGATCTTTAGCCTGACCTGGCCTATGCACTTGTAACACTAAATATGTGGTATATGTAGTTACTTGCTCTTCCTGTCCATCATTTTTGTGGGGATGACAATGCAAAAATTAAGGGAGCATATGTATGAGCACATTTATGCTATAATAAGGGGTAGGGCATCAAATTATTTACTTAGGCATACAAAGGAATGTAAGACTTATAAAAAGTTTTTGTTTTTTGTGGTGGATCAAGTTAGGGTAGAGGAAACTGGAGAAGATATTGGTTCTGCATTAGAGATGAAAGAACTAATTTGCCATATCAAATTAAATGCAGATGTTAAGCTTAAATGTAATGATCACATTTCATTTTAAGCATGTTAAAACTTAGGGCAAATTAATTTTAGAGTATTGCTTGTGTATTCAGTCATTATTTTTTATATATGTTTTCATTACATTTATTTTTTATTATCCTATAATATCCAGTGGTTAAGTCCATTAAATTGTAATAATTTTAAGACGTTTATTGTGAAATATACAGTTTTTAAGTAATTTGAATAATTGGCTGAATTTAATTATCATCAGGTTAATTGATGGTAGTATTTCACTGGCTGGTTTTAATTTGTTTGCAGGTATTTATGAATTAGAGAACTTGAATTTTTAGACTCTGAGGAAGCTTGGATTGTTTTGGCAAAAGTGCTTAGTCTGTTATATGGTTTTATTATTGTTGTGATTATTTTTGTGTCCATTAAACACCTGCCTCACCGATTCTGGAGTTTTTTTAATTATTTTTGCTAGTGAACATGTTGAGGGAATATTCTAAATGATATAAATCAGAGCAAAGACCAAAGACATGCATCTGGAGCATTTCTCCCCGGGCCTCCGCTGAAAACAGGCTCTGTGGAACCTAGTCGGACATTCCCGGTCAACAAAATGTTAAATAAAAATAAAAAATAACCAATAAGCTCTTTAACATCTTGCCAGAACTGTCTGTGGAAGAATATATATAATACTTTGGCAGCATGTGTGGAAAATCTGGAGGATCTTTTTGAAAACTCAGCAGTGGATAGTGCATTTCATTATTATTATTATTATTATTTTTCATGTTCCAAGTTTTTCAGGTGGTATCATTCTCATGCAGTAACTGTTTTATGTTTGTTTTGAGGCATGAGGAATGATTATCTTAAATTGTTCTTGCTAATTGATTAGTGAAGTTGGTAAGAGTTGTATTAGGGTCAATATGACTATAAAATGGGGACCAGCTGATGGCATCAATAGCTTGAGAAGGTTGGTTTCCATAGCTTTAGATACGGAACCTCTTGTTTTACTATTAAAAGCACTTTCTTTTGGGTTTTAAGAGACCATATAGAAGTAATTGGAGAGTGATCATTAAGATTATTAAACAAGAAATGTACCACTTTACAAAAGTATTTTGTGGTAGTTCTAATGAGTATATATCTGGGTTAGATTTAGGTTTGGTTTTGCCTTTTACAAGTTGTTTCAGGCCTTTTAGTTACAGATGTCACCTTAGTTGTGTGTTGAGTTCTCTAGAGACATTTGCATTGAAGTCACCTAGTATAATTTTTTAAGAATACCTTTAAGATTACACTTCATTCATTACATTATCAATATTTTTGACTGAAGAATTTGGAGGCTTACAAGTTATAATGATGAACAAAGGAGAATGGCTGCCTATTCTCTGGGTTTTAATCCATTTCTGGGACATGTCACTGTTAGAGTTTGCCAGTCAAATATTCTGGATTGCTAAATTTGTATTGTTTCTGATAAGGAGTAATTTGCCACTCCCTCTTCTTCTGACTGGCCCAAAGTCAGTATATATTAAGCTAGTCTTCAGATACAAGTTGAGGATCCTACAGAATTTTTTTTTTAGCCAAGACTCTGTGTGTGCTAATATGTGGGATTTCATCTAATATTTGTTATTCAAGGATGGGCCATTTATTGCTTATACTGCTGACAGGGCAGTTTTGAAGTCTTTCTTGGATTTTTGGAGCATTTTGAGAGATAATTGCTGCTGTTGAACGAATTAGATTTTTGACATATTTTAGTTATATTTTGCATAGATGCGGGATCTTGATTTTGATGGATATTCCCTGCTAACATCATTAGTAACACTGAGGGGTGTAGTTTACTTAGGAGCTTTTTAGAGTTGTGTCTTTAGACAGAAACATGTAGAAATAACTAAGTAAATTAAAAACTGCTGTTTGTTCATGTGTTGCAGGGTTGTAATCGGTTATATGGTCGGTAAGATATAAGCCCAATAGCAGAAGTGAGGTAATAGCAGAATTGAATCATAAGTAGTTTTATATGCCAAGATGTGAGTTGTTAGAGTGAGAGAAAGAGAAGAAATAAAAGTTAAAGAAAAGTAATAAATGACATTGTCCTTGCTGCCAACATTTACGTAAGATGGAGTAAGGGATTGTTCTTCTTCATACTTCAGATTTTATTGTAGAAAGAATAAAGAACAACATAGTAGTGTAAGAGAGAGAGTATCCTTGTTGTCAAAAAAGCTATAGTAAAGTAGGAAGTCATGCAAAAGTGTAGCAGGATGAAAGGTATAGTGGACTGCAGATGGCATGGCTGGCTTTACCCATAGGTGAACTAGGCAGCCACCTAGGGCACCATTTGGCCAGGGGCACTTCTCTGGCTTCTGTGGGTGGGAGAGAAATAAATAAAACTAAATATCTCAACTGTTCACTATTTACTGGAAAATACTATTGTTTTCAATTTAAACAAGATGGTACCACAAAATTACAAGGGCACCTGTTAATTATTGTATGTTTACATGGTTTGCCCAGCCTTGCAGCATTAGCAATATTGGTGACTTTAGGTAGGAAGGAGACATTTGTATTTGCAAATCTAACTCAATGCAGACAGAGTTCCAAATAGAAACTAATGGAAAGCAATGTGCACTGATATACCAGATAAGCAGGGCTTGCCGAGTCAGAACAGCAGTTATTTTCTATTCACTATCATTACAGACTTTCTTATTGTAAGTCGAATTTTTCCTTTAGTGCACTATAAGGGAAAGCAGAACATTATGGATAAAGAGCAGCAAAGTAGTAGGAATTCAGTACAAAGCAGGATGGAAACATTCAATGTACTACTTTCATGATACTGGTTTCACTACTAAAAATCTTTGAAATATGCCACTCTAAAGGGTGCGCTCAGTCAACTGTATCATTTTATACTGGAGACATACATTTTTTTTTAGTATGGCGTATAATGTATTACAGTGCACAGAATGTGCCCTTTCACCTGATTGTTAAATATGTATTTTTTATTAGTGTTGCATTTTTAGTACAGGCCCTTAGGAAGTGATGTGGAGACCTATGATCTGAGCATTAGTCTATTGTTTCTACTTCAGTGTCATTTTAGGAAACTGGTGCATAAAAAGGGTAAACATTGCAAATGCTGGGACAAGATAGAGAGAGTCCCAAAATGCGGAGACTGAATGGCTGAAAGAATGGACTTACATATATTAAGTCAAGATACCATTTCTTGGAATATTGCATTTTCTTTAAATTTTGTTGTTCTCAGAGTTGGTATATATTAGTTTAAAGAAGCTTAAAGAAGAAGAGTGATTTTTGAGATTTGCTTTCCTCTAGGTTTTCTGTCTCCTTTTTTTTTGTCTTTTTGGCACTCGGTATAAGCCATAAAAAGGAGTTTTCCTTTTCCTAAGTCAGGTAAAGTGCTTATTTACACACCAAGATGCTACTATCAGATGTAAACATGTGAATAGTGTCAGGACTGATGGCAGCAGATGTAAATATGGAACTACATGAAAATATGAAAGTATGAAATAAACAGTTTTGCTTAGATATGATGCGGATTTCTTTGTACTCAGTAAATTCTAAATGCACAATTGAATTTCAAGGAATTTCTTAACTTTTGCATAATTTGGAACTTTTCCCTGTCTACTTGTATGCAACCAAAGCTTCTAGTAATAATGCCATAATGTTTTCTTCAGAGCTTAGTACATTTGTTATAGTAACACACCATCATGTCAAAAGAAAGGAATCATGAAATCAGTGGCATAGTGAATTAAACTATTTAACACCTAATATTCTCTCACATACATCGTTTGGAGAATTATAATATATTGAGTGTGTGGGTATATGTGTGTGTGTGTGTGTGTGTGTGTGTGTGTGTGTGTGTGTGTGTGTGTGTGTGTGTGTCAGTGGTGGCTGGTAACTTCAAATTAAAGGGGGCTGCAGGAGACAGCTGAATAGGTGGGGTCAATGGGGATGGGTGTGGCCAACTGGAAAGGGGAGGAGCTATGCCCAAAACCACAACTGTTACTTTAATTAAATACACCTCCCTGGGTGCCAAACCATTGTTATGAGAGTCCAATCAAGACAAAATGAAATGCAGAAGAAAAAAAATATTCCAATGGATTGGCTGCATGACAGCTTACTTAATATCTAGATGGAAACAAAAAGGTTGTGAGGCATGAAAAAATAAATTACTTTTTAAATGCATTACTGGAATGCCAGTCAAAATCAAGCATAAGAAAAACAAGCAGCACTCAACTCAAACCACTTCTCCTGGCCCTGCAGTTCTAATTATAATTTATATTCAGCTTTATTAAAGTACCAAGTAACACGCTGAAAGTAGCAATCTCTGTGATACCCCCACTTGTAAAAATGTTTCTTATCCAAAAAAGACCTGCTGCCTGACAACAACTATCTAGTTGTTTCATGGGAAAAACATGATCAAAGTAAAAAATGAAAAGCAAACAAGAAACAAGCTTAACATACATTGCTTAAAGGATTACTGCACAGGTTATGGACCACACACGATAGACTGGCATTCTGTTTAGTTTGCAGGTAAAGCCTGCAAAGATGACTGCAAGTCTTCAACAAATGTAATGAGCTTCTTAAAATAATGCAATCCTGTCCTTTATTACAAATACTGTCATATGCATTTCAATACCTAAGGCTTATACGTTATCTAGTTATGTAAGTATTCTCTGCATGGCAACAACAGAAAGGCTTTCAATGTTGGCAATTCTTTAACAGTATGCTTATTAAAGCTTACTTGCATCTTACAATCTCAGACAAGCTTACCTAAAGGTCATTAAAGCATTGCTACTTAAACACAGAGCAACAGGCACTTTCTGAATAATAAGCATAAATCAACAGTATAAAAATATGACAGAAACCAGAACATTCTGCAAAATCAAGGACAGATGAAAAGCCACTGTAGTACTTATGTCTAGCTTGGATTGGGGGATACTTTGAACATTTACACTCCATAACTGCTCCTTGCCTTGCTTGGACACATCCAGAGTCACTACATGGGGGAGTGGGGTGCAACAAGTATGTCACAATTTGAAATATCTCTAGCTGACTGTGATGGTCCTGACATTTTATCATACCTCTCAAACTCAGAGCAAGAAATCTGGACAAAGCCATACATAGAAATGGGACAAAGGCCCAAAATAAGGACAATTTTTAAATATTTCTTCTATAAACTTAGAAAGATAATAGAATAGTAGGTCTTGCAATAGTATGAATTTTCTGAAGGGCATGAAATCTGAAAATGAAATGTCTGTCATTATTTTCTAACTTCATTCTTTAGTTTGCCAAAAAAAAACGCAAAAATATAAAATAGCCACACAATACAGCTGGGAACCTGTCAAAGAAGGGACACTTTTTTAATATTAGTACTGCTAACTTGAGCAGCTCAAAAAATAAAAGAATCTACATGCATTTATGAAATAAAAGTATTCTATAACTCTGATTCTTATAGTTATTTATTAATTGTAAACCCTTTATGTTTTCTTCCAAAATTGCCATTTTGCAGAGGGATTATTAGGGGAAGAGCAACATTTTGAGCCAAAATCAGGGACAGTTGAGAGGTATGGATATGCCTAATTCTGTAAAGCAATTTATTTGCACATACCTCTCAACCTGTTAATGCAGGAAATCTGGACAAGGCCAAATATAATAGGAGAGCATATAAACAGTACTAAAAATTGCTCTTGTATAAACTGAGACAGATGATAGAATAACAGGTCTTGTTTTAGCATGCATTTTTCTGAAGGCTATGAAGTCTGAAACTCTGTGTTTGTCATTATTTAGTGACTTAATTCCTAAATGATTTGCCAGAAAACCACAAATTTTATGAGGAACAAACCAAAAATAAGAAGCAAAAATCTATTCATTCTGCAAAAATCTGGACAATTAAGAGGTTTAGTTCAGAAGGGGCTGTCTTTGAGTTTGCTGCCCTTCCCCCTCATAAAATCATGGTCGAATGGATCCTCCCCCCCTGCGGCCATTCCAATGAACCATTACTTGGCTATTTCACCCCAATTACCATAAACACTAATGTGCATACTGCTTTACTTCCACGATGATTTGGACTTCATTTGAAAGTTTTATTTTGCATTTTACAGCACAAACACCAATAGATATCTGCTAAACAAAGCAATGCAGTCTCACAATGAAAACAGACTTAGCATTAAAATTTCTCTGCCCTTGAAACTCACACTCATTGAAACAGCATTGAAACCCACATTCAAAGAAAATACATTTTGCCATTGGCAGATAAAGATTAACTTTGGGTTTGGGCTGTTTTCAAATCACAGGCCCCTTGCACATGAAACATACACATGCTCTTTCATACACCTTCCTGATTGTATTAAATTATATTCCTTGTACAATACAATACAGTTTTAGAGGGTGTTTTAAATTTATTGCTTTGATCATTTTTCCAGTAAACAATGAAACAAAATGCATGCACCAATAATGACAAAACTGTCCAATTTAGAACATTTCCATCATAAAAGTCTACTCAGACTTACTTTCCTTCATAAAAGTCTACTCAAACTTCTACAGTCCACCAGTATCAGTAAATATGCACAATCTCTGAAGAAGTAAAAGTCATCTAAATAATTCCACATTAAAGAGATCTGTAGCTAATGAAGAGGTTGCTGCTAGCAAACAACTTTATATTTCTTGGTTTCATCTACAAATAAAGTGCCTGTTGCCCTTGAGGAATAAATTGCCTATGTTACACTAAAAAAATGATAAGACAGTAATATTGCAATAGTGAATGGATGGCAAACTGATAACAGGTTCATAGTTACAGTTATGATAGACTGAACTGAACTACCCTGACCTTTAGCTGGAAGACTGAAGGGATCATCTCCCCACCATCTGTTGTGGGATTGGTAGTCTTCTGGCAAAACAGCACATGCAGAACCTTTATGCATTTTCTTGAACAAAGCTGGACTGCAAGAAGGAAAACATCAAATGCAGAACGTAGAAAAGATACAGGTTTATTCCAAATTAAGAGCTTTTTATCACACTAAATACTGTAGCTTCTTCAGATAAATTAGAACACTGGGCCATGCCCTTAAATAGTAAAACGTAAAGTCAATAAAACAATTAATTAGTTGTGATTAACCAATAATAGTTAATCAGAAGATTCTCTCAACGACTAAATAACAAAAAACAATGCTCTTTAGTACCTATATGTTCTGAGCAATCCATAAAAAATGTAAGACCATATGTACACACACCCACATGCAAAATGAGAGAATCATCTGATTAACCATTATTGGTTAATCACTTAACTAATGGTGTTCTCCTTCTTGCAGTCCAGCTTTTTGGAGTTTCGTGTTTTTTCTTGGTTTGTGTTTTCTTGAACATACTCAGTTTTTTCACAGATTAGTTGTTTTATTCTGCTTTTGTTTAATATTAGCTCAAAGAGCATAACAAAAACTTACTCATAATCAGAATCAAAGACTTCCAAAACTCCTGCCATTAACAACATTTTTGTTTAGGGCTTCAATTTCCAGCTTAAGATCATTCGCTTGTACTTCATTATGTTTCTACAAAATGCACATAACAGCATAGTCTGCTTGATAAAAGAATACAATTATATTATTGTATAAGGGACTGTTATGTAAGTAACATTTCGAAACTTGTAGATCGGTACATCCTTCTGTATGTACTTGGTTCTTATGTACTCTTCAAAGAGCAGATTGTCTCACAAAAGAGATCTATTTTTCTGTAACTTCTTTTCCTATGTTTTGATGGCTCTGCTACCTAAGGTATTAGCTGATCTGTAAGAGTTGCCATTCCACATATCATTACTGCCAAGCCCAAAAGGGTTACCAGGCCTAGTAAACATTTTATTACAATCGTACCCTTCCATTCTGCTGGGCTGAGTTATTCCTATCAATTTGGCAGCCATTTCAAAATGTCCATAATGCATTGCAAAGCCTGTTCTGCATTGTGTGCAATGAAAACAGAATGGGTGCATCCAAACAAGATGGTCAGTTGAATCCATGGCCATAGACAATACAGCAAAGAATGCAAAACCACAAAAAAGCTGCATCAGTGAATGAGAAAACAAAACGTACTAAAATGATAAAATAAATGAATACTCATTCCGAATGGTAATGCTTTAAAACATGACAAAAACTGTTAAGCATCTTCATATCAGGTCAAGTAACTATTAGACTTCACCAAAGCAACTTAATAATGCAAGACACATCCCTTATATGCTGCATTCGCAAATCACATGTATCACAAGAACCAGTGATATTGTAACACTGATAAAATGAGAACAAGTGATGCAAAACTGTTTAAAGGAAGAGTATGAAATGTAATCAATAAAACTAGATTACTATAAATTACATACAGAATGAGATGTGACTAAAAAGTTTAAGTATAAGTCAAAGCATATGATTTTGCCAAGAATGAGCACCCTAATTAGACTTGAAGGATATACTGCAGAAACTGGGAAAAAGAACAATAAGGTCTTCTGCTCATGAAGCAAGAACTTTGTAAAAAGGTAGACAGAAGTTAATAACATCTGCACAATACCCTGCAATGAATGAAATGCATATTTGAGAAAACTGGTTAGGAGTTCATGTACCCTTGTGCTTCAAAATAAAATATGAAGAACAGAAGCCCTGAGAATGGTTGGTAAGGTATACAGCACCTTCCATACTGGGCACCATAGCTGCATCGTCTTGCAACATTCATGGTCTGAGATGCATGCTACAGTGTACATAGTGGACAACTAACAACACACCTGCCCTGTCTAATGTTAATTTACAACACTGGACCTCACCAGTTCATTTATGTCCCACTTATAATGTTAATGAGGTACTATAATTTCACAACTGTTTGTCAGATTCCAGCCTTTATTTTCTAATTCTGTTTTGTAAGGAGGCTATAGTACCCATTTAAATCCTTACAATTATCTTTTTTATATTAAGATGGACAGGAGAGCTAAGGGGAGCAGTAACCCCACTTACAAACTGAAGTAATACAATGAACTGTTACCTTCATTGCTAAAATGGTCACCTTAGTTACTTCTTTTACAGCAGAGCCCCAGGGACTAAGTACAACTCTAATGGTAGGACAGTGCTTTGTACCAGCGATAGCAAAGAGTACTAGACCTTGTATAATGATGTCACCGAACAGTCTGGACCAACAGCTATGCAAGGCCCAATGTTCCAGATAATCACGGCCTGTCTCTATACCATTGCTCATACATACAACAAAACTATAAGTTGTGAATCTGTTTAAAGAAATTGCTTCTATACATTTAGAAAAGAAAAAAAATGAAACTGGAACACACAAGCTAAAAAATATGCATTTCATCTGCCCCTGATCTTGGAAAATGTCCTCCCTATTTCTGCTTTCCCTCATAAATTTTTACATTTTTCAGCTAAATCACTGAGGAATACAGTCAGTTAATTACACCAAATATTAGAGTTTAATACCTTTTTATTCTTCAGAAAATGTAGACTAATAAAAATGCTCTAATAAACACTAAGTGAATTAAGGTAATGTTTAAAAATAGTCCCTTGCTTTTGGACCTTTGTCCCAGTTCCACACTCATTTTCTGTTGATTCTTGAACAAAGCAGTTAAGGGAAAAAAGTTAAAAGATATATACAAAATTTAACAGTTAGTCATGCCCAGTTGCCCAACAAACCACAAAATAAATAAAATAAAATAAAACCTCTGATGCCTTGCTTGTCAAGGTACCTTAACAAAATTAAATAAAATTAAAGCATACAGACTAATACTTTTGTTCAGCTTCCAGCACTGCAGCATCAGCAAAAAAGAGACAGTCAGAGTTGCAGCATTGTTAAAATAAAGAGGAGGGCACCCCACCCCAAACGCCTGTCTGCCATTCTTACCTCAAAAAAATAAAAAGAAGACTTTTTAATTTCTTTAACTGTCCATCCATTCGTTTCCAATTCGAACACAAGACTCCAGGCAGATTCCAGAAGCAATCAAGCAAGCCAAGCAGCCAGTAACCTAATTACTTTTAAGCATTAATGCAAGCAAGTTAGCAAGATAAAAAGGTACTATCCTGTCCTGCACTGTCTGTTAATACTGATTGTTTCTCGCTCTCTTTTTCAGAAAGAGAGTGAGAACTAATCAGTAGTCACCTTGCCATTTATGTCACGTGCGTGACTGCTGACGTGGCAGTCCGCCTCTTCCATGTTATTGTGTTGTTACCGCACAGAGTTCTGGGCATCATGCACTGATGCAGAACTCCCCATGGTCCGGACTGCCTTTACAGTAGTCTGAGACAGTCAAGAAACAGATGTAAAGGGGAAAAAAAAAACCTGGAACTCACCGAGCAACGCGCAAGCGTAGTTTGAGTTCCGGACTTTGCGAGTCAGTCAGACTCGTTTTTTTAAGCAAGTTAACCACTTTTTTAAGTAAAAATATTTTTTGTTTAAGAATGTGTTGCGCTTTTTTTTCTTACACAGCTGGGGTGGCTGCAGTCCCACAGTCCAATGCCACGAGCCGCCACTGTTTGTGTGTGTGTGTTGTGTGTGTGTGTGTGTGTGTGTGTGTGTGTGTGTGTGTGTGTGTGTGTGTGTGTGTGTGTGTGTGTGTGTGTGTAAAAATATTACAGATGTTTATCTGTGGACTTATGTTATTTTTTTCCAGGGTAGAGTAGTTATCTGCATAGACCTTTGTCAGACTCAGCCCGGGAGAAACATCTAGTTAAATGATTTTCTCAGACTCATACACTTAGCAACTTAAGCTGAAAGAATCAAAACTTGCACCACAGTAAATAGATCATTATCAGCTCCTTACTTCTCTAAGCTAACTGCCAGACTGCTTGATAACTTTTCTCAGTAGTTATGACAGCAGCCACTTTGTGGGTAGGGTGTGCTGGGTAGGCACTTTCCCCAGGTACGATTTATATATCCTAGCAAGTGCTTGCCTTCTCAGTTTATTCAGAACTGCTATTTTGTCTGCTTGGAATATTAAGCATTGTGCACAGCTTATTTCTTCCTTAAGAGAAAAAAATTAAGACTGATTTTTTCTTTACTCATGATTTCTGTTCAGGCTATCATTAAACCAAAAGACTGAAAAAATAAAGTTCTAAAATGTACCTCAAACACATTCAACCCCATGGCTCCAGGGGGAGGACTATCAGCCCCCCAGATGATTGGCTTAATTTGTTTATTTTATCTGCAGTTATTTTAGTGTAATCCTGACTAGTTAAGATGTATTGAAAGGATGCATACAATGCAAAGTCAAACAGTAAGACTAAACTTATTTCCCTAATCATGACTTTCGTTCAGGCCATAACTTGATGGCAAGGTTGTGTAAAAAGAATCTGTAAATGCACCTTGGAATATCTAGAAATGACCTTCATCTATCATTTCTTTATTTTTTCCTTGGTTATTACAGTAAAGCTCTGATTAGTTAAGCCTGGGATTCAATAACAACTACACTAAGTGTACTCCAAGTGTACACAGTTCTGAGTGAACAGACAACACAGACATAACTCACATGTTCTTTCTCCTAATTTTAGTTTTCCTACTGATATTCTTGCAGCTTTAAATATTGACAAGGCATCATAAAGGTTTCCACAAATTGTAGACTATATGTACACTTAGCGTAATCTTTCTCAGTGACTAGAAAGCACAAAAAATACAATAAGAATATGTTTGAAAGGGTGCATGAGAAAGCAAAGGTTGAAGAGTAAGATTGAATTTCTTTGCATACTCGTGATTTATATTCAGGCTACCGGTGGAAGAAAAATTGTGTAAAGGATAGTGTATCTGTTTGCAATAGTACAAGCAGAAACATGGAAAAGTACAAAATGTTAAGTTTAATTACCTGAGCCTAAGGCAGCATTCATTCTAAATCACATGGTAAAAAGAAACTTATTCCATACTAAGCTAAAATATGTAGATAACAAATTGCAGATCTATTTTTATTAAACTTCACTTATTTCTATTAGATATTTAGTAATAGTCTGAAGAATAGATTGTATTATGAACTGCATTAGTTATCATTTTTCTATAGGATGCCAGCAGTGGTATGACTTAAAAAGTTTACTACTTTGTTAAAATTTTTCTATAAAAAGATCATGATTTTTTTTCTTTGGGGAGATATGACTTTTGAGTGCTGTCTCCCACATGTGTGTGTATTTCTTTATAATAAACTGAATTTTAATCTGCCAATATTTATTTTATTTTATTTTATTTTACATTTGTTGACCGGGCTAGTCCAGCTGGATATATGTCCATTTTCAGTGGAGGCCCGGGGAGAAAAGCTGCACAAGTTAAACAACAAATACATAAGGACAATGATATTTACAAAGACCTTAGAACTATTAATTAGAAAGTCACACAAAAAATGTCAAAAAATGAAATATGTAGTGAATGTACATTATAAGCAGTATATGAGCACACTCATTCTAAAAAAATTACACATGAGGTCTAAAAAAAGTAGACTGGTCTAGTTGATAAAGACAGATGCTATATACATAGGTACATGCCCTAAATAAGATAAATAATGAGAATCATGTTATAATGGGAAGGGTTAGTTGTTTAATCTGGCTTAGCACAGGGGCATAGCCAGTGTGATTTGAGGTAGAGTTTAAGTTTACTTTTAAAAAGGTTAGCTGAGGATAGTGAAGTTAGGTGATTAGGGAGACTGTTCCAGGTTTTACCCACTGTATTAGAGAACATAGTGTCTCCTGCTGAGTTATTAGATTTAGATATTTGTACTAGTAGTTTGTTAGATGAGCGCAGGGTTTTGAGATTATTATAGAGGGTGACCAAGGAAGTGCGTATAGGAGTATTTTGTGGGTGGTACAGGATCTTGTGGGCTACAATTACTTGATTGAATAATATTAGGTTTGGTAATTCTAGCCAGCCTAGTTGATTTAAATTGATACAATGATGGGTTCTATAGGAGGACCCTACAGCAAATCTGGCAATATTATTGTAAGAGGTAGACAGCTTATTCAGAACACTTTTACATAATTTGGTATAGATAGGAGAGGCATAAAGCAGAGTAGATATAAGGTGGGTGCGGGCAATGGTGATTCTGGCTAATGGAGTTAGAAATGGTTTGATCCTGTAGAGGGAACCTAATTTCTTATTAACTGTTTTTATAGTGTTATTAATGTGAGGCTCATAAGAGAGGTTATTATCAATTAGAACCCTGAGTAGTTTAGTGGTAGTATCAGGAGATATAATAGTTCCATTACTAAAGGTTACAGTAAAGTTAAGTGGGGAGGTTCTACGGGTGGGTGTGAATAGAAGCATTTTTTGTTTTCTTTGGGTTTAAGATAAGATATCTCTGCAGGAGCCAATTTTCAACTGTATTAAAGGTATTTTGGGTTAGGTATTGAAGTTCTGATGGGGAAGTGGCAGAGCATATAAGTGTGGAGTCATCTGCATATTGGATGCAGGTGGCTTGTGGGATTACAGAATGGAGGTCATTAGTAAAGATAAAGAAAAGTAAAGGTCCCAATATGGATCCTTGTGGGACTCCTAGGGTAACTGGAAGGTGGGAAGATAAGGTATTTGCCTATAGTACAGCCTGTTTACTATTATTTAAGTAGGATTGGAACCACTGAATAGCAAGATCATCCAATGACAGGTTACTGAGAGTGTTTATGAGGAGGTGATGGTTGACCATGTCGAAGGCTTTTAACATATCAATAAAGAGGACTGAGGATAGAGTGTCATTATTACAATTTCTATTAATATGGTCAGAAAAGGATAAAAAAGCAGAGGTGGTGCTATGAAATGGTCTAAAACCATGTTGCCAGTTGGCTAGTAGATTTTTTTTAAGTAGGTGGGTTAAAAGTTGCTTGTGAATACATTTCTCCATTATCTTTGCAACAGGGGATAATATGGCTATGGGCCTGTAGTTGGAAAAGTCCTTGGAAGTACCACCTTTATGCAGGGGGATAATGTGGGAGACTTTCCAGATGGATGGGATGTATCCTTCAGAAATGGTTCTATTAATGAGGATGGATATGGGGTAAGCAATTGCTTTAGCTGATTTTTGCAGGTATTCTGCAAGTAGTTGATCTGCAGAGAGTGTGGTGGGTTTAAGCTGCTGGATAACTTTACAGACAAGGGATGTGGGAACTGGTTAAAAATGAAATAGGAGAGAGTTATTGATCATGGCAGTGGTAGAGCATGTGATGCTAAGAGATAGCTGGTTGGCCAGGGATTGAATGGTTTCTGTAAAGAAAGTGTTAAATGAGTTGGCTATTTGGGTAGGATTATTATGATTAGAGCCAGAGGGAGTGGGAGTGCAAGAGTGTCCTGGGTGTAGGAGGTTATTTATGCCTTGCCAGAATTTTTGTGGATTTTTCTGGTGGGTTTGTTGAAGATAGCAGTAGTAGTTCTTTTTATCAGACACTATTGCTTTTTTGTTTCATTTCTTAGCTGCCTAAACTTTAGGTGATCTGAATGGCTTTTTGATGCCCGCCAGTTGGCCCATAGTTCATTTCTTTGGAGGATTTTTTGTTTGGTAGTTTTAGTGAGCCATGGGGCTGGTTTAGTTCTAGTTCTAATTTTATGAATAGAGGCATGGCAATCTAGAATGGTTAAGAATTTTGTATTAAAGTATTTGACTGCGTCATCTAATGGGTGATGCTTGAGGTGTGTCCAATCACAGGCTGAAAGTTCAGTTTGGAAGATTTCCAGGTTAAAGTTTTTGTTGGTCCTTACAGTCCTATGGTTGGTTAAGTTTGGAGATTCAGTCTTATATCTGATTAAGTAGATAAGTGAGTGGTCACTTATATCTTCTGGGAGGGTGCCTGATTTATAAGTTTGCTGATGAGAATTAGTGAGAATCGAGTCTAGAGTGCTTTTTTGTTATTAAGCTTGTTGGTTCGGGTAGGGGAAGTTATGGTTTGGGTAAAGCCATATAGATTAATATGAGTAGAAGGCTGCTCAGTTGTACAGGAAATCCAGTTTATATTAAAGTCGCCAAGTATTATGGTTTCTTGTGGATAGTTGGTTGATAGCCAGCTAAGAATAGCTTCTAGTGTGTTAGTATTATTGCCTGGGGGAAGGTAAATACAGATTATATATATATATGGATTTACATTTGTTGAGCTAAAACTTTGATATAATAATCTCTGCATTACTGGAAAGAGGTAGTTTGGGGTCTATTGAGGTAACTTGCAGTCCATTTTTATAAAGTATAGCTATGCCTCCACCCTTCTTAGCATTATGGTCAAGTCTCAGGATATTATAGCCAGGGGGAATAACTACAGTATCTTGTATTGATGGGTTAAGCCAGGTTTCAGTAAGGCAGAGGATATCAAATGAATATGCATCTATAAGGGCATGCAAAGGAGCAAGTTTGTTATTGATGCTTCGAATATTTAGATGTGCTATTAGAAGAGAGTTGGGGGTCCTGGTAAGTAGTTGTGTGTTAGATGAAGTTGTTGTGTCAGGCTTAGTAACAGTACTTGAGGTAGGACCAGGGTTTGGATGTATATCACCATCTATGAGGATGTGGATTTGGACTCTTAGGGTGAGTTGGAAAAGTTTAGAAGTTAGGTTTCGGAATTTTCTAGCTTTAGGGCTATAGTAAGACATGTGAACAAGTCTATGAAACTTGGCTGACAATTACTTTGCTGGGAAGAAAGAGTTATTGAAACTATGGGGAAGATTAAATGAAGGTATAGAGGTTTGCTTGATGGGATAGTGAAATCCTAGACTTGTTTGTCTAACAAATAACTGAAGTTTATTTTAGTATGGTTTAAGATTTAACAGATGGTGCCTTAAAGACTTGGATTTTTTTTAATTGCCTGGAGCTGCTTCTCCAAAAAAATCACTTTACTGGGCCCTTTGATCGTTTTCTGTCTAGTGTATTTTCTGTAGCATCAGTTCACAGCTGCACCTCTCTTTGGAACATTTAGTCTTGGCAGACTTTCAGGTTTCTACAGGTAAGTGTAGTGTTTGTATGCATGTAGGTTAGTATGTGAGTGGGATATCTTTTTTATTAACATTGTAAATTTACTTTACAATGGGAGCGAATGTGGGCACTTTAAAAGAACCAGAGTATGGTATTCTTGCAAGGCATATGTATCAGAATTGCAATAAAGATAGCTGTCTTTACTTAGATAAATTGCATGAGCTTACTAAAAATTATGGTAAATTGACTTTTTCACCTGCAGGTAATTTTGATAAAAATATTTTGTTAAACGTACAAAAAAGACATAAAGAAAAGTTAATAAAGTCCCTGTCAGCTGCTGGTCAGCCTTTAATGCATGGCAGGTAGAATTTAAAGATAGAGAAAAAGATAGTATAGGTCATAGCTTGAAACATAATGCAGCTAAACTTAAAACAGAGTTACAAGTGGCTAATAAGACAGTTGCTCATTTACAATATTCTGACTGCAGGGATGAGTGAATATGGGATCTATCCCCTTAGAGAACTGCAGAAATTACAACATAGCCAATGCGTGTCATCTAATGGCAACTGCGTCCTTTTGCATACCCCACCACCACCACCTTATAATGCACCATCACACCCTGGCCAGCAGGATACTGATATCTCTTGTTCCATCTCACAGATTATTACTCCATTACCTTCCCAGAGAAGGGAATCTTGAGTTGTCTACCTCCATTAGCCAAGCAACTGAACCTCCTCAGCCAACCTGAAACATCTTCCTCTTCTTCTGTTTTAGACTGTACCCAGTCTAAAATACCTCTGATGTTTATGAGTTTTCTGAGATGAAGTACAAAGGGGGTAAAGTCTACATTCACATACATTTGTTACCTAAATCCCAATAATTATAGATGGGGATAGTTATTTTGGTCCTGATAAATTTAATTCAGATAAAGATGACTCTGATTCCTCCTTGGAGGAAGAGGGAGATATTGTAATTATTCCAACTGCCCATCTACATCTTCTGCAACAAGTCTCAAACCCAGCACATGGCAGAGATGAAACAGCACCTTATACTATAAATATGGTCTGCCCTTGGTTTGTGGTCGATCTCCAAACTATTTTGGACTCTCTCCAATCAATCAGAACAAATCCAGAAAAATGTGCAAGAATCTTAAAAGATCATGTTCAGTTGCAAAATCTTACTTTAGAGGATCTTAGAGCAGTGATGGACACATCCATTCCGGCCTGATCTATTTAAGTGTATTTGGGATCATGCTAATGTGCAAGACCCTATTCCCCAGCATACAGACATAGAGGCTTTTCAGGCAGCTAGGACTCATTTATTACAGGCATTACTGCACTATGTCCACTGGTACGTAACTGGTCCCTAATAAAAGCAGTCAGACAGAGAGAGGAAGAGTCAATTGAATGTTATTTACAGCATGCGACAGATGCCTTTGAAGCCTTCTCAGGTTATACAGCACCTACTGAAGGTCCAGCATCAAGTGGTCTCTCAGCTGTTTTTGTCAATGGTTTATTGTCCCCATTTGAGACCAGCTAAATAAGGTTTTCTTAACCTAGCCAGTCAACTTGTTAATCAGGTTAAGTCTTTATCAGACACCCTTATTTGTGAAAAACAAGAGTGGCAAGAGGAGTGACAAAAATTATTAAACTTACAGCTACAGCAGTTTATCATAGATAGAGGAAAAATAGAGGAGGAAGAGGACACATAATCGATTACATTTTCTCAAAATCAAGGACCATTTCCTCAGAATTTTACTAATACTCCAAATTCACAAGGACAGGGACAGAGATGAAATTCAAATTTGTATTTTAATTGCAGCCAAAATGGTTATTGGAGGGATACTTGTCCTTTCCTGTAGCCAGTAGACACACCAATGGAGTCTAACAATCTATTTGGTAATCAGCTGCCACCATGCAGTCAGCAAGATGCCCACCAAAATATGAGGCAGCAACCTTTCACTTGGAACATGCCTTGACAGCCACCAGCTTGGCAACAAAATAAATAGGATAGCTATGATCAGGAATCACAGCTATTTCCTTTCATACCTGTATACCAGAAAGGACCAGTCATTAACATTAAAGTTCAAGACAGCAATATTCCCTTTCTAATAGACTGGAGCTACTAGATCAATGTCAAATGCTTCTGCAGTCAAGAATCTCCATTTGTCCCACAACTCAGTGCAAGGAGTTGTGGTGTCAGGAATCTCTTTAGACTACTCCAACACAGTTTCAGTTCCCATTCAGTTGAGACCATTGACAGACTAACACTTGTGGAATGGTTCATGATTTTGCAAACCTTTGGAGAGAAAGAAGCTATTTAACCTCTGCAGGGACAAAAATTAAAAATGCAGTCTTTGCAAATGAGTTATTCGATGGCCTACTTCTCCCTAGGGAAATAGTTGTTAAATATGTCACTTATATGTCAGAAACCTCATTTGAATCAGTATGAAATATGTTTGCTAATAGAGTGATAAGGCAGGCAGCTTTGTTAAATCCTCTTCAGGCTTCTTTTTTGCAGCCTCTTCAAGTTGAAAATGTACCTGTAACTTTGCAGGAAGTGTTTTTATTTTCAGAACCAAGTTGATGACTCTGAAAGGGTAAGTGGATCCGTGATGGCTGCTATCATTCCCTGGACTTATTTTGACACCATCCAGATGGAAGGTTAATAGCATCACTATCTTTTTTTATTGCAATTGGCGTGGACTTACCATTTTCATTCCCTTCTGAGAAAAATGCTTTAATAAGACAGAATTTGACTGACTGGTATGCTCCTTACACTTCAGAAATAGTTCAGCATCTTGTACAAACATGTAACATATGTCTTCAATTTAACATTTCTAAATCAGTGAATGTTCCCACACAGTATATTAAAAAAACATGGGGACCTTTTTGTTGTATACAGTGTTACTTCAGAGAATTACCAATGTGTTCATGATTTAAATATATGCTAGTTTTGACTGGTGTTTTCTCTGGTTGGGTAGAAGCATATCCATGCATCAAAAATTATGTGGCCTCAGAGACCAAGAATATTTTGTATGAGTTTATACATCATTTTGGGGTACCATATTGTATTCAGTCAGATGCAGGTACTCATTTTACAAGTCAGATTATTCAACAAATTCGAAAAGTTCTAAATATTCAGATGCAGTATCACTGTCCACACAGACCTCAGGCTTCAGGCATGGTAGAAAGAATGATTCAAACTCTGAAAACTAAGTTAGCAAAACTTATTGCAGAAATGGGTCTAAAATGGCCATGAGCTTTGCTCTTAATTTTATTTACTATCCTCAGTGCAATCAGTGCACCTGAAATGTTCTCCCCTCATGAAATCCTCATGGGATGCCCTTTGAGGATGCCAACCACACCCCTACCTAGAAACCTTGATCTGCTGGTAGCTGATGAAATGTTTATTTGTTGTAAAAACATATTTCTGTTCTGCAGCATCTTCTTTTGCAGGTTATCTCTGCCCAGCTCCAGCCTGATCCTGATGCAACACTTGATGTTAACCCAGAAGATTGGGTATTTGTTCATTCCATCTCCAGATGACACTTCCTCTAACTTTGATGGAAAGGCCCATTCCTGGTGCTCCTCATTACAGCTACAGCCATTAGACTCAAAGGGTCTCCAACCCAACCATATCTCACATGTCTGAAAAGCAGTCCCAAATGAGAGAAGCCAACCCATTCATTTCAACCTATCCTCTACAGCCTAGTCTGATGACAAACCAGTTACCTCTCATACCAGAAGAAAAAAGAGAGACCAGAAATGGAACAAACAACCGATACTATGAGGACATCAGAAGGGGACATTTTCCCTGAGTCAGGTGACCAAGCACCACTCATGGAGCTAAACTACAACAGTGAACCTATTGGAGTGTGTTTGGAGTGCAGCAGTGAGCTATTCATGGCAAAATAA
This sequence comes from Protopterus annectens, assembly GCF_019279795.1. Taxonomy (NCBI): domain Eukaryota; kingdom Metazoa; phylum Chordata; order Ceratodontiformes; family Protopteridae; genus Protopterus; species Protopterus annectens. The sequence continues at coordinate 796,214,836 of NC_056745.1, forward strand.
AATTGTGCTTGGACATTTTTGAAAACCCACTCTGACCCTGCCCAGCTTGGCATTTATGTTTAATTGTTGATGTGATGGCTGCAATTGTTATTTTTATTCTACTACAACATTTTCTTATCCCTGCTGAAACTGTAAGTACTGTTCAATTTCTTAATAGAAAAATAAAACAATTGATAAAATCTAGACAAAAATCAGCAGACTGGCTTCCAAATTTCAATATATTCCATACCATTTTAAATACATATGCTAAGACTCTAAATGTTAGTAACTGTTGGTTATGTGCCCACATATATACTGCCTATGATGGAGGTATCCCTTTGTTTCCAGTACCTGTAGATGAAGTTGATATGGGGACAGCTTTTTCATCAGTAGTACTAGTTAAAATGTTTTATGGCATAATGTCACATCATTTATTAAAAATGCTGCACTTAGACTTTCAGTGAATGTTAAGGGATTTACTTGCTATGCAAAAATGAGGATGTAAAGATTGGACAGAGCAAATGTAATATTTGATGCTTTATGGATTTATCATCATGATTTATAACAAGCAGCTTTCAAAGGACTTTCTCATATAGACCTTGGTGATGATTTCATTGCTGAAGTTGGTTCATTACCTGCTTCTGGGACTGTAAAATCAGTTTGGGAGCTGAGAAAGCTCTCTAAGCTATTAGAAATGCTAAGCAATGCAACATTTGAAACTGTTAATTTGATTACTCTAGAACTGAGTGTCATGCATGCACTAGTACTCGAAAACTCTAGAGCTGAGAGCCATGCATGCACTAATACTCCATAATCGAATGGCACTTGATATCGCATTTTTGTGTAAAAGGGAGGTATGTGAGCTCTAATGCATGAGGAATGCTGTTTGTTTATTCCTGATAACAAGCACACAATATTTAGTCATTTGTAATCATGCAAAAAGCGGCTGAGCTGTCAGATACCAAAGAAGTGGATAGTTGACAATGGACTTGGCTAACTAATTTGTTTTCATGATGGAGAGGCAGTTTGTTAAAATTTATTATGCTTCTTGTTATTATTATTATTATTGTATTTTTGCTTTTATTTTATGCAAAGAGTTAGTAACTAAACTCACTACATATTGATTAAACCACTGTTACAGAATTTTCATGTTAGTGATTTTAAAAAAGTGTCATTTATAGACCATGTCAATGAAAGTGCAATAGAAATTGAAAAAGAAGAGTTAGTTTCTGAAGGTTTTCGTATAATGTATGAAAATATGTTTAAAGTGGAAAATATGTTTGATGATGTGAGTGTGATGCTTTCTCAGCATAAAATGAGGGTTAAAATGAAATTGCATGTGTCCTAGAAGGTTTTTGTATATGTATACAACTGTACAGTCTGAGACATGAAAACATACTGAATGTTAATGTTTTAGTTTACTGTACATGTTTAGTCTAATAATAATAGGTAAAATAGGAGAGTAAGTATATATACATCATATTTCAAGGATTCATATTAAGGAATAAAATAAACAAAAAATAAAACAGACAGTCTTTTTCATTTTATGTAGTTATGGAGTTAGTTAGTATATTACCCATGAACTGGGTTTTGAGGGCTGTGCAATATTTTTAAATTTTTTTTAAGAGTCACTCCAAGGACTCAGTATATAATTTAATTTAGTTTTATTTTTTTTTTTTTTTAACATTTTTTGGATATAATATAAAATTATATAAACAAAATGGGGGCAACATGGGGCCCAGCCGTATGCCAATTTGTCATGGGGACTGTTTTGAGTGTTGGGATGTCTACAGAAATAGTTTTTTTTTTCAGTGTAATACAATATTTTTTTTTTTTTACAATTTGATTTTTTTATTTTGTATAATGATAGAGAGGAAGCGAAGGTGAAGCAAGTAGGCAAAAAAAAATCAAGCTAAAATATATAGGAAGTTCGTAGCAAAACAAGATTATGGGGAACAAGGATAAAAATAGTCTCTTTCCCCTGGAAAGTGTGCAATATGCCCTTACATAATCAAAAAGGACTGTTGTGAGCTTGCTTCACTTTTTAACTCTTAAAAGGCCCCGGCGCTAGAGAGGAGAAGAGAACTAAAAAGGTTTATTTTATATTTTTATTTTGGAAAGTAGAGCTGTTTTCACTGGTCTTTTGTGTGGTTTCAGAATAATTTGCTTTTGGATAGTGGTTATTTTATACTGAATGTTAAGTTTCATTTTCTGAGTGTGAGACAGCATTCTTTCTAAATCACATGGTAAAAAGAAACTTATTATACTAAGCTAAAAAGGTAGAAAAGAAATTGCAGGTCTATTTTTACTAAACTTGACGTATTTCTATAAGATATTTAGTAATGATCTGAAGAATAAAACATATTATGAACTGCATTAGCATTTTTCTAATTGATGCTAGCAGTGGTACGACTGATTAAGTTTACTACTTTGTTAAAGTTTTTCGTATAAACTTGTTTAAAAAGATTGTGAATTATTTTATTCAGGGTGACACAACTTTCTGAGTACTGTCACCCACATGTGTGTATTTCTTTCAAATAAATTGAGTTTATATCTCCAAATGACTGATGTTTATTTTAGTATGGTTTAAGCTTTAACAGTTGTTAAAGATGCAAAATGTACCTCAAACCATCTAGGACTCCATGGCTTCTGGAAGCCTGCAGTCCTCAAACCCTCAACTTAATTGTGTTATTTCCTCCACATTTATTATAGTGTAACCTTTACTAGCTAGGTGTTGTTGTAAGGATGCAGGAAGAGGCTAAGGCATAATACAAATTGTGAAAAAGAATAATAATAATAAAGTAATGTGCATAGTATGGAGGGAGGCCTGGGTGGGGAAGCGGCAAGACAAGGGGATGTGCTCATCTCTTTTTCTATCTTGCGACTACCTGGCAAGATACAAAGTGGAAAGACACTGCCCTTGAAAAAAAGCCTGCATGGCATACCCTAATGTTACATCAGTCTATAACTGCAGCATGTCTGTAGACATCCAATCTTCTTGCTAAACGGAAACACCATTAAACTCCAAAAGGGAAATGATCTTCAATCAGTGACCTTTTTCTTTACCTGTTAACCTCATTCTTTTGGTGTTTTTGGCACATGCCCCTCAAGATATTAGTGATAGATTTGGGCGGCACAGTGGTTAGCATTGGTGCCTCACAGCACAAGGTGCTCTTGTTCGATTCTCAGGTGAGGTGCCTTCTGCATGGAGTCTGCATGTCTCCCTTGCATTCACATGGCTTTCCTCTGGATGCTCTGGTTTCTTCTCACACATTCCAAAGACATGCATCTAGAGAATTTCTCCTCGGGCGGCCGCTTAAAATGGGCTCTGTCCTAGTCAGACTTTGTTGGTACACAAATGTTAAACAAATAAATAAATACTTTTTTCTAAAACTCAGGGGAACCTTCTGCAAGCAAAGCTGAGAATCGCAAGGAACTCTATCATCTTTCTAACCCTCATATTCCTGACTTTAAAAAAATCCTAAATTATAATCCTCAAACTATCTAGTTTAGATTGTGGCAGTCTGAATGATAATGGCACTATGCCAGTCTCCATACCCAGGACTACCAAAGACTGGACCTTAATTCTTGTCATCTGGCAGAGTACCCCAAGCTTATGGCATAACTCTTTAGGAAAATTCTAGCTTAAAACTAAGCACAATGGCCATAAACATTAGGATGACAGCAAAATTATGTCCATAATTAAGTATCTATTTGTATATATCCCATGGACCTGCATTACAAGAGGTTTAAGGTTTTTGCACATTGAAGACTTTGGGTCTTTCTTACAGTTTTATTATTTTTTTTTTTCCTGTGGGAATTTTTACCTTTTGCTTTGGATGTTAGAATATTATGCAGATAGCATAATGTGTGCGAACATCAGTCTTGCTTTTAAGCCCTGTGTTTCAGAAGTATAGCCAAACAAGCTATGCTGTACTGATGAGGTCAGGAAAATGCTGAAGCAGGGCATGTCTGCAGTTAGTTTGACTTTATTGGCTAGTATGCACCCATAAAGACATAAAAAGTAATGAACATTCAGAATGCTTGTGGCTATACCAGTGGTATGCCCTTAAAGGGTCATTTGTATGTATCACATGATCCTCCACTACAGGAGGTTTAAGGTATTACACAGTAAAGACCAGGGGTGGCCCGTGCTATTGTACTGCCGGGCTGCAGCCCCCTCAACTTCAAACTAAAAAAAGAAAAATAAATAAATATTTTAAAATTTTGCGGACTTCGCGCATGCGCACTAGTCCAGACTGCTGCTGAGACAGTCTGGAGCATGGAGCATGCACAGATTGTCTCAGCAGCAGTTCTGATTGAGAAACATAGACAGGAGCGCTCCCACAAGTCTATGCAGTTTTAGACTGCCTGGGAACTCGCTGGGGTCAGACTGCGACGTCAGCAGTTCGTTGGGGGAAGGGATTTATGGTGGTTTTGCGGACAGGGATTTACTACAGGACCAGGTAAGTGGATGTACAAGGTGTGTGTGTGTGTGTGTGTGTGTGTGTGTGTGTGTGTGTGTGTGTGTGTGTGTGTGTGTGTGTGTGTGAGAAAATGCACCAGGTGCAATATACTGGTGGTTAGACTCATGGTGGTGTGGTAGGGAATACCTCAGGCTTGAACCCTGTACCTTGTATGCAGGTGTTAAAGACCTGAATTCCCTACCCACCACCATTTGTAAAAAAATTGCAGATTTTTGTCTCATATTTGATCTGATCTATTCCTCATAATATCTGTGGTTTGTAAATATTGTAATGCTTGATATTTGATGGTGCAGTGGTAGCATTGTTGCCTCACAGCTGTAGGTTTTTGGGTTTGATTCTTGGCTGGGGTGCCTTCTTTGTTGGGGGGTCTGTATCTTCTCCCTGTGTTTGTGTGGGTTTGCTTTTGTGTCCTCCCATGTTACAAAGACATGTCTGCATTATTTCTTCCTGGGCCTCTGCTGAGAATTGTTTTTTTTGTTCCAAGTCAGACTGTCCTGATTAACAAATGTTAAATAAAATTGACAGGCATTTGAATTTCAGACTTCAGGTTTCTGAATGTTTACTTCCTTACATATTTGATGGTGCAGTGGCAGTATTGTTGCCTCACAGCTATAGGTTTTCTGGTTTGAATCTTGGCTGGGGTGCCATCTGTGTGGACTCTGCATCTTATCCCTGTGTTTGTGTGGATTTGCTCTGGTGTCCTGCCATTTTACTAAGACATGTCTCTACAGTATTTCTCCCTGGGCCTCTGCTGAAAATTGTTTTTGTTCCGTCAGAAGTAAAATTGACAGGCATTTGAATTTCAGACTTCATATTTTTCAGAAAATACATAGTAAAACCACTTTTTATTCTAGCAATAAATATATAGTAACACAGCCTTTTATTATACCATTTTTTTAAGTTTATAAGATGGCTATTTGAAATTTGTCCTTATTTTTGGGACTGTAATACCCTGTTAGTGGCTTTGAACAGGATTTGTGTGCTAAAGTTGACAGCTATGGCAAGAACTGAATTCACTGAATATGTTTGAGGGCTGTATTCCCTCATTACTGGGTTTGTCCAGGTATTTTGTGCTAAGAGGTTGACAGCTATGGTGAGAACTGAATTCATTAAATTATAGCCATTTAAGTTTCAGTCTTCCTCTCTTTCACAAAGCAGCTGATTTGGCGTAGTGGTATGTTGCTCTTGACTGTTTTGCACAGGGACCTTGGCAGTAAAATGTAAGGTGGTAACACAGCATTTTTCTTTCACAAAGCAGCTGATTTGGCATAGTGGTATGTTGTTCTGACTCTTTTGCACAGGGACCTTGGCAGTAAAATGTATGGTGGTAACACAGCATTTTATTCTAGCAGCTTTCCAAGATTATACAAGCAATGTTTAATGTATCCCTGTTTTTTGCCCTTTTGACCCACCCCAATAAATTTGGCTTTTTCCAGACTTCTTGTGCTGCGAAGTTGAGATGCAGTTGAGTATTGAGTAGATTTTACAAGGAGCTGAGAGTTGCAGGGGAAGAGAAGTTTAGTGCTGATTATGCTAAGTCAGCTTGCATTGCTAATAGCACAACAGGTTGTGCATTGGCTTTTGATGCAGAATGTTGTTGGTTCTACTCCCATAACGGGTGAATGCTGCCATACTGAAAGTTAAGATACTAACTATGAGCCTGTTATCAGTTTGCCATCCATTTCCTATTGCAATATTACTAGCTTATTTTTAATGTAATTTAGGCAATTTATTCCTCAGGGGCATCAGACACTTTATTTTTCGATGAAACCATGAAATATAAAGGTGATTGCTAGCAGCAACCTCTTCATTACAGATTTATTTAATGTGGAATTATTTAGATGACTTTTTTACTACTTCAGAGATTGTGCATATTTACTGATAATGGTGGACTGTAGAATTGTGCATATTTACAGATAATAGTGGACTGTAGAAGTTTGAGTAGACTTTTATGATGGAAATGTTCTGAATTGGGCAGTTTTGTTTCATTGTTTACTGGAAAAATGTTCAAAGAAATAGGAAGGTGTATCAAAGAACACATGTATGTTTCATATGCAAGGGGCCTATGATTTGAAAACAGCCAAGAATTAATTTTTATCTGCCAGGGGTAAAATGTATTTTCTTTGAATGTGAGTTTTAATGTTGTTTCAATGAATGTGAGTTTCAAGGGCAGAGAAGTTTTAATGCCAAGTTTGTTTAGCAGATGTCTTAGTGTTTGTGCTGTAAAATGCAAAATAAAACTTTCAAATGAAGTTCAAATCATCATAGAAGTAAATTAGTATGCACATTAGTGTTTATGGTAAATGGAGTGAAATAGCAAAGTAATGGATCATTGGAATGGCTGCAGGGAGGCTCCATTCGACCATGGTTTTGTGAGGGGAAGGGCAGCAAACTTAGACAGTCCCAGCTGAACTATACCTCCCAACTGTCCAGATTTTCAAAGAATGAATAGATTTTTGCTTCTTATTTTTGGTTTGTTCCTCATAAAATTTGTGGTTTTCTGGCAAATCATTTAGGAATTAAGTCACTAAATAATGACACACTAGTTTCAGACTTCATAACCTTCAGAAAAATGCATGCTAAAGTAAGACCTGTTCTATCAACTGTCCCAGTTTATACAAGAGCAATTTTTAGTACTGTTTATATGTTCCCCCAATATATTTGGCCTTGTCCAGATTTATGTCCCAGTTTATACAAGAGCAATTTTTAGTACTGTTTATATGTTCCCCCAATATATTTGGCCTTGTCTAGATTTATTGCATTAACATGTTGAGAGGTACATGCAAATAAATTGCTTTATAGAATTAGGCATAGCCAAACCTCTGAACTGTCCCTGATTTTGGCTCAAAATGTTGCTCTTCCCCTAATGATCTCTTCGCAAAATAGCAATTTTGGAAGAAAACATGGAGGGTTTATAATTAAGAAATAACTAATAATCAGATTACTTTTATTTCAGACATGCATGTAGATTATTTTATTTTGTCAGCTGCTCAAGTTAGCAGTACTAATATTAAAGTGTCCCTTCTTTGACAGGTTCCCAGCTGTATTGTGTTGCTATTTTATATTTTTACATCACACTTTTGGTCCATTTTTCATAAAATTGTGTTTTTTTGGCAAATTAGTGACAAATAATTAAAGACTGAAGTTAGAAAATAATGACAGACATTTGAGTTTCAGATTTCATACCATTCAGAAAATTCATACTAATGCAAGACCTCTGTTAGCTTTCTAAGTTTATAAGAGCAATATTTTAAAAATTGTCCTTATTTTTGGGCCTTTGTCCCATTTCTTTGTATGGCTTTGTCCAGATTTCTTGCTCTGAGGTTGAGAGGTATGACAAATGTGTCAGGGCCATCACAAGTCAGCCAGAGACATTTCAAACTGTGACATACGTGTTACACCCCACTCCCCCATGTAGTGAATCTGGATGTGTCGAAGCAAGGCAAGGAATAGTTATGCAGTGTAAATGTGCAGAGAATCCCACCCATCCAAGGTAGGCACAAGTACTAGAGTGGCTTTTCATCTGTCCTTGATTTTTACAGAATGGTCTTGTTTCTGTCATATTTTTTGTACTCTTGATTTATGCTTATTACTCAAAGTGCCTGTTGGTCTGTGTTTAAGTAGCAATACTTTAATGACCATCAGGTAAGCTTGGCTGAGATTGCAAGATGCAAGTAAGCTTTAATAAGCATACTGTTAAAGAATTGCCAACATTGAAAGCCTTTCTGTTGCCATGTAGAGAATACTTAACTAGATAATGTATAAGCCTTGGGTACTGAAATGCATATGCCAGTATTTGTAATAAAGGACAGAATTACATTATTTTAAGAGTCTCATTACACTTGGAGACTTCCAGTAATCTCTGCAGGCTTTACCCGTAAACCAAATGCCAATCGCATGGTCCGTAACCTGTACAGTAATCCTTTTAAGCAATGTATCTTGAGCTTATTTCTTGTTTGCTTTTCATTTTTTACTTTGATCATGTTTTCCCCATGAAACAAGTAGATGTCAGGCAGCAGGTCTTTTTTTGAATAAGGAACATTTTTACAAGTGGGGACATCAGAGACTTCTACTTTCAGCATGTTACTTGTTACTTTAATAAAGCTGAATATAAATTATAATTAGAACTGCAGTGCAAGAAGTGGTTTGAGTTGAGTGCTGCTTGTTTTTCTTATACTTGATTTTGACTGGCATTCCATTAATGTATTTAAAAAAAGTAATTTATTTTTTCATGCCTCACAACCTTTTTTGTTTCCATCTAGATATTAAGCTGTCATGCAGCCAATGCATTGAAATATTTTTATTCTTCTACACTTCATTTTGTCTTGATTGGACTCTCATAATGATGGTTTGGCACCCAGTGCAGTATATTTAGTTTTTGCAATTTCCTACTACAGGTGTGTGTGTGGTAGGGAATACCTCAGGCTTGAACCCTGTACCTTATATGCAGGTGTTAAAGACCTGAATTCCCTACCCACCACCATTTGTAAAACAAAAACTGCAGATTTTTGCCTCATATTTGATCTGATCTGTTCCTCATAATATCTGTGGTTTGTAAATGTTGCAATGCTTGATATTTCATGGTGCAGTGGTAGCATTGTTGCCTCACAGCTGCAGGCTCTCAGGTTTGCTTCTTGGCTGGGGTTCCTTCTTTGTGGGGTCTGTATCTTCTCCCTGTGTTTGTGTGGGTTTGCTTTTGTGTCCTCCCATGTTACAAAGACATGTCTGCATTCTTTCTTCCTGGGCCTCTGCTGAAATTTTTTTTTGTTCCAAGTCAGGCTGTCCTGATTAACAAATGTTAAATAAAATTGACAGGCATTTGAATTTCAGACTTCAGGTTTCTGAATGTTTAATTCCTTGCATGTTTGATGGTGCAGTGGTAGTATTGTTGCCTCACAGCTATAGGTTTTCTGGTTTGATTCTTGGCTGGGGTGCCTTCTGTGTGGAGCCTGCATCTCCTCCCTGTGTTTGTGTGGATTTGCTCTGGTGCCCTGTCATTTTCAAAGACGTGTCTGCAGTATTTCTCCCTGGGTCTCTGCTGAAAATTGTTTTTGTTCTGTCAGCAGTAAAATTGACAGGCATTTGAATTTCAGACTTCATGTTCTTCAGAAAATACATAGTAACACAGCTGTAACACAACCTTTTATTGTAGCAATTTTCTAAGTTTATAATATGAATATTTGAAATTTGTCCCTATTTTTGGGACTGTATTCCCACATTATTGGCTTCTTCCAGGTTTTTTTGTGCTAAGGTTGACAGCTATGGCAAGAACTGAATTCACTGAATATGTTTGAGGGCTGTAATCCCTCATTACTGGGTTTGTCCAGGTGTTTTGTACTAAGAGGTTGACAGCTATGGTGAGAACTGAATTCACTAAATGATAGCCATTTAAGTTTCAGTCTTCCTCTTTTACAAAGCAGCTGATTTGGCGTAGTGGTATGTTGCTCTGACTGTTTTGCACAGGGACCTTGGCAGTAAAATGTATGGTTCTAGCAACTTTCCAAGATTATACAAGCAATGTTTGTGTCCCTGGTTTTTGGGCTTTTGACACCCCCCCCAATACATTTTGGCTTTTTCCAGTTTTCTTGTGCTGCGAAGTTGAGTATTGAGTAGATTTTACAAGGAGCTGAGAGCTGCAGGGGAACAGAAGTTAATGTTGCTTAAGTGAAGTTGGTTTCCTTGTTAATAGCACAACAGGTTGTGTACTTGCTTTTGCTGCAGAAGGCTGTGGGTTCTACTCCCACAAGGGGTAGATGCTGCCATACTGAGAATGTTCTCCTTGGTGAAGATACTAACTATGAGTCCATTATCAGTTTGCCATCCATTTCCTCTTGCAATATTACTAGCTTATCATTTTTTAATGTAATATAGGCAATTTATTCCTGAGGGGCAACAGACACTTTATTTTTCGATGAAACCATGAAATATAAAGGTGTTTGCTAGCAGCATCCTCTTCATTAGTTACAGATTTATTTAATGTGGAATTATTTAGATGACTTTTACTTCTTCAGAGATAGTGCATATTTACTGATAATGGACTGTAGAATTGTGCATATTTACTGATAATGGTGGACTGTAGAATTGTGCATATTTACTGATAATGGTGGACTGTAGAATTGTGCATATTTACTAATAATGGTGGACTGTGGAAGTCTGAGTAGACTTTTATGATAAATGTTCTAAACTGGGCAGTTTTGCCATTATGGGTGCATGCGTTTTGTTTTATTGCTTACTGGAAAAATGTTCAAAACAAATTTAAAACACCCTCTAACAACTGTAATATATTGTACAAGGAATATAATTTAGTACAATGAGGAAGGTGTATCAAAGAGCACATGTATGTTTCATATGCAAGGGGCCTATGATTTGAAAACAGCCCAAAATTAATCTTTATCTGCCACTGACAAAATGTATTTTCTTTGAATGTGGGTTTCAATGCTGTTTCAATGAATGTGAGTTTCAAGGGCAGAGAAGTTTTAATGCTAAGTTTTCATTGTGAGACTGCATTGCTTTGTTTAGTAGATGACTTAGTGTTTGTGCTGTAAAATACAAAATAAAACTTTCAAATGAAGTCCAACTCATCATAGAAGTAAAGCAGTATGCACATTAGTGTTTATGGTAAATGGAGTGAAATAGCCAAGTAATGGTTCATTGGAATGGCTGCAGAGGCTCCATTCAACCATGATTTTGTCAGGGGGGAAGGGCAGCAAACTCAGACAGGCCCAGCTGAACTATACCTCCCAACTGTCCAGATTTTCAAATAATGAATAGATTTTTGCTTCTTATTTTTGGTTTGTTCTTCATAAAATTTGTAGTTTTCTGGCAAATCATTTAGAAATTAAGTCACTAAATAATGATACACTGAGTTTCAGACATCATAACCTTCAGAAAAATGCATGCTAAAGTAAGAACTATTGTTCTATCAACTGTCTCAATTTATACAAGAGCAATTTTTAGTACTGTTTATATGTTCCCCCAATATATTTCGCCTTGTTCAGATTTACTGCATTAACAGGTTGAGAGGTACATGCAAATAAATTGCTTTATAGAATTAGGCATAGCCAACCTCTCAACTGGCCCCCATTTTGGCTCAAAATGTTGCTCTTCCCCCTAATAATCCCTCCGCAAAATAGCAATTTTGGAAGAAAACATGGAGGGTTTACGATTAAGAAATAACTGTAATAATCCAAGTTATAGATTACTTGAAATGCATGTAGATTCTTTTATTTTGTCAGCTGCTCAAGTTAGCAGTACTAATATCAAAGTGTCCCTTCTTTGACAGGTTCCCAGCTGTATTGTGTGGCTATTTTATATTTTTGCATCACATTTGGTCCATTTTTCATAAAATTGTGTTTTTTGGCAAATTAGTGACAAATCACTAAAGACTGAAGTTAGAAAATAATGACAGACATTTGAGTTTCAGATTTTATACCCTTCAGAAAAGTCATACTAATGCAAGACCTATTCTATTATCTTTCTAAGTTTATTAGAGCAATATTTAAAAATTGTCCTTATTTTTGGGCCTTTGTCCCACTTCTGTGTATGGCTTTGTTCAGATTTCTTGCTCTGAGGTTGAGAGGTATGACAAATGTGTCAGGGCCATCACAGTCAGCCAGAGACATTTCAAATTGTGACATACTTGTTGCACCTCACTCCACCATGTAGTGACTCTGGATGTGTCCAGTCAAGGCAAGGATTAGTTATGCAGTGTAAATGTGCAGTGTGTCCCCCCCCCCCCATCCAAGGTAGACACAAGTACTACAGTGGCTTTTCATCTGTCCTTGATTTTGCAGAACGGTCTGGTTTCTGTCATATATTTGTACTGTTGATTTATGCTTATTACTCAAAATGCCTGTTGCTCTGTGTTTAAGTAGCAATGCTTTAATGACTATAAGGTAAGCTTGTCTGAGATCGTAAGATGCAAGTAAGCTTTAATAAGCATACTGTTAAAGAATTGTCAACAGTGAAAGCCTTTCTGTTGTTGCCATGCAGAGAATACTTGACTAGATAATGTATAAGCCTTGGGTATTAAAGGACAGGATTCCATTATTTTAAAAAGCTCATTGCACTTGTTGGAGACTTCCAGTCATCTCTACAGACTTTACCCATAAACAAAACAGAATGCCAATCATGTGTGGTCCATAACTTGTACAGTAATCCTTTAAGCAATGTATCTTGAGCTTGTTTCTTGTTTGCTTTTCATTTTTTACTTTTATCATGTTTTCCCCATTAAACAAGTAGATAGTTGTCAGGCAGCAGGCCTTTTTTGGATAAGAAACATTTTTACAAGTGGGGGCATCACAGAAATTTCTACTTTCAGCATGTTACTTGGTACTTTAATAAAGATGAATATAAATTATAATTAGAACTGCAGTGCAAGGAGAAGTGGTTTGAGTTGAGTGCTTCTGTTTTTTCTTATACTTGATTTTGACTGGCATTCCAGTAATGTATTTAAAAAGTAATTTATTTTTTCATGCCTCACAACCTTTTGTTTCCATCTAGATATTAAGTAAGCTGTCATGCAGCCAATGCATTGAAATATTTTTATTCTTCTACATTTATTTTTGTCTTGATTGGACTCTCATAATGATGGTTTGCCACCCAGGGCAGCATATTTAATTAAAGTTAGTTTTTGTGGTTTTGAGCATAGCTCCTCCCCTTTCTAGTTGACCACACTCCTCCTCCTTGACCCCACCCATTCAGCTGTCTCCTGCAGCCCCCCTTTGATTTGAAGTCACCAGCCGCCACTGGTAAAGACTAGTTTGTCTAATCATTCTTGCAGTTGTTACTGATTTGTTTGAGGGTGTAACCCTTTGGTTTGGATGTTAGTTGGGGTATTTTGCAGGTGCCATAATGCTTATGGACGTCAGGCTTGTTTTTCAGCTTTGTGTTTGCAATGCATGTTTAAGCAAACCCTTTCTGCTGTAATGACAGGGTCAGAAAAAAAAGGCCAAAATATGACAAGTCTGTAGCTAGTGGATTTTGGTTTTATTGGCCTAAATGTACTCATAACGACTTAAAATGTAAAGGTTATGAGCATTCAGAATGTCTATAGCTGTAACACTGGTATGACCTTAAGGGATCATTTGAATATATTCCCATAGGCCTCCCCTGCATGAAAATTAAAGTATTGAAAGGTGATGTCTCTAGCTTGGCTTGGTCTTTCTTGCTGTTTTTACTGGCTAGATTCATAAAGGATACCACAAAGCGCACACTATATATTAAACGTAGTATAACCTTTCTGAGTGAATGGACAACACAAGCATTGTAGTAGGGATGTTCTTGAATTTAGAAAAAGTACACTTTGTTTACTATGGCCTGTGGCTTTTTTTAAGTTACAGCTAGTTATTTTTTTCTGTTTATATGTACCTACGTAAGAACTATGTCACAAAGATGACAATTATATCCTGCAGAATTTAATGTAAATAACTGAAGTTCCAAAGGAGAGAAAATAACCCTCATCCATCTTACCTCCCTGCCTCAAAGGCAAGATCGCTGCCCACTATGATACAACCACTACATACCTCAACCTCCATCAACTTGATATAGGTTGCTATTATATATTTTCTTTTTATTTCTTTTGGATATAGTTTATTTACTCATTTTTGTATTATACACATCCAGCTGCACTATCTCATAAATGTATTGAGTTACCTAATGAACAAGCAAAAGTAACTCTGACCCTTTGGATAATGAACATAGATCTGCATTAGCTGCCCATGACAATGTGAGGAAAGTTCTATGGAGACCTGAGGAGAAAATGTCTCCCACCCTAAGCAGGTGTGAAGTGCGATCATCTTGAGGTACATCAGACATCTCAGCCACAGCTTGAGATTCCCACTGCACAACAACCCTCTTGTAGTAAATTATAAAGAATTATTATATTAAAAATAACACTTTTCTCCTCTGCTTTTACATGCGAATTCACTTCTCTGCTGCTGAAAAGCTTCATACTGGTACCTGACAGCCCAAGCAAACTCAACAGTGAGTAGAAGCCTCAGTACAAACCACTTTGTTACTTCCTTTCTTTTTCTTTACATTTATATTAAAAATTAGACACCCTGCCTATTCAAGGCACCATGGACTTGTAATTGTAAATAAAAGCCCAAGAAGACTTAAAAAGGTGAGCAAACTCCTCAGCACAAACCACTAGCTATTTTCTTTCATTCTTTTTTTAAATTATATTTAAAATTAGACATGCAACTGATGCAGAGCACAGCGGTCAAGCAGACCAAAGGAATCCTTAGATTCTAATGCAAAAACTAACACATATAAGACAAAGACCAAAAATATGTATTTATTTATTTATTTTTCTTATTGATAATCAGACTGTTGGCTGAACCCTACAGCTCAAAGACTGTGTCTTGCACCTTCACTCTGTCAGTGGTCACTGGGTGAGTAGGAGAGTGAATCTGAAACACTACAACTAAACAACGAGTTGGGCTGGCCTGTCCCTCCTTTTGTCTGATGTAATACACCTTTCCTTTGCTCCATGACTCTGATGACAGTAAGATTTGCTGCATGATTTCTGCTTAAATTTAAATTAAAGTAGACATGTACTGTGTGATAAATGTGCAACTGGGAGAGGAAGTAACCTCTGTTGGTCGGTGCTACCACCAAGCTGGATGCAGTTGCACAGGCAAAAAGTAAGTCAGCATGCGTGACTGACAATATTCTACAGACATAGAATAGTCAGAGATTTACTAATAACCAAGGTTTGGTCTAGGCACGCAAATGTAGTTTCACTCTAATTAGCATGTAAAATGTATTGGATGATGCACTAGTTCACTAGTGTACATATAAGGATTAATGCAATACCTCCACTGTAAAGGTCCCACTCTGAGAGTCACCAGAGAAATCTAGCAATATTTATAGTAGTAGTTACCACACAGAGCTGTACAGCAGGTTGTATATATGACAAACTTATCAATAGCTGCTTACAAGTAGTATAACACAAATAAAAAGATCTGTGCAGTAATAACAGACAGCAGTATGCCCTTCTCATCCTGGAGTACATTGATGTCTGTGTAGTGACTGATACATTATTTAAAATGAAGAACACACTAACTGTACAGGGCTCCATACCTCTCAACTTCTCAGAGCAAGAAATCTGGACAAAGCCTTAAATAAAAGTGGGACAAAGGCTCAAAAATAGGGACACATTTTAAATATTGCTCTTACAAACTTAGAAAGTTGATTGAATGGTAGTTTTTGCATTAGCATGACTTTTCTGAAGGATATGAAGTCTGACACTCAAATGTCTGTCATTATTTTCTAACTTCAGTCTTTAATGGTTTACTACTAATTTGCCAGAAAACCACAATTTTATGAATAACGGATCAGAAATATTAGGCCAAAATCTGGACATTCTGTGAAAATCTCTACAGTTGATATGCAGGGCTATAAGATCTTCCACAAGTTAAAAAAGTTACTGCGCAGGAAGGGGAAAAAGTGGAGGTGCCTCAGTCTAAATCTGGAAAAGACTCACATCAAGGCTGGTAATGCAGCATGATGCACTACAGCTTCTTCATGCCCAAATAACCATCAGAAAGGTCCTGCACCATATATTAGCTAGCTGTAAATATGCCTCTATGATCAAAGAAAGGCACAGTTCCTACCTACAGGAACTAGAATCATTCATTATTAAACTCAGTACCATTTACCTAGGTGATCTAAACTAACTGACTGGGAAACCCTCACCACCACTAGTGTGCAAGTGCACAGATTCCTGGAGTCTGCCAATATAAATCCGCTGGAACTAGTCAGAGTACCCACTAGGTGAAACAACATTTTCAGTCTTATCCTTACTAATATGGAGGCATCTTGCACTATCCCTTGCATGTCTTTTTCACTTCTTAGGTCTGACCATAAAGCTGTCTCCTTCAAAATAAAACTGAAAACAGGTATCCCTTACACCCAAGGTACCTTTAGAAATGTCTTTAAACCAAGCTAGCTACACTTAAGTGATACATTTGCAAGTTTCAAATCCACACTAAACCCTTTTACCTCTACTGAATAAGAATAAATGCATACCGCCACACAATATCAGCATGTAAACAGCTACATAGATGAACCTGCATCCTGTAGGAACAAGCAGAGGGCAAACCCCAATAAAAAACCCACATGGTGGAACCATCTATCAACAAGCTTTAAAACAAAAGGAAGAGAATGTTGACCAAAAGTAAGAAGAGTAATTTTAAGAATGATAGGGCTCTCATCACAAAAAAAATAAAAAAGAAAAGAAATACAACAACTCTGGAGTGAATAAAACCAACAAAGCCAAGTTTAAAGCTAAAATAGCTATCAAGCTAAAACAATCACAAAGTTTTTTTAGTTATGTTCCCGAGCATTGAACTGATTGCTAACAATGTTACCCATACTGATACTGAAGATAAGTGACTTTACTGGCTGATAAATTCAGCTTTAACTTTACCCCTTTACCCCCATCTTTGACTCAAGATATACTTGAAACTGACTCACCTCCAGCTATCAAACAAGCCCAAGTCCTAAAAGCGATATCAAAATATAACAATATTGCATCATTGGGTCTTAACAGTATCCCTGGATCCATCTTAAATAGCATGAAGCACGATTTAGCCACCCCTATCAACACTGCCACATCCTCAGTCACCATACATGTTTTGTAACAAGTAAATGGAGAACAGTTACAGTCATTCCCCTACTTAAGGGAGGACCTTCCATAGACCCAGACAATTAAAGACCCAAGAGACTGACTAATGTGTCATATGCAAAGCTATGGGAAGACTTATCATGGAACTAATCAATAATGATATAAGGACTCTCTGAACTCTGGACTTGTCTCAATTTGGATTTGTAAAGGGCTTCCTTAGCCTGATAGACCTTCTTGAAAAGGTCGCCAAAGCAATGGAAGAAGATAAAGCAGTACACTTTGTTGGCATACTTTAACCTGGCCAAAGCGTTTGACAGAATCTATCACATAAGCATAGTAGAAAACCTAAATAAACAGGGAATAAACAATATCACAGAGAAAGGCAGAAGCAGCTTTTGCTAATGTTTCACTGATTGTGAGTGGTTTACTAATATTTAACTAAGTTAGCTGCAATTGGAACATAGAAGATATCACTCTGACACATTAACTTTTATGGGAGCCTTCTTGGTTCAAATATTACAAATACAATATATACAATACACAATGGTTGACATGTCTTCACAGACCCACAGATTACCTCCCAGAGTTACCTCAAAAACAGCTGCTGAGCTGTTTCACTAAGATGAACAGAAGGCAAAGGTAACCAGTGTTATCTATGTGAGAAAAGAAATATGTGAACTTTAAAATAAAAATGATTACTTTGGAAGAGAGAGACAGGGTTGAGAACCACGTTGTACAAGACACACACCTACACCTGCCCCTCTACAACTACTGTTGTGCTGTAGATAGTATGATAAAGAAAGAGTAAGTGGACTTGGAGAGAGAACCAAGGGGAGACAGGCAGAAGCGGAAGGGCTGCTTGATAGTAACCTATGGATGAAGCACAGCATGTGAAAACATGGAGGAAATGTCTTGTTATTTCCTTCCCAGCAAGGCTGAGAAATAAAAAAAAACTAATCAGGTGATTCACAGTGATAAGTTTTCTTCTTTTGTTAGAAAACATATCATTTTATAGCACCTT
Organism: Protopterus annectens; assembly: GCF_019279795.1. Taxonomy (NCBI): domain Eukaryota; kingdom Metazoa; phylum Chordata; order Ceratodontiformes; family Protopteridae; genus Protopterus; species Protopterus annectens. Next base: position 796,232,954 of record NC_056745.1, read on the forward strand.
CTACATTTAGTGATGATTTTCCATTTAACGGAGCAAATCCACACGTGTGAGATTTAGGGTGTCTGTGTGGTTCCTCAGTCACACCTCCAGGCATGTCTTTTTGAAAATAACATTGCTGCTGTTTGCTGATCCCACACATTATAACCCATCTACAAGCCCACATGCATAAGTCATTAACTGTAACACCATGGTTCACATGGTATGCTGTTCTGTGTGTCATCAATAGACTGAAAAAGTCATCATTTTTCTAGACGGAAAAGTTTATTACAAAAACTACATGAACTGCTCATCAATTTGTAAGTGAAAAGATTTTCTCAGAAATTCCCGTTTCTTTGCACATTGATACCCCGTATTCAAGTTAACAGTATGAATATCCACTCTTTCCAGGATATAAAATTCCCCTTGCCTATAGCACTGACCCCAAACCCAATTCTGTTTGAACTAATGTTCCTTAGTACCACATATTGTTCCTTATTTAGAAGAGAGAATATGTTATCAGTAACATGTTTGTTCCTTTATTTCTGGCCACAATTTCTCTCTAAAACTGAAAAGCTTTAAATGGAGTTTGTAGATTGTCACATTACTTTTCGATTTACAGCACTGAAAGACAGCATTGACTATGACTTCATGGACAAAACCTGGACAATGCTTCAACAATAAGTTTTCACAGATCAAACACACAACAGACATGTTCGATTGAGCTAATATAAACTCACCATACAAAAACAAACACATACATTAACAATATGATATTGATCTTATTATCATTTTGAAAGTGGCAATCCCTTGAGATTAATTAATCAGCACAGTCTTTATATGAACTGAGTTTGCATTAATGACATCTGTCTGTCTGTCTGTTCTCTGCAAATCGCTGCAATTACTTGAATTTTCCTGCTTGACTACATAAAGAAAGAATATCAGACTGAAATCTTAAATTTGAACAAAGGTTCCATCAGTTCTGCATTATTCTAAATTGTTACTCATACATTTTAGACTGTCAGGATTTAAGAAACAGCAAGGATTCAGCAGAATATTTTAAGGTGCTTCAGCATGGAAGATAAATACATTCTGCAGCTTTATTCTTTGTTATCATATGAACAAACCATCTGGGTTGTATCCATGGAAACAGAATCTGATCATTTCCGAAGTTTTATAAATGCTTAGATATGTGCTAAGTTGAGAAATGAGTGACAGGCAGTCCAGTAGAAATAAACTCTTAAGAAAAATTTACTTAGGAGAAGAGAGCTTTTGAAAACTGGAAGTGGCAAGTGCCCAATTTAATGTATTTTACTTGTCATATGCTCTGAAGCTAAACATTTCCAGAAAAAGTGATTTGGTTTGTAAGATACTGGAAATGGTTTGTATTATTGAATTTGAAATATGTGACAACATCCAACAATGATGTGCAGAATTTATTCTAAGGCAGTATTAAAAGGATACAAAAAGAAAAAGAGGAATTCAGCAAAAAAAGGCTATGAACTAAAGGAAAAAGTATGGCACGTTTTAAAAAGAGTTTTTAGGACTAGCAAGTTGGCATAAGTACTACATTTAGCTTCGGCTTGTGCAAGAAAGATTAGTGGTTGAATATAAAGAATATTATATTTCAAAAGACATGAATAACATATGAAGATAACTTTTCTGTACATTTATAGTATGATTTTTCTTTTTTTCAGAAAATCAGCTTGCATTCAGCATTTTCTTTGAGAATATTGTACAGGTTATCTAGAAAAAAATGCTTTGGATTTATACAATGCTGTTTTATGATGGTATTGCCATTATGCACAGTAAGACCTCTTGTCTGTCCAATAACTTTCACACATCACTTCCCTACTCCTCAGCACATTATAGACAGACAGACAGAGTGACACACACACACACACACACACACACACACACACACACACACACACACACACACACACACACACACACACATACAAACACACACACACATGCAGAATTTCTCAATTCCTTTAAATATTATTTTTGTTAGCATTTTACTCATGTTCTCAGTTTTGATATTTACTCTTAACAAAAAATATTAGACTGTTCACTGTTCCTTCATAGCAAGATCCTAAATATGTTTTTTTGTAACTTCCACCCTATTTCTCATAACTGACTTCAAGCTTGATCTCTACAAATGACGCTTCAAAGATGCACATTAAAAAGTGTTTTGCCATGCATTGCTTAATATCTCATCTGCTTTTTCTTTGACATGTTAAGCCTAGTGCTGTATAGCGAACTCGCTGATGATCTAAAGAGACAAGATAAAGCTCTAGCTCCTATAAATGAAATCTCTATCAGTAACTACACTTAATCAAGTTCTACTGCTCTTAGCCTTAGTATGCTGTAAAATTAGAAAAGTTGTAACAAGTATGGAATATTGATGATCTTGACTTCTTGCCTACAGAGTTTCAGAAAAAGAAACACTTTAATTATTTCTGTTCTATTACAGTTTCTAGATATGCATAATCAGTGTGTTGCTGGTTTGCACTGGCCTCTCTCTGTATTGCTAAACTGCAAGAATCAAAACATCTCTTTAACTGCACAGATCTTTTGCAAGATCCCTGCAACATGATCTATGGTTGGCTTGCATGAAGTACAGTACTAACTGTGAAAAATTCATCTGTACATAGCATACATTATGGAAAAGTAAAAGTATAATGACCCATTTGCCAAACCTGCCATAAGACATATAATGCAATAGTCTCACTTAGTATTGATTGTGATACATTTCATCTTACTCTGCTGCTAAAGAAATCAGATATCTTTCTTGGAACAGCTGTATTACTGTCAGACTATTGTGCACAACATGTCACATTTCTTTGTAAAATAGTTATAGTAACTCTACTATTTTCTCTTTAACCAGTGATACGGATGTTTTAGTGCCTTGTCTCTGCCTGCAGCCATGAAACTGACAACTTTGGAAATGAGCATCATCCATGGAGTGTACACATTCCACTTTTACGGTTTCTAGTCTAGTCAAAGGACTGAAAAATGTAGCTAAATTGGATTAGAATTATTAATGTAAGACTTGTTCAATGCTCTTTTAATGCACTTTTTAAGCAAACTCTGTTTTCTTCCTGCTGTATTTTTTGGACCTGTGCAAGCAATAATGAGCAGACCATTATTTTTGTATCTGTGCTGCTGCTGCTAGTTTAATAAAGGAAGAATTTATATATATATATATATATATATATATATATATATATATATATATATATATGTATATATATATATATATATATATATATATATATATATATATATATATATATCTTTCTCTATATCTATCTATATATATATATGTATATCTATATATATATTTATATATATATATATATATATATATAGGTTCATAGGTTCATAGGTAGGTACTAAGCTATTGGCACTAGGGCCTGTATAAGCCTAGCCAAAAATGTACCCTGGCTTTCGCCACCCAAGAAAATTATATATATGTGTGTGTGTGTGTGTGTGTGTGTGTGTGTGTGTGTGTGTGTGTGTGTGTGTGTGTGTGTGTGTGTGTGTGTGTGTGTGTGTGTGACATGATTTCCAGAGGATAATTCTGCTCCAACAAAACAAGTCATACTCGATCTCTAATTTAAATCTAGATAACGGTACAAAAAAATGCTACTACTACTGTACCGAACAATATATTTAAACTTTCTTTTTTAGAATGTCATCAAAACGTATCCTTATCTTGCCCATTTTATGAGAAATTATTCTCATCTTTATCCACCATCAACAGTTGGGAATATATTACAATAAAGCAGAAAGCATCACTAAATATGACACTATAGAAAGCATGTGAAAAACAGGCACCAGATTCAAATTAGCCTTTATTTGTAGATTCATAGGTTCATGCAAGGTTACTAGCCTATCGGCCTTAGAGATCATTTGTCCTTATTAAGTGGACGTATATTGCAGAGCTAGTCTGTGGTCAACACTGACTCCCCCTGTCCATGATGGACATGGGTGCCACCCCTGGGGTGAATTTGTGTTCTTCCATCCATTTGTCCAGGTTGCACTTGAATAGGGTCAGTAAGGAGCTGTGCTTCACATGAATTTGAAGTTTGTTCCAGAGGAGCGGCTGTCTCTGGGAGACATATTTGTCTCTCCAGCATGTTCTGTTAATGTCAAAGGCTAGGTTACGATCCATAGAGCAAGTGACTCTCGTGCCATTAGATTTGTGTATGTGAAGCATATCCATCAGGGCAGGGTCGGAGACTGCCATGTAGGTTAGGTAGAAGGCTCCTCACAAACAGCCTATACAATACAGAGTACAGTGACAGGGCTTTTAATCTCTCCATGTATGTCATGGTGTGGAGCCCCTGTATTTTCTTGGTGAGGAACCTCTGTGGTCTCTTTAGCTGCTGCAAGTGTCTGTTGAGGTAAATGCAAAAGGGAACATTGTGCTCTATTAGTGGTCTAATAAGGTTTGAGTATAGTGGGGCTATAACATTCTTACAGTTGGATGCAATGCCCTTACTTATGAGGTGCGCAATGTAGAATGCTTTCTTACCACAGAGTAAGCTTGGTGGTAGAAGAACAGATTGCTATCTACCTGTGTTCCTAGGTCTTGCATCACAAGGTTTGAGCTTGGGGAGGGGGGTTTTGTCAATACAGTAGTTAGTAGGGAATTCTACTTTCCAAAGGGAGTAATAATATACTTTTTTGTGTTTAGTTGTAAACTGTGGCTTTGGCACCACTAATGTGTCTGTGTTAGCCCTTCCTGTAGTATGTTAACATTTGTTGGAGGACTCAATGATTGCACCCAGTTTGTAATCATCAGAAAACTTGATAAGCCAAAGGCCATCTAATTTAGCCTGGACTTCCAAGAAGTAGATTCTGAACAGTAAAGGACCCAGCACAGAACCTTGTGATATGCCATTAGTGACGGGTCTACTGGTAGAGGTGGAGCCACTAGCTTTGACAGTATGTGTACTGTCTGTGAGCTAATTGACTATACATCTAGTCACATAAGGGTTAATCCCAATTTTTTTTAATTCCTCGAAGTCTTTTAAGTTTCTAATACCATGACAGGAATGGACCCCATTCCTAAGTCAAAATGCTATTAAAGTTCATGACATTAGTATTGTTTCAATCTTTGATGTCAGCCAAAAGTGCTCTTTGTAACACCCACAATGTGCTCAGTAGACTCCTTCTGCAATTCGTATGGGATTACATGCATTGGTAGCATATCTATATATGATTGTAGATTCTTTTTTATAACACCTGTTGCTTCTACTACTATTGAAACTGCCTGGGTATCTTTCTTCCACATTGTTCTAATTTCTACCTGCAGATTCTGATATTTTATGACTGTGTCTCTCTGTACGCAAGACACTGTAGTCATTGGATGTGGCAATTTCAATGATCAGTGTTACTTTTGTCTTCTTTTCATGGACCACTATATCCGGTTTTGTATCTATCTTTTGAACTGTTAGTAATGGGTTATCCCATGTGATGTATACTTCATCATTTTCTATGATGCTTTGTGGCTCATGTTTCCAGTGCTTTTCAGCCACTTCAATACCATAATGTTTGCACAATCCCCAGTGCAACAGTCTCACCACATTATTATGCCTTTCAGTATACAGTGCTTCTGCCATTAGTATGTCACAACCAGCAACAAGGTGTGCGACAGTTTCCAAATCAGTTTTGCAAAACCTACATTTGTCTATTTCTCCCACATGTTCAATGGACTTTGTATCAGCACGTACATAGCCCACTATCTTGGGCCTCCAATATTAACCTTTCATCTCTTGGTTTGAATTAGTCTCTCAATCATTCCTGCATTTGTTCCTGATCAACCTGAGGTTCCTCCAGAAGTTTTCTATACTTGCAACTATATTTATGTATTTTCCACATTTCTTGCCTTCTCATCTGGTCCTTCCCCTTATATTCTTTCTTTTGCTTTTGGCACATTCAGTTGCTGCCTGATTTTTATCTACTTCTAATTTGATTTCCATTCCTGCTTGATGCCGATATGCTTCTGCTAAATTAAGCAGAGAAATCATCTTAGATTTATTCTTCTCATGTTTCAAAACATTCACTAGGTTTGGGTTTTATGAGGTCAGCAGATATGTGTGGAGTCTTACGATTGCAGATATATACATGTAATCAATTTCAAGGAGACCCATCCCTCCTTCATAACAGTGAATATATCATCTTGGTATGCACTGACTTTTATAAATCATTTGGTGAGCATGAAGCATTCTTCTTGTTTTCCTGTCTAATCTATCCAACATGTTTCGGGGTCAGTCAATCACTCCAAAACTGTAAGTTAGGACCGGAAGAGTAAATTGGTTCATAGCTTGGATTTTGTTCCTAGACGTCAACACTGTTTTCAGGATTAATTTAAGTCTTCTAAAGTATTCCTTACTAAGTTCTATTCTCATTTGTTCATGTTTTATTGTTGATCCTTCATTAATTCCCAAATATTTATACACTCCCTCTTCCTCAAGTTCTTTTATATCACATTCTTGTCCCAAACTGATGTTTTCCCAGTGCCACAGTTTTCCTGCTTTAAAGGTTGCTTTTGCATATTTATCAAGATCAAATGACATTCTTATATCATCTGAAACAGTTTTGACAACTTGCAATTGTACTTTCAGTTGCTCATCTGATGAGCTATACAGTTTTAAATCATCAACAAGGAGAAGCTACGAAGTCTGCACATTTTGTTGTTTTCTAGGAGCCAAATTATAGCCATTGCCTAAGCTGTTAAGTAGACAGCTTAATGGGTTAAGGGCAAGGCAGAATAACAGCAGTGACAGAGAGTCACCCTGGAATATCCCCTTTGAATTTTATCCCTGAGATAATAATTTGTCCTTTATCATGGCTTAATTGCAAAGTGGTCTGCCACTGTTTCATGGTCACTGCAATGTAGTTGATCAGTGTACGGTATATCTTATACATGTTTAAGCACTCTTTTATGCATGAATGTGGGATACTATCAAATACTAATCCATAACGAGCGTTTTTCAATGATACCTAAGTGGGGGATTGTGTTAAAAGCCTTGGCCAGGTCAAGATAGATGGTATGCACTTTATGCACCATTTATCTTCATCCAGGGCTTTGGTGACTTTCTTGAAGAAGTCCACTACGTTTAATAAGCATGATCTAACCTCAACAAAGCCAAATTGGGTTGGGCCTAGAGTGTGAAGGCCGCCTATGGCTTTGTTGATAAGCTCGATGATGATTCTTTCCATGGCCTTGCAGATCACACTGGTTAGACTTATGGGTCTATAGCTCCCAGGGTCTGTTGATGGCCGCCCCTTTGTACAAACAAGGGGATTACTGTTCCTGTTCTCCACTCTGCTGGAACAGAGCCAGTTCTCAGTCTGTGGTTAAAGAGAGCATAAGTGGGTTGACTAGCACCTGTTTTAGATTGCTTAATAAGCATCCTGGCATGTTACCTGGTCCCATTAAGGCCATGGTTTTGGCCTTAGAGAGAGAAGATATGACCAGAGTTCTAGAGATATAAGGCAGAGGACTGGTGTTGGGTATGCTTAGGGGTATGGTCAGTAGGGCCAGAGGGGTGAAGTTTGCACCAAATCTGTCAGCTAGCAGTTTGTCGACTTCCCCCAGTGCAGTATGAGTTGTACCATCTGTTACCAGTTGTTCACAAAGCTGGGCATTCCCTTTTAGGTTTTAGATGTTATTAAACATTATCCTTAACTAGGGATGGTAGTTTAGATTTATACTTAGCTTTAGATGATTTCATGAGATTTCTGATTCACTTGTTCAAGCTGAGGAGGGAATTCTTCCTCTGCTCAGTCAGTTCCCTCTTATTCTTACACATCAGTTTTGTCCTCTTGTTATGTAACCTGTTTATACCTGAGGCCCACCAGAGTGGCTTGTTTTTTTGGGAGGACCTGGCTTTAATCCAATCAGGTACAGCTGAGGCTATACAGTTGCTTATGTGTTTGTACAGGGCATCCGAGTACACCTCTGTGTAGGAGTCATTGTTGTCTGTGAGTGTGGGGGGGGGTATAAAACTTTGTATACCATACTTTAGTATTCTGAAGTTAGCTTTGGAATGGTTCTTCAGTTTTCTTGCTCCTGTGGGGGTGCCAGGTCCAATAGTTCTTTTGATCTAAACAGTTTTATGGTCTAACCAGGGAAGGCATCACACTGGAGGGAGTGCAGTGACTCCCCATGTTGCTGAGCACTATGTCTAGGACATGTGAGCCCCTTGTGGGGGTGAAGACTATATCTTCCAGAGCATTTGAATTAACAAAGTCCAGGAACCTCTGGGTAAGCATGTTTGCACTTGTATACATCACCCAAGTGATGAAGGGATAGCTGAAATCACCCATGACTAAGATGCTGGGCTGTATAGAGAGTGCTCCCAGTAAGTCCAGGTAGTTGATGGGCTTTTCTTGGTTCATGGTGGGGAACCTGTAGCTAGCAATGATGTGGTAGGGTATGTTGCTTAGACATGGAGTAGTTTGAGAGAGTGATACTGCCTGACCAGTCTTGAGGTGTATTTGACTTTAATGAAGATGGATACCCCTGCACTTTTGATTATTTCATGTTCATTTTGAGGTCTGAACATGTGGAAGGCATTGTAACCTTGCACAGCTGGGGTGCTCTCTGTGGTCTTGAACCATGTATCACTGCCTGCGCAGACATCAGCATACACCAAGGTGAGAAGTGCTTCCTGAAAGTGCAGCTTAATGCTTAGACTTTTAACATTAATCAGCAGAATCTTGACTTTGCCTCTGGTGGATTTTGTTACATCAGAAATTTTGTTGTTTTGATATTGTTTAAAAAAGGCACTATGGGTGAGGCAAGCAGCCCTCTTAAGAACACACAGTTATTATTTATTTTTAATTTTTCATTTAACATCTGTTAATAAGGTAAGTAGAATGATCCATGGATCATTTCCAACCTCAACCCAGGCAACCTAGAGCCAAAGCAAATGCAATGCACGTTGAGAATTTAATGTAGATAATGGAAGTAGCATGTTGTTAGAAGGTGGAAAGAAACCACTGTACTTGTAGAAAAAGCACAGTGATATGGTGAGAATATGCATATTATACATAGATAATGACTGGAAGTCAGAAATTAATTTTGGATGGAACTCACCCAAAACACACCACATTTGATTGCATTTTGACAGTACTTCACTAGGTGGAACAAATTATTGCGAATGTAGCAATTATGTCATAATAATTCAAGCACATTCTTTGTAAATTCCTCCTGATTCTGTAAACACATCAGCATAAACATCATTCACTTCACTGTTGTTGTTGGCATATTTTTCAAACTTACAAAACAATATTTACAGTTTGTTGATAGCCTGTGACATTAAGCCCCTGGCAGCCTCATTGGAAGTCTGCGTACTGAGCAATTTGATTTTGTCTAATCTTCTCCATTCTTACCACTCTAGATATCTCAATATTGGCTAATCCTACTCTGTCTTCTCATTGTCCAGCATGGCAGTCATTTACTATTTAGGGACCATAGCTCTACTCTTTGAACCTGTCAAGAGGTGCGTACTTCCACCTGGTGAAGGAGTTTCATCCTCCCCAGTGTACTTCATTCTTTCACTATTATCAGTTGTAGTGGTTACCACATAGGACATTGCTATGTGCGCTTTATATGGTATCAGGTCATCAGTGGAGGGCTTAATTGTCATACCTTACACTCGAAAACTAGATCATCGCCTGGGACATGAGATGGTGGAATGTACTCTTCCTTTGTAAATCTACAGCCTTACCTAAAGCATTTTCCCTTTCACCCTAAGCCATATGGTTTACCCTATGGGAGGTTGCATGTTTTCTGTTCACTTCACTAGATCCATATCAAAAGAGGCCTAAATGACATACGCAGATAATTATTTTACCATGCAATCCTGACTTTCCCTTCCTGACAAGACAAAACCTCTTCAGATGTTTGATTAACACCCCTTCCCTTCCTCAAATCAAGAAACTGGCTACTTATTACAGGTCTCTCCTTCCTATCACTTTTAGCGTTAGGGTGGATGGGAGGAGTCAGGACAATGCACTCTGTTTACAGCCTCCCTTTGTCTTTAGTTCTTATTCACAGAAATGCACACACCATGTACAACATGAGTGCATTCTTCACTGGACTTATTAACTCATTGCATTCAAGTGACGCCTCCAGTTGCATCTGCAGTTAACTCCTACTGACACCTCGAGGCGTCAAATATTGCTTGTTCATATTTGTATCAATAATTCCAAAACCATGCTACGTACAAGGTTTTAAAGGATTTCATCTTAAACCTTACATAACGGCAAACTCAACTACATTAATATTTGACCTCAGTCTAGTGCAGGTACAGAGAGATTAGCTGTTGGTTTTATGATATTTATTTATATAGCTATATTTTTCACATTTTTCTAAATATCTCAACAAACAAGTAACAGAGATAGAACTCCTTAGCCTCATATGAAAGCTTTCAGCTTATGAATAAAATGTTGCTGACAGTATGTGTGTAATTTGAATATTTGCTGAGATATTGTAAGTTGTTTACAAAATATTACAAACTTAATAGTTACTGTGTTTACTGTGACTTATAAAATTCAGTTTAAGACCTAGAACCTGAAGAATACTACTGCTATAAAAATAGTTTGAGCTGAAGGATTTGCCATTTATACTTCTTTCATAATACCTATGGTTCCAGAGATACTCACATTTGTTTGAAATGTGAGGACATAATTTGATTCTGTCAAAAGACTTACCCCCAGATTCATGAAACCTCCGTGTAAGACTAAATAAGTCTTACTCGGAAAATGCAGTTGAACGGTCTGACATCAGCGTGTCATGCATATTCATGAGGGCATGCTGACTCCACTCCAAGTTTGACACGGACCGTACAGGAAGGCATGAGGCATGTCTGACTGCCAAGCAGTCCTAAGGTCCATGCCCCTGCAAGTGTCTGAATTGTGAAATGTCAACAAACATGAGCGAGTCCGCTCAAATGTCAACATACCCAACACTACACTCCCTCACATTGTAAACCCCCAGTAGAGTTATAAAATGTAAAATATAATATTTTTTTTCTAATTCCTGATATAACTGCCCGTATTTGCCCGTGTTTGCACGGGTGTGCCCATAGCTTAGCTGCAGTTAGCAATGTCAACATTGAAGAGCATAATAAAAAATGTTTATGCAAATCAATCCAAATAGAAATAGTGTAGTGGTAGAGCCTTTGCACAAAGAGGAGGCATTCACTGTTCGAGTTCCACCACTCCCCTCTCAATTTTATGTTTTAAATAAGCATATGAAATAATTCCTGACATATATATGACTAAAATCTTACTAAAAAACATTGAAATGGCCTATGTATCAGTGAACAAAATGTATATATAGAAATGTAAGAAGGATCTTGACATATAAATGCCCATAGCTAAGCAGCGCTTTACCCAGCATAATCTTTTGGCCCACAGCTAAGCAGCGCTTTACCCAGTGCAATCTAGTTGCCCACAGCAAAGCAGCGCTTAACCCAGCACAATAAGTTTGCGCGGAGCTAACCAGCGCACCGTAGGGCAACATAGAGCAATGTCGGGCAACGTCAGGCAAAGTGGAGCAACGTGGAGCAACGTTGAGCAAAGTAGCCTAAATACAGCCACACCCCCTAGCCTGTCTGGACAGTAGTAAAATAAAATGCAATGACAAGTTTCGAACCTGGGACACTGTGCACCATAATCAAAGTACTGAACCACTAAGCCATGACAGCTTAGGATAAGCATCCACTGTTAACATACATATACTTATAAATGGTAGATTAACCATTGCTAAGCAGGTCTGCAGTCAGCCGAGAATTTTCAAAAATGGCCAATCACAAAAAAGTGCAGGAACTGTGGCATATTTAAGCTCCATAGGCGGGAATACTCGCCATAACTGATTGTAGCTCCCATCCACAGTTAGAATATCTGGTGCTGGAGAGGGTATTCACTTTCAAGCGCAACGGTGGGGCATCGAGGAGTCAAAATACATGGTTTGGCTCCTAGTCCATTGTCATGAGTCTCGACTCCTGTAAGGCCAGTTCCAAGGGATGGAGTATAAGGCAGAGGCTTGGAACCAGTTGGCTCATGAACTCACCAGTGCCACAGGTGTCCCTCGGACTGGTGAGCAGGTCCGTCACCACCATGCAGACCTGAAGTGATGGAAGCAGGACCTACTGAACCAATGGATCCAGGAGGCCCATCATATGCAAGATGCCCCACTACTAAGTAGGTAACCATGGAATGCAGTATGTAAGACATGCTAATATAGTCTAAATAATGGATATGTATATCTCAATATCCCTTCATTTACTTCACAGCTGCAGTGTCCATGCTGCAAATCAGCAAGCCTATGCAGATAGGCTGCTAAGGCTGTACCACCAGGCAGGTTAGTAATTATTTTGCATGTATTGTTATATAATATATGTGAGAGAGCATGAAAAACGTGTTGTAGCCCAATAATGCAGCTATAAAATGCCCTGAATAAATTATCTGCATGTACTGTTATGTAACATAAGTCAGAGAGCCAGAAATAGAGTGTAGTAGCCCATTAATAAAGGTAAAATAAGTCTGGAATACTATCTCTGCATGTACTGTCATATAAAATAAGTGAGTGAGCTTGAAAAAGAGTGTTGTAACCTATCAATAAAGGTATAATATGTCCTGAATAGGTCATCCGTATGCACTGTAATATCAAATAAAGGAGAGAGCCTGTAGAAAAGAGTGTTTAATGTAATTAATAAAGGTATAATACTTGGAGTGTGTCTGTGTCACTTACTTTGAAATGTTGTTGTACCCTTGCATTAAATAAAAAGTACTGTTTTATTAAGTGCTGTCAACTCGCAGTTGTGCAGTCCCATAAAAAGTGGATGAAGGAAGTGCCAGTAGCTGTGAAGCATATAACAGTCCTCCACAGTTGGTAAATGGCTGTCATGCATAGGTAAGTCTGGCACACGAGTGGCTTGTCAAGGTGTTCCCCAGAAATATGAGTGTGCTACATGAAATGTAGGGTTCTGTAGAAAATAAGTGAAAATGTCACGTGAACACATCCAGATATGTAGATGCATAAATATAAAAATAAAATACAACTATGTAGCAGTAACATCTGCATCTTGGACAGTTAGTATGTCAGCTATAGGTCAAGTATATAATGAACTAGCCAAACCCATTACACAATCTAGTGTAATAATACATTTAGGGGATATACACCTGCAGTCAATAGGAATGTAGTGTAGAATAAAAGTACTAATAAGATGTTAATGGAGGTTTCTTTTTACATCATACTCTATGTGCATAAACAATGCAATTCCACACCTCAATGGGTATGTCTAATCTCAAAACATTTGTTGGGACATATGTGCTATTGTTCTATAAAAATCCGCATTTACTTTGATGCATGTGCCCTGTTCAAACACCACAATCTTGGTGGCCTGTTGCCACCAATCATCCCTGCATGCTGTTGTACTGTCCACTGTCATTCAATATATGCATGTGTTATGCTTGCTGTTCAACTGTTGTAACCCTGGTGTATTGGGTTAATGGGAATATTACTGCATGCTGTTACAACTAATTTGGAATGCTGTTGTCTATGTTGTAATTAAACACACCTAATCACAGAACGTGTAGGAAGGCCGGTCCCAGCGGACCCACCTGTCCCTCCTCAGCTGGCGATTGCACCTAGCACCAGCAGGCCTGGTGCCCAGCCCAGGCTACCCTCCTCCGTTGGTCCTGTACCACCTTCGGGTGGAAGCATTGCAGGGGATGGGGCTCATCCCCCCCTGCCAGCGTGGGCAGAGAAGGGCCACCTGTCACCCTCTGAAGGGTCCGGGTTGTGGTGCGTAGAGAGATCCAGCATTTAGTCACTGATCCCCTACGCCAGCTCGAGGCAAAAGTGGCGCAACTCATGGGTAAGCCTGCCCCTCCTACGCAGCCCCCAGCAGAGCAACCCTCGGGTCTGTGAAGGTTCAGTGGTGACTGCCCATGGGTGGGGATCTCAATCCCACTGTTACCATCTGTGGGCTCAATGGCTGGCGATTTCCAAACATCCGTCCCCGTCAATTGTGTTCACCCACCCCATGTGTCATACTCCGCCCCGTATGCGTCTTGTTTTTCTTGTCTGTTTACCTCCCCAATCTACCTCCCCAAATATACCTACTTCCTCTACCTCACCTGAAAATAAAGGGCAATTTGTACCACAAAAAAATTATGCCCCATACATAGCTGCCCATTTTGCACACATGTCTGCTGGACATGTAAACTGAAAGTTATAATTGGCAGCACAACATACTTTGTTGTCCTCACCCCTCTCTCAGGGGTGGAAGGTTTCAAATTTCACTCCAAATTTGCAACATATGCACAGCTGTTGCTGGTAAAGAAATGGGCAGCTATGGACCTTCCCTACACCTGTCCTGCACATCCCGAGCTGGTTTCCCTACTGTCTTTCCTTCTTTGTGCTCCGTTTTTCACCACTTTTCTATCTCCCCATTTTCTTTTCTTTAAAAGAAATTAGCACGTGGGTTAGCAGGAGTAAGCACATTTAAGCAGTAGTTAGCGGGTTTGAGCAAGTGTGCGCATGTGTGCGCTTACCTAAGTATTGCTAAGCATCGCGCAATCCTGTGCAAACTCGTTTACAACTGCTTAAAATTGCCTTAATCACTCTGTATGTCAGGGCTCTTGTTCTGTTCAGCAGCAAAATAAAACACCTCTGTCAGTCTCGAACCCCAGACTTTGGACAAACTTGACTGCATGAAGTACCACTAAGTCACAGCATGGCAGTGCAGTGGTGCAGCGGTTAATGCTGTCGCCTCACAGCAAGAGGTTCTCCGGTTCGATTCTCGGCTGGTTTGCCTTCTGTGTGGAGTTTGCATGTTCTCCCTGCGTTCGCGTGGGTTTCCTCCCGGTACTCCGGTTTCCTCCCACATTCTAAAGACATGCTTCTGGAGCATTTCTCCCCGGGCCTCCACTGAAAACAGGATCTGTGGAACCTAGTCGGACGTTCCCGGTCAACAAATGTTAAATAAATAAATAAATAAATAAATATACAATAACTTGGTGCTGAAATAAATATATAATGCAAAACAATGAGTGAATGTAAAGGAAAAATAGGAAGGCCATAACACAAAGCTTGTTCTTTGGATCTTTACCAGCAAATGTTGTGGAATTGCATTACATGACTGTGATAAGAGAAGCAGCCATACTAGCAGCAAATAATGTTATTGAGGCAATTTACAACCCCCACACAGTATCATAGCAGGGCAAACACTGGCATGTTTGATTAGGGCAGAGGCCATGCTTCCTGATTGTGAAACATATTTTAGCTGTGTCCCTCTGAATCCCTCTGAAAAGTACTGACGTCAGTCAGAGAGGTGTTGCATTACACAATGACTAATCACAATAATAACAGTAGACACTGCTTGTACTTCATTAAAGGAATATAAATCCACATGCACTGCTTCCCTCAAGTCTACACTTACTGTCTCTATTAATTGGAAAGTGTACCTCACATTTAATTACCTATCCCTGACTCCAAACAAATATGTATGTGAGTGTTTCATAGGCCTGGCAGAGGCACAAACACACAGGCATATCTGCTCATCTGCTGTTACACACTCTGCAGACAGCATTGTGCGGACTACCACAAGCATACCCTTATGTAGGAGTACAACACAGAAATACCAAAGGATCTAGCCATGTACTGGTAGCAACTGACTGTAACAATGCCATTGTACCAGTGCTGAAAACACCTGTGGGTAGCACAGACAAAGAATAACAGGCTAACATCTGTCCACCATCTGGATAGGTTTACAGTTGGGACCTATGCAGACAGACCACCTGCCTTGATAAACCAACAGGTACACACCAATCCATTAAGTCCAGTAAGATAACACTCACACAATAAGACGTAATACTCTCTGTA
Organism: Protopterus annectens; assembly: GCF_019279795.1. Classification (NCBI taxonomy): domain Eukaryota; kingdom Metazoa; phylum Chordata; order Ceratodontiformes; family Protopteridae; genus Protopterus; species Protopterus annectens. The sequence continues at coordinate 796,248,852 of NC_056745.1, forward strand.
TGTCTGCATCCTCCCCCCATATTTTAAATATATGTGTTTAGGGTCAACCAAGGATGTAGGTAGGCATACTCAGTAGTGGAATTGTCCAGTTTACCTGAGACTCCTGTGCTAATGTCAACAATAAAAAGTACACAAACCCTGCAGAAGTGAGTAAATCAATATGCACAGTATAACAGTCCATAAACAGTTCTTGTGTCAAACGAATACTTTTCAATAACTACTTTTGTATGGCAGTCAATTACATAAGTATAACTGAAACTACATACTCACATACATCTTGTGTAAGCATTTGTAGGGGTGACTTAAACACTTCACTGATAGCTCTGTACTGGAAGTGGCAACAGTCAGGTCTGAGTACAACATGTACATCACTGTCTACACCTCTAGCTTCAGATATAAGAAGTATACCAACCTCCTGACTGAAACAACAGTGTACACAGCAAACAAGCATGGGCCCCACTCTAGAAATCTGAAAGGGCTATGCCTACAAAACCTAGCATTTTATAGCATTGGGTTGCTATGACAGTGAGTACAGCAATTACCACACAGCAGGCTGCATGCATTTACCAAATGCTGTGCACCAATTGGTGCAGAGGTCATCACATGCACATGTGCTGATACCTATAAAAGCAGACTCTACTTGCTATCCCCACATGCAATCATTACATTGCAACTGATACAGCTACACAGAACTTGTGTCTGAGTTTTCCAGGAGTTATTACTGAATAATGCAAAAGGTTACTTGAGTAAGGATAGTCTAGTGAATCATCCAGCAAACAATTTAATTAAGTAAAAAAAAAAACTTAATTAAAACAGAAAGGGAATTAAGTAGAAGTAACTCTACTTGGGCAACACCAAAAAAAAAATGCCCCCCCCCCAAAAAAAAAGAAACAGACAGACCTGAAAGTGACAAACAGGTATGTGACAGAAATGTGATCACCGGCAAGTAGTAGATGTTTATGAAGAGTACTGTAAATACTTTGAAACATGCATATGTGGCAGCAGTAGGTATGTATGCACTGATGTCATGCATGACTTCTGCCATGGACAAATTAGTGTGTAGCTGTGTGCAGTGGGACATAACTGTGACATATGTAGCTCAGCATATAATGTCAAACATCCAATCATGTCATCTATGTTCTGTACAGTACTGTGTATAATGGCTGTCTGGGGGAGTAGTGCAAACAGCTATATAAACATGGATGTGACAGAGTAACACATGCATGATAGTCATATACTGTGTAGCTTAGCATTGGCAACTGCTGTACCAGGCTAGTATAGTAATGTAGCATTAACAGCTATAAATACTCCCTGTAATACTACTGCCATGCACACATGTGACAACTGTTCATGTTGTAGCAAGGCCCAACAGGTCATCCGTGAGGTCTACAGACATACAACAGTATGTACCTTGTGAGTGTATGGCACAGACATGTAAAGATAGTTATGTGTCAGATATATTAGCATCTTAACATGTGCATACAGCAAGGTACATACTGCAACTGTCTGCGAAGGGTGAGCATATATATGTTGGTGAAGGTTGTTATGTGCATATTTTCATGTAGGTTGTAGTGTGTGGCAAACAAGACAGCATACAGTGCTGGTATATGACATGTGGTGTTTAAATGCTGTGGGTATGATTTGCTAGGTTTATAGTCTTCCAGACAGGGAGTCCTGCTAAAGATACATGGCCTGAGAATACCCTCAATGCATTCTGCACAATACAGTGCAAAATTGTTACATAACTGTATCTCTCTCAACCCTTGCATAATTGATATTCCCACCATGAAAGGTGGACTGTATATGTGCCTATATGTAAATCTCTATGTACACCAATGGATGTTTATATGTACGCTCAAGCTCAATGTTGTAAATGTATTGCCATCCCTTTTGTTAAAAACCCTGTACCCATTAACTACCACATAGGTGGTAGTCTATTCCACACCAAAACTGTGATAAGAGACCAAGGGACACAGGTGGACAGTAGTGTCCCTTTTGACAATCACAGTGCCACACTGGACATGTAAACCATGTACGGTCCACATATCATCACAAAAGGTGTGTCATACATGGAATGAGAGGTCAGTGTTCCACTCTACTCATCAGTCATAACACCCATCATAGATTACAATGGGCATTTTAGAATGTACCTCAGAAGACATCTACAGCAACTGTAGATGCCAGGCACAAACACCACAAAGAGTATTACCAGACTCAAACAGATGCACTAAGCAGACTGTCTTACAAAACCACAGCTACACTGTGTCACATACCGCACACCCAAAGCCTAACTCTGCCTAACATACAAAGCTATGCCAAACCCACAGCTGTTTGACATGCTCCATGTCAACAGATCCAAATCCCTACAAGCTACACACTGTACTGATCTAAACCTTGTATCGTCAAAAAGCATAACATGCTGGAGTGGTACATGCTCATCTCAGACACATACCACACCCTGGAACTAACTACCTATCAATAGCAAAGAATGGTCCTCATTAGCAGTCGTCATGAATAATCATGATGAATGGATGTGACATAGGAAATACAACCTAGGAATCACCTCTGTGGATCTGCATGACAGGGGCACATGAACTTAAATTACATGGGTGTTGAAGGGCAGGGTACCATATGTCTAGGCTTCTATAGGCCCTACACCTAATAGCCTATGAGCTACCTATGCATGTACATGTTGCAGTAATTGCTATGTGAGGTTGACTGAGTATGATGGTGAATGTGTAGGTGAATGTGTCAACGTTGTGTATATGTGTGATAGCCTAGTGGGTAAATGTTTATATCATGGTATGTAGTGTTCTAGCTGTGATCCCTGCAAAAGATATGTATGCTATTGCTAGCCAGCAAAAGCAGTATGGTATACGGTGTGACATAGTCCCATGGTGTTGACTGGAGTGTGCCGTTGTAGGCTAAAGCGGTACATGTATGTGCATTGATTGTTGACACTAGTGAATACTACCTGAAGATGTAGGCATAAACAGCACAGTATGGTGTATATCCACATTGCTTTGAAACACTGTTTCATTTGTTACCTGTAGTCCACACACATTACATACCTCAGGCAGAAGGTTTTGTAAGTGCTGACACACAGTACTGTATGGTACACAGGTAAAGCTCATCTGGGTTGCCATACCTTTGTGTCTTGTAGGTATGTCTGATGTGTGTGTGGGTATGCCTGTAACATGGCCTGGGTCGTATGTGTGTTACAGGATATAAGTGCATATCTAGCAACATGTTTAGTGTACTACAGCAGTATGCCACCTATATTGATGAATGTGCACATGTGTTACTTAGGGGTTTGCTATCAACAAGTAGTGTGGTGTATTGGTAGTACTGTAACTGTACTTTACAATCATTTCAATGGATGAGAATTTTCTGTATGCATTAGCTTCATATAAACCTCCTGTGGCTAGGTGGTGCATTGTGTCACATACAGTGTGCTATGTGCTGTTGTATAGTCTTACATACTGGTTTCACTTTATTGCTGTGCAGAACATGGTTTAATATATAGAACATGCCAGGCACTGTCAGGCAGTTGTGGGCTGAGCACTGATGTGTGGGATTAAAAGTGTGTATCTACTGACAACCAATAGGTTGCTAAATATGTCATTTCATTGATATCTGTACTTTAGAATGTTAAGTGTGCCACAAGACTTGCTCACAATAATTGTCTTATTTTCTTACAGGAACATGTCTCATCATTGCAACCCTGCCTATTCCCCTGAAGAAGAGTAAGTAATCTTCTCCACTCTAGTACAACATCACACCCTGCTGTTCTCCAGAACCAGCCAGGACCAGCATGAGTGTACTGCACTGTGGCAGGAAGTTCTCTGTTGGGTTAATGACATAGGCATGCATATCCGGACTTATGAGCAGGTACGCCATCACTGCAGTGATTTAATCAGACATGTCCGGCAGCATGTCTCTGATGTCCGTAGACAACAGCTTGCCACAGGTGGTGGTGCAACATCACACCCGCCCCTCACCAGAGTGGAAGGGCTGCTCCTCAGCATGGTGGCTCCTAGCCAACTACTACAACAAACATGTCATCATGGAGGCCGGAGTCACCCAGCAAGTTGACTGCGAGCATACAGGTAATATGCCATATCTGTAGACTACTGTTAGCTTGATTGTTAGAACGTGCATATGCCAGCTGTGTACTGTGTGTTTGGAAGATGTGGAGCCTGGTGTTGTGCAATACTGATAATTCTGAACATAATCTGTATGCCTGTGACTGTCAACCATTGTACTACTGTAAAATTGCAAAATCACAGCAGCAATGCCACAGTTGTTGACACTGACAAACTGTCTCATATCCTTGTAGGTCCCTCTGGTGTGACAGCAAGACAGCAGACCCATGCTGGTGAGTGTTCTACATTTCATATGGCAAATAATATGTGCATGTCATAGGTGGGTTTAGGCCATTTACACATGTACAACACCTACACATAATGCATGCTCTTCAAGTTTCCTGTGGGACTATGCACATCCCAGTAGCATGAGTGGCTGCCTCAAACACATGCTATACACAAAGCATCCCAAACCATTGCTGTGCACTGCAGTGGACATTGTATAGGCAGAGTCAATACACATGCACACAACATACACCACCTTGTCATACGCAGTACATGTCAATATCATACACATGGTGTATGTAGACACCTGCTGTAAGGTCAGGCTCCAGTATCCCAAATGTCATCCACACAGCACACATACTATACCTGAGGGGTAGAGGCTTATCATGGGGCATTGCAAAACTCTTCAACAAACAAGACATTCATGTTAGGCAATGCTCCCTACTGAACACCTTGCATACCCATGTAACAACTGCCTGTGAAATGGTTAATGTAGCCACAGTGTAGCAGTTCAGGTACAGCAAGATAGTTGCCAGTGTGGCATACATTAGTGGCCTTGAATGACCACATGATGCTGCCTGATGATGGCTCATGGTACTACACTACATCCAGTTACAGTAACTACAGTACAACACATAGCATTCATTGCTATACACCTGACAGTTGTTATGTGCATCCATCCATGCTATGTATATCTGTGAGTGATGGTGCACAGGACGTTGAAAAGCATGTAATACTTGCACAGCAATGTTGTGTCCCTGTACACATTGTGTTCCAGGGTGAGGCCAATCATTGAAGAACACACATGCATCAAACAGATGTATACTGTTATTAACAAGGACTCTGTACACTCGCACTGCATGCTGTTGAGCAACACACATCTTGCATGCTGACATGTGTGATAGGACTCTTTGGCTTGTGATACTGTGCTCCACCATCAACCACTAATGGGTATGTTCTGTATTGCTGTTGGTGTGTGTGTGTGTGTGTGTGTGTGTGTGTGTGTGTGTGTGTGTGTGTGTGTGTGTGTGTGTGTGTGTGTCTACTTTAGTGGGTAGTGTATTTGTGTTCATGTGTGCATGTGTTCATGTGTGTATGTGTGCATGTGTTCATGTGTTCATTTGTTCATGTGTGCATGTGTGCATGTGTGCTAACATCAGGTACAGATTGTAATGGGTGATTCCTGTCTCCCTCTCACAGGTGCTGAGGTTGTTTTGGTTGAGTGCAGCAGGGAACCTGAAGACACTGCCACAAATAGTGGAGATGATGAAACATGTGTTGTAGCACAGGCAGGTTTGACAGGGTCCGTCGTTGTTCTGCCAATCGACAGTACACAGCTTTCCACACCATCTATGTGCACATTCATACTGCCAATACATACCTCATCACCAATGGCCTTAACTGAGGGACAGCATACAGTAGGCATTGACCAGGATAGTGTGGTATCTATGGCACATGCAACCCTTCACAGCAGCCATACCCAGAAACCTGGGACGGTACCACATAGGCAGATGTCCAGGGGTTCTTGTGGAAGCACCGCTGGTCATAATGCCCCTGGCAGACGTGCCCCCACATGTCTTACAACCTCAGGTATGTTCCGGGCTGTTATGCAGGCACAGGCACATATGGAATGGTACACCAGACAGGGAATGAGGGTGCAGAGGGCCCATAACACCGCTATCAATGACAGTATCTGTGACCTTGTGGGTGCAGTGTGTCACTACACCGAGGTCATTCATAGACATTGGGGGGAGACATTAGATGTTCTCCACAATGTAATGTCGATGTGGCAGGACAGTGCAGGATGGCTGAGATGTCGACGTGGACGTATGCCAGCAACATCATCGGCTGGCAGTCGTTGCGGACGACACCCGAGTCACAGCTGCTTCTGTAGTGGCAGTACCAGCCCCAGCAATGTTGGAGCAGGGCTGTCAATGGACCGTCATAGAAGTCCATGTGCACGTGGCCCTGGCCAGTCCCAGCAGGGACATGGGTCCAGTCGTCATGCCTCTGCCTCTGATGACAGTACCTAGTCTGGCTTAGTACCCGATATTGTCCATTACACCCCTGCCAGGCACAGGTACTCTGTCCATGGCCAGAGATGGTGATCTGTACAGCATGGCAGGTACAGTCTGTGGCTGTCCCACAACCTCCCGTATACAGCAGCCACATGGTGGAACTGTGTGCATGCAGACACACACACATAATCCAAACAGCTAGGGCTAATACATACACACACACATCACACCAACAGTGACCCATGCTGTACTGTTGTTCATCACACATACACACACACATACATGTCGACTGGATGGGTCAATGTCGGGCTCTGGCAAATCAACAATACACCCTGTGCATATCATGAAACTGTGCCACCTCCTGTCATCTGTAACATTGATGCAGGAACAGGCTAGCATGGTGCTGATGCACAGGGTGACTTTATAGCAGTGTAGCAATGTTAGCATGTTGTCAACAGTACAGTGTAATGATATCCCTGTAGGTATATCTGAGCAGGTGTGATGCATTAAATCTATGATAATCAATGTAGTATTGTTTACAACAGTGTTAATTCCAAAAATGTATTGTCCGCCCATGTGTCACTTGGCTGATGTGTGTAGTTTTGGCAGCATGTGTTGGTGAGTGGACAGTATGTGTGTGATGTGTGCAATACAGATTTGCAGGTGTACATTTGTGAACATGGTGGAGGTGCACTGTCTGCATGTACGTGCATAGTGGACACATGGGAAGAGTGACATGCCCTGTATTACACTGTGTCAAAACTTCATTGTTTCTGTTGGTGGCCAGTATGCATTTTAATACACATACATTTTAACTTGGGTACACATGTGTGTATGACATGGTTTGACACTATGCCGTGGGTGACACTGTTACTATCTGCCATTGGTTTGCATTCTGGTAGTGCACACAACCTCAACAGCCTGACCATGACCAATCATTAGATAAAGTCTTGACAACTGACACAGAGATGTAGGGAACTCAGTAGCATTTGGATCCGTCCAGTACTGTACTATACCAGTAGCCAGTGGTATTAACCGCCACCCATTCCTGGGAACACTCCTGTCTGGCATATAGCCCTCTTAGGTACAAGCAAACACACTAGGGATATGTCCGTCCACATCTGGAAATGCATACAGTGGCCTACAATGCATTCTCCAGATGAGACACTTATCCTCCACAAGGGTATCATACAGACAGATACCTGTTGTCCAACCCATGCTGTAAAGCTGTAAGCCAAACATAGCATAGTCATCCACATTTGTTAAACATAGTATCCCGACAGTACCACATAGGTAGTAGCCCCAAAGATGTAGAACGGGTACCGATGTGTACATATAACCAAGTGTTATGTTATCTGTCCTTTGGTATTCACATTTTCATAGGTGTTCTACAGTCCCTCGGTGTATCACATAAGCAATAAGGGGTCTGTATGCATATCCACAAAGTTGTTGTACACCTATAATTAATGTTCATTATTGACAGACTTTGTTGTGTTTGAACATGTCTGAAATATACCCAAGGCATGAGCCCTCACTCACACTATTCTTTAGAAACTGTCACGGCTGTGTGTGACACAGATGACCTAGGTCACAGATCACTACAGTGGCTGGCCTTGTCACAAACATACATATGTGACCAAAGGTCTGAGAAGCAGCAGCACAATCTGTCATAGGTGACAGATGTATTCATGTAGAAAGCAGGCTTCACACATATGAACTAATTGAGGTCACATGTACATATATGTCTTTGCCACACAGATACCTGAAGTGTGCAATGCACATACTGTTGTTATACTGATATGTCATACAGTAGTAAAAGCTAAACACACAACACATTGACCAACAGTATCACACACTCCCAGCAATTGCAAGATTCAAACACCTACCTAACTATTTTATGATACTAGAAAGATACGCATTAACATGACACGGTATACGTTTTACTGGGAGTTTTTATTTCCAATGCTATATTTGTAGGATGCTGACATCATCAGACTTGCCAAACAGGAATGTAACACTTTTAAGGTGTTTGCCTAGTCTACAAAAAGGGCAATACTCTCAGAGGGAATCACACAGAAACATACCCTCTCACACACACACTCAGCAATTGCAAGATTCAAAACCCTACCTAACTAGGTTATGATACTAGAAAGATACATATTAACACAACGCGCTATATGCTTTAGTGGGGCTTTCATTTCCAATGCTATATTTGTAGGATGCTGACATCATCAGACTTGCCAAACAGGAATGTAACACTTTTAAGGTGTTTGCCTAGTCTACAAAAAGGGCAATATTCTCAGAGGGAATCACACAGAAACATACCCCCTCTCACACACACACACTCAGCAATTGCATGATTTAAACCCCTACCTAACTAGGTTATGATACTAGAGAGATATGCATTAACACAACGCGCTATATGCTTTACTGTGGGTTTTTATTTCCAATGCTATATTTGTAGGATGCTGACATCATCAGACTTGCCAAACAGGAATGTAACACGTTTAAGGTGTTTGCCTAGTCTACAAAAAGGGTAATACTCTCAGAGGGAATCACACAGAATTATACCCCCTCACACACACTCAGCAATTGCTGGATTCACACCCCTACCTAACTAGGTTATAATACTAGAGAGATACATATTAACATGACGTGCTATATGCTTTACTGGGGGTTTCCATTTCCAATGCTATATTTGTAGGATGCTGACATCATCAGACTTGCCAAACAGGAATGTTACACTTTTAAGGTGTTTGCCTAGTCTCCAAAAGGGCAATACTCTCAAAGGAACTCACACAGGCACAAACCCCCACATACACACAGCAATTGCAAGATTCAGACCCCGACCTAACTAATTTATGATACTAGAGAGATAAGCATTAACACGACACTCTATATGCTTAACTGGGGGGTTTCATTTCCAATGCTATATTTGTAGGATGCTGACATCATGAGACTTGCCAAACAGGAATGTTACACTTTTAAGATGTTTGGTGTTTGCCTAGTCTACAAAAAGGGCAATACTCTCAAAGGAAATCACACAGACACACACACTCAGCAATTGCAGGATTCAAACCCCTACTTAACTATGTTATGATACTGGAGAGATATGCATTAACATGACACACTATGCGCTTTACTGGGGTTTTGCATTTACACTGCTGTATTTGTGGGATGCTGACATCATCAGACTAGACATGGTAATGTGTGTGCACTTAGATTTATGCAATCCCAGGACTGAGACATGGGGAACAGCAGGTGTTACCAGCTTGAAGAGGGCTCCACAAATCTTATCTTGTGTGATCTATCTGTGGCCCAGTTGCCAATCCATCCGATGACAATAAATATTTATGCACAGGTTATTGATTTTGTGGATACGACATGTGTCTGGGATGTTGGAAAAGGCCTATTCAAAGTGTATGTGGGAGGTGTGTAGCTCATTTCATTCATGTATGTCCTGGGTGGCTGCCTTGCAAACAGTCTAGCAGGTTTTGGAAACATGATCTGCCCATGGCCAGTCCAAAGTTGGTAGGGTTCTGTGTTTATAGGCTTCCAATTGCTCTGTTTCTGACTTCAGTTCTGATGGACTCCATGGCCTTGCAGATCAGACTTCATCGGCTTATAAGACTATAGTTCCCATGGTCTGTTGTGCACCAACACTTGTGTAGTGTGCCATATGTTGCTGTAACCCATTCAACAGTTTCATATCCTGTAGAGAGGGTGAGGCTCAACAGACTGTTCAGATGTAGGCTCTGTTTGTTCTGCAGTTCACTTATGAAATATATAGGGGCACAATGTAATCCAATTGATGCCATGTTTTCAGCTTTGGAAGGATCTGTTTAACCATTCTACATGTGATATCTCATGGTATGATGATATGGACTTTTGTCAGTGGGAGGTGGGTATGTATGTATAGGCCTGTCTGACAGGATGTTGGCATTGTCAGTCATTTACAGGTGGCCCTGACTCAGGACATATATGAGTGTAAATTGCTATTTATGACATAGCTGAGGGTAGTGTCATGGTTCTGTATGGACTCCTTCGCAGATAATCTTTCCATGGCCTGGATTGGATAGTGTTTGCAGTGCACATTGTTTATTGATGATACTGATTTCAGGTTTTTTTTTTTCTTTGCTTTTCAACTTTCTATGACCAACCTAAGTATCTGTAGTACATATTTGATTATGACAGGGTTCCAATATATTATGTATGTGACCTAGACCTATTTAAAGCATTTGACATGGTCCCACACAAACAACTTATCTCTGTCCTCAATAACCTATCCTTCTCACAATCAGTCGCCAACTGGTTTCAGAGTTACCTGTCTGACTGCCAACAATCCATTGTATGGCAGAATGACATATCTCCCCAACTACCTGTCTCCATAGGGGTTCCCCAAGTATCCATCCTTGGACCCCTACTCTTCTCTGTTTACACCAATAATGTAGCCTCTGCCACCAAACATGGCATATTCATACAATACGCAGATGACTCAACCATCATCTGCTCAGCCCAGTCCCTACCCAAACTGGTAAACGTCACACAGGAAGCCTTTTCCTCTGTTGAAACATGGTTATCCGATGCCCAATTAATACTCAACCCAAACAAAACTAAACTACTCATCTTCCAACCCACCAAACATACTCAAAGCAACTCTCACTTTAACATCACAGTAAACGACAACACCACTATATACCCAACTGAACACACCAAATTGCTAGGAGTGGAAATAGACAATAATTTAAAATTTGACATTCACATATCCATGACCATAAAAAAGTCCACAAAAAACTTGGAGCGATATACAGAAATAAGCAATTTCTCACCAAAGCAGCAAAGATTTCAATAGCAAATTCCCACCTTATCTCCACCCTACTTTATGCCTCTCCAATATATACCAACCTAAGGCAATGTGATCTAAACAAGCTAGAGACCTGCTACAACAAAATCGCCAAATTCGCCAAAGGGGCATCCTACCGTAGTCACCACTGTCTCTCACTTGCTGAACTGGGCTGGTTTGAACTCCCTCACCTCCTTCAGTGGTATCAACTCTCACTTGCCCACAAACTAGTAAACCATCCACTAAATGTCCCATCCCTCCAGAATCTACTCTAACCTTATCGCACCACCAGACCACTAGGATCCAGTGACAAAAATCACTTGCAGATCACTAAAGCCAATAACTCTGCTGGTAAAGCACTATTCTCTTGCACCATAGCCAAATTATGGAACTCACTCCCACCCACAATTACCTCCGTACCATCATGTACCCACTTCAAAACTTTACTAAAAGCGCACCTAAAAACATGCTGGCTATGCCCTTGCAACTCCCACTCTAATATCATCCACCCCATCCAACCACTACCTTTCTTTCCACTCCACTAACTACCTTGATTATAGCAAGCTCAGATGCTCATAAGACTAGTACTTATTATACAGCAGGAACTTCTCATTGTAACATTTGTTAATGTCTGTTATGTACTTCACAGATAAAGATTCTAGTTGTCTACTGTTGTACTATGTTCTTCATCTGTAAATATGTTGTAAATAATTGCTATGTTAAATTGTTAATCGCTATGTAATCCAATGTAATTACTGTGTTTATTTTACTGTGGAGCTTTTCTCCCCTGGTCTCCACTGAAAATGGACCAACGTCCAATCGGACACTCCCGGTCAACAAATTTAAATAAATAAAAAATAAAAATTAAAATAATAATGTGTCTGCTGTCATATCACTGTGTGCACAAGTCAGGATTGATGAATTGTGAGAGGTTCCTGGGTTAACGCATGCAACTGCCCAATATGTGTGGCCGACTGCTGTACTCAGACATGGCCTATGTGTGTGAGCATGCCCAGTTTGGCCTTTCAGTATGTTGTTGCCTGACATTTTCCTCATTTATTTAAGTGTGTGAGCATGCCCAGTGTGACCTTTCAGTATGTTGCTATGTGAAGTCCACTACATTTGTTGACGTGTGTGAACACGCCCAATATTAACATTTATACTATACATGTGTTGTAAGTTGAGTTGTATTTTTAATGCAGGGCTCACCTTTGTGTCATAACTCTACAGGGATTATGCTGTGCCTGCGGGGTTTCCAGGAGACACTTTGCATAGACTTATCAACATTAATTCCTACAGGCTAACCAGTGAAATACTGTCATGGTTTAGTGGTTCAATACTGTGACTATAGTGCACAGTATCCCGGGTTCGAGGATTGTCACTGCTTCCTATTTTCATACTGGGCAGACCAGACTGCTTAAGGAACAGTAAAGCAAATATGACCATGTTTACCTGCTTTTGCCCAACTTTGACCAAACTTGCACAACATTGCTCAATGTTTACCAACATTGCTGAATGCTGCCCAATATTGCTCACCATTGCCCAAAGTCATGCTACTTAGTGTGTGCAATTTTGTTTATACATACTAAATAGTGGTAAAAGCTGTTTATCACTGCTTTATAATTCTTAACACATAGCAATCATGCCTCAGGTGGTGCTGCAGGGCTGCCTATGTCGGATGCACATATTACACTCCCTATACATGTTTGATAACAGGTAGTGTCAAGTTAGGCATTCCTTTTACTATATGTGTGAGTCAGAGAGAGGTATCATTTCCAGGGTTCCTACTGAGCCAGTGTAAATGCTATGCATTGCCTCTTTGCCAAGGCCAAAGCATACTGGGCATGTCTCCTTCTGCCTACTGGGGCAGGCTCAGGTTGTTCCTCCTCTGAGTCACACTCTGCCTGTGATGGCCTTGGCAATGGTGGGGGGTGATTTGGTCCGGCCCTATGCTGCTCCTGCTACAGCTGTTTTCGCAGGATCATATTATGTAGCATAGCACATACCATGACTATTTGGATACATCTAGTTGGTGAGTACTGCAAGGCTCCAACAGATGTGTCCAGGCACCGGAACCGTGACTTGAGCAGCCCAAACACAAGCTCGATTACATTTCGTGTTTGTGCGTGTGCCTCATTATGGCATTCCTGTTCAGGTGTGTGTGCATTTCTGATGAGTGTCATTAGCCACGGCTTGAGTCCATATCCAGCATCCCCCACTAGGTGACCATGAGGGATGTCCCCATTGGCAAATGTCTGGTACAGCTGTGTCAGATGCCAGATATGGGAATCATGGTAGCTTCCAGGGCAGCCAAGACACACATTCATTATTATGTCCTGGGCATCACACATGACCTGGCAGTTGATGGAGGGGAAACCCTTGCGGTTATAGTAGACCCTACCCCGTTCACCAGCTGGTACTTTGATGCATATGTGCGTGCAGTCTATTGCACCCACTACCTCAGGGTATTCCGCTATTTGCTGAAAAAGACACCTATTGCTGGTCAATACCTCACGGGAATTGGGGAAATATACATGATCACTGACATGTGCTGACATGGCACTCAGAAACTGGTGCAGTACCCTGGATGCTGATGCCTGTGGAATCCCCATCATATCACCAGTTGGTCTCTGGAAGGTACCTGTTGCTAGTATTCTTAGGCCAACACATACATTGGTTTTCACTGGGATGGGTTCTCCTCTGTTGGTTCTGTGTGTGAGGCGTGGCCTGCACAGCTCAACAATTTGCTGCATGAGGTCTCTGTTCACTATATAGCGCTCCACTATTTCCAGCTCATATAGATCCTGGTAAGTTACCCTGGGCCTGTACACTCATCTCCATCTCCTCACTGTGGGTTGCTCAGCAGCATTCGCATTGTCACCACCCTCAGCATGTTGCATATGTCACCTTATAACAGCAATGGCAGCCCCTAACATTTCTTTGTCTCAGTAAAGCTTTTTCAGTTTTCACTTCTATTAGCTTACTGCAGTGTTGCAGAGTTTCTGAGAAAAACATAGTGGAAAGTTGTTTGCTGAGTTTTAAGTAATGGGCTGGGCTGGGCCAGTGTACTTCCTGTGTAATTGGCTGATTCTGATTGTTTTCACCTGCTAGCTCTGCTACTTCTCCTTGATTAACTTCCTACTATTTGTTGTGCTTCCTTTTCCCTTTCTGTTTCCACAGGGGGCAGTGCCGCGCAAACAAGTGCAAACACGCACACACCAGCTCACACACGTGCACACATGCTTACATGGCTTAACACTTGCTGACTCCGGTATACACGTGTGCACACAGGCACAAACGGGCTTACACAGGTTTCAACATCCTTACACTTGCTTACTCTGGCTTAACCGCGTGCACACAGGCGCACACACGCACACACAGTCTTACTCGGTTTTACAGGCGAGCACACATGTGCATACACTGTGCAGGCAGTTCTACAAGAAACTTTAGTGTTGTCCACGGCATACACCTTCTATTTCTTGCCTTTAGCTGGGGTACCTGTTGACACGCCTCTTCCAGTGATGGGTAACTGACAGCAAACACATGCCACTCTGCTCCAATGAGCTTACATTCTTTTATACATACCCCCATCATGATGCCACCTATCTTCTACTCTGATATTCCCCTTATCCTACTCTTACACTCCACGGACTTTGCTCATTTGCCATGTGAAATTGGGATTCACTATCCTTACCCTCATTTGCATAAGATTGCCTACTAATGCTTGGTTACATCTCTTAGACTGAGCTTCCCCCCTTTAGCAACCTCTACTCAGTAGCCATGTTGACTTCAGCCTGCGATTCACTTGCATGGCAGATGTATATTTATCATGAAATGCCTATTTTTGGCTTTTATTTTTTTTTGTTTTGGGTTTTTACAGCACAGCGTGTTTGCGCGATTCTGCGCTATGCTTAAACTTTGGAGATCGAGGTAAAAAAATATATAAATTTTTTTTTTTTGCAACGGGAAGAATTGTCAGTGGCCATATATTTGGCCATTGGCATGCTTCCTCAACTGGATGCATCCTTTATTTGGAACTGTCACGGCTTCGCTTTGCTATTTGCAGAACGGTACTCAGTTGACAACCGAGTACATTTCTACACATAACACTACTCTTACTCGGACAGGTTAGGGTTTCCTGGATCTCAAATTTACCTCATTTGCATAATTTTCTGCAGCAAATTAGATAATTTGCATATCCTAGCCTTGTCCATGTAAGAGGAGTTTTAGGAACTCTCTTGCACGCCCCTGCCGGCTGTTCCTGGATCGCTCGGCAGACATGTTGGTTGTATGGAGTCTTACTCTACTCTTAGACCCCGTGTAAGCCTTCGTGAATCCAGCCCTTAGGCTCTGTCCATTGGAAGTTAACTATCATAAATGCAATAATTAAGCAATAACCAACGATGTGGTGTTTTATATTGAAGATTTACCCATGGTTGGCATGGTTTAATTATCAGGGTGAATCCCGAGTAATTAAATAAAGCCAACTGTGGGTACATTTCAATATACCACAATCACGGAGTCAGTTATTGTTATCATACAATGACATTATTTAAGAAAAAAATACTTACTTTTCTTAAATAATGTCTTTGTATAACTGCTCTGTACTGTCCTTCCATGGCTGGTGGTATCCTGCTGCCTTGTTTTGATGTACTGCACATGCATATGGGACTTGCGTTCCCATGCATACCCAGTACATCAATACTTTAAAAAGGAAGCAACAGAGAAAAGAAAGTCTCCGTTGCTCCGTTTTTGTTTTCTTTTTTTTTTTTTTTATTAAAAAAGAAAAGTTTTGGCTACTTTAGGGGTAGGAGAGAGAGACAAAATGAAGGAAATGTAAAGAAAATCAGGTATTTGTCTTTAGTTTTAAATAACGTTTCTGATTCTCTTTGTATTTCCTCCATGCTGCCTCTCTGGTATGTCTGCAGTCTGAACTATAGAGTTTTTTTTTACTTTTTGTTACAAAAATAAATAAAAGTTATGGAATATATGAATGGAAAGAAGTCCAGGTGACCGGACTTTTTTCCGTTGGTATATTCTGCGATTTACAACAGGCACGCTGGTTGAACTGGCCAATCAGCGTGCT
Organism: Protopterus annectens; assembly: GCF_019279795.1. Classification (NCBI taxonomy): domain Eukaryota; kingdom Metazoa; phylum Chordata; order Ceratodontiformes; family Protopteridae; genus Protopterus; species Protopterus annectens. Next base: position 796,265,169 of record NC_056745.1, read on the forward strand.
CATTTTTGAATATTAATGGGCAGTCATTGTATAACAAAGCAATAACCGATGATGTTGTGTGGTATAGTGAAGATTTACCCATGGTTAGTGTGGTTTAATCATGAGGGCGAAGCTCGAGTGATTAAATAAAACCAACCGTGGGTAAATTTCAACATACCACAACCACAGAATCGGTTATTGCTATTATACAATGACAATATTTAAGAAAAAATACTTACTTTTCTTAAATAAGGTATTTGTATAATGGTGCATTACTGTTCTTCTGCTGGTTGTGGTAGTCTGCCTCCTTGTTTTGATGCACTGAGCATGCATATGGGACTTGCGTCTCACTCAAACTGAGTACATCAATGCTTTGAAATTGAAGCAACAGAGAAAAGAAAGTCTCCGTTGCTCCGTTTTTTCTTTTTTTTTCCTTTTATTTGTTTAAACAAAAATGCTTTGTGGACTTTATACCAATGGAAAATAGTCCGTGTGACCGGACCTTTTTTCCGTTGGTATATTGTGGAATTTACAACGGGCACGCTGGCCAATCAGCGTACATGTTTTGGAATATTAATGTGGGGTCATTGTATATTTAAAATGTTACAATTGAATTAATATTTACCTCTCCCTTAGTCTGTATATTCTGAATAAATACCATCCAAGTTTCCATACCACAGATACCAAGAACCCACTGCTATAAACAACATGTTCTTTATTGTGTTCTTTGTCATATTTTCTAAGAAGCATTGGAATAGGGAAAGATTCTTTCATAGAAATTATATTATTGAAACCATATTGCACTTTTAGCATTGAATAAGTTGTGCAACACAAGTGACATTAATTTCAAACTATATGCATATTAGAATTAAATTAATTCAAGATGTTACAGCCAATATAATTGTGTCACACCTCAGAAAGAGAACACAGAGAGATGCAGTTACTCTCTTCTGTAAACACTAGGTATGGAATCCTTGAAAACTGCTTCCAAACAAAACTCACCAAATAAAATTCCTCAGGTACTAAGGTAATCCGAGGATAATATCACCTAACAGGGAATATTTTGCATTAGTCAGCACAGAATAAAATAGTTCTGCAGTTACTTTAGTAAGTCCAGGTGGGAATGCAGAATAAATATTTGTTCCTTACTTGTGGGTTGCTTTTCTGTGACAAGGCTAGCCATCTGGTTTTGTAAACATTGGCTGTAGGTAATTGTCTGTTTTGAGGTGACTCCTCAACCTCAAGTGAAAAACTGAGAAATGGGGTCATGAATGGATGGATGGATGGACTTGTTAATGCTCAGCAGCAACATACAGACAGAGTGATGCACAACAGATGGTGATTACATGGAGTATGTGGACACCCAGGCCACAAATTTAGACATTCGTACCTCACATAATAAACTGCGAATTTCAGTGATCACCTGAGTAGCCAGAATAGTTCTTTCTGTCAAAGACAAATGTGTTATTACAAGCACTGTAGGTGCATGGGACTTTGCTTTAAGCACAGACTCTCAGGGACTTCAGTGAGTGGCTGTGACAGGACATCATTACAGATTTTAAAGCCTTTGATGGCCTAAGCGATCAGCATAAGCAGACATAGGGTTATGAACATGTTAATGCATTTTCACTTGAATTCCTCAGTCTTTACATTGGAGAAAGTGGCCATTGGTAAGGGGACCACCATTACAGACCGTATTTACTGACATAGAAGACTTATTGATTTCCCCTGTCAGAGATCAGTGAGAGGATGCTGATACCTGATGGAGATCTGCATGTGGGAAATGAAATGGTCCGAATATTTTGATTCTCTGTCAAAAATGCATCAGATTATTATTACTACCAAAAGATAGTAGAATTGTCTTCTGGAGCACTATTGGTGGGAGTATTCTGACTGCATTCTAATGGCAAACACCACCATATTTCACCTACATGCATTTTTGGGATGCAGTCACATGTGGTTAAGACATGGGTTTCATTCTTTGTTTGACATATATATTTCCTGCAATTCTGATGCAACATTACAGTTTGGGATTGTTACATATCGGAATTGCATACACTAGTATTTATTTGCCTGTCTTCACAAATACAACAGTAATGGAGTCAGATGAGATGGAGCAGAACATGTCTCTGCAGCATCACAACTGAGGATTATGACAGCCTTGCCCTGGCACAGTTTGAACGTAGTTTATGCCACATTCAGGAATAGGTACTGTAGAAGGCATGCCCCACCACAATCTACTAACACAGCTATGTCACCTGTGGAACACGTCCCTGCCTCTACTCTGGCTATGGAAAAGTATGACATGCCCGGCAGCCCAACACAATATGACTTTTGTAAGCAGCAAAGCAAACACTCTCACATGAGAAATGGAGACACTATATAGCATGATGACAGAATTAGGAAGCAGCATGCTAGTGTACATCAAAAATATGTCTTAACACTCAGTCATAGTAGGTATAAATCATCAGATGTGCAGGTCAGTGATACAGGCACAAGGGTGTGCCACCAGTGTCATGACTGAGGTGATCTCCGTACTGTGAGTCATGTGCAATGACATATGTGAATGCCTGCTATGCTTGGATCACAGGATTGTGTCAACAGAATATATCTGCAGATATAGTTGCCTCCATAGGGTTTCATTTTGCTGTTCAACACAGCTGCTGCTGTACACCTGCCTGACAGTCCGCTTTCTTCATTATGGGTGTGCACCACAGGACTGGTACTACATGACCAAGTGGCACCATACCTGTGGTTATGCACCACTGGGCTAGTACTACTGGGCCATGTAGTGCTAGTTCCTTATCTCCGCATCCTTGTGATGAATCTGGTGTGGCATGACAGGAACACCATTATGGGGATAACCTCAGTGGCAGTACTCCACAGTGCTCAGCCGGACAGGCATAAATATGTAGGTCTCCATTGTCTTTGAATACATATGAAGTCAGATTCGATATTCCAGTGCTTCGATGTTTTGAAGGGGACCCATATATATGTATATATATATATATATATATATATATATATATATATATATATATATATATATATATATATATATATATATATATATATATAGATATATAGATATATATATATATATATATATATATATATATATATATATATATATATATATATCTATAGATATATAAATATATATATATATATATATATATATATATATATATATATATATATATATATATATATATATATATATATATATATATAAATATATAAACTTCCCATATTTTCTTAGAATGCCTGACTATATGCTTCACATCATTTCAGTTCAAGTTTAACACAGCATGGCAGTCAGGACATTCAATTTAACTCTTCTTTACATCCTGCTCTTTTAACACCCCAATTGAAATTACCTCAACAATCACCACATAGAACATAAGCTCAACAGCCCAAATTAAATGAAAGATTTCTTTGATGAATAAACTGATGGCCAACAACACCAAACTGAAGACAATTTATTATTACTGATGTTCTCTGTGATTTCAGTCAACTGGCAACCCACTTACTAATGTTTGGTGAGAAGATGGCACTTATGCTCAGCAAAGGAAGAGCATTGAATAACATCAGCCTCTCCACTGACATTGACAACTAACTCATTTCAGCTCTGGGTTAAATGTTCTTCTAGAACTTTAATGAAATCAGCGCACTCCTTTGCACTGACTGCATCCTCAGTGATTAATAATTTTGCAAGTAAACAGCACATAATGTGGAAGTCATTTAGGAAAAATGCTTTGAATACTTGAGATTGATTTTAGCATAAGTTACATGGAATTCTGTATGAGTCAAAGAAAGAGAATGAAGGATATTCAAACGAATATGGAATGGTATGCGCAGTCATATAAAATTAGTAGGTATAATATCTACTTTTTAAGTTAATACTTACTGGCTGTAAGTGCCATACCAATGTCTAAAACTAGCCATGGAAAGGTTCCTGGTTTTAATCTGGAAATGGTCTGTGGATAGCAGGACCAGAATTCATAGTCATTTACACAAATGTGCTGAGGCTGTCTGTAATGTTAATGGATGAGTGCAGCAACAACCTTGAATGTGCTTATAAAAATGGGCAAATAATGAGTTATAAATGAGTTGTGATACAAATCTTTGTATACTAATGAAGTACATTTTACACAATTTGAGATTCATAGTCCACTTTTCAGTGTTGGTTGCAGATGTGCTATTTAAAGAGAAGCCTCAACAAATCTATTAGAGTTGCAATCAACGAAAATCACTTGCTTTGCTATATCGAGGTCTGAGTTGCTTGTCTAGGCTGCACCAAAACAGCTTGCACCCTGCAGCTCTCTTCGGCCAAGAAGGAAAAATGTAAGCAAAGTTTTACTTATAACTTTGATAATCAGGAAATCCTTGACAGGTTCAGTGCAAACAGGGACATTAGAAGGACCATAGTGGGTATGTGTGACCCTCATAAGGGTACTAGAGGAATGTATGGCCTTCCTATCCCTGTGTACACAATGGTATGCAGAGTCCATGCTATACTTGCTACAGGGACCTTCCAGACAGAAGGGAACATGTTGGAGATCTTACAGGCTTCTGCATTGAGAATAGGGCAGCAGCTCCTGGACATACTTTTGGTATGTGTGGATCAGTGCATCTATTTCCAGGTGTCATCTCAGGACCAATCAAGGACTATGCATGCCTTTTATGGGTTGGCATGTTTCCCTTAGTACTTGTTGGAATTAGGGCCCATTCTATTCCACAAGTGGAGTGGTACTGCAGTTGCTAGGTAGTGTGGGATGCATGGGGGAACATCACCAATGTCTCTGCCAGGATGCTGTGTAATGACACTGGTACATTACCAACATCTCTGTGTGACATTGGTACATCACCAACATCTTTGCCCAGCATCCTGACAGTGTACAACTCCCATACCTGGCAAACTAGCTCACTGTACTCTTCCTGCATGGAAGGATACCCAGCGGTCATCTTGTTGTTAAGTGGGAAAATATAATTTTTTATTGTATTTAAGTAGTTATTCACATTAAAATGTATTGCTGAATATTATTTTTTGTTTGTTTGTTTGTTTTGTCCCCTTCACACACTTTTCTCTCTTTTTTCGCTCTTGTTTTTTTTTTTTTGGCTAATGACACCAGTGAGAAATCTAAATGGAGCTGCAGTAGAGTCTTATAACATATCCTGTCCCAGATCTGTATGAAGACCATTTCAGGTGCTTGGATGAGTCTGGGAGTGCCTAGTATGCCCCACCTACTGTGTGCAGGATATTTACTGCATGTTGCATTCTGTATAACATAAGCATGTGCCAGTCTGATGGTGGAGACTCATGTTGTTACTGCAGATCACAGTTTCAGTTTCACTAAGACTAATGATGACCAGCTGGCAGCAGTAGTAGTAAAGGGCCTCTCGTGGCAGGCTTGTGTATGGCATGCAGATGTGCAGGTAAAGCTACAGTGTTTACTATGGGCACAACATTCAGGTTAGTGTTTTATTTACTGTAAAAATGCATAGTGTATACCTAATGCATGCAGTGATATACGTGGCCTGTGCTGTGTGGTGCATGGTTTGTCATCACTGACATTCTCCATCATCTAAAATGATTTTTTTATTATCTGTTAGAAAGTAATACTCATGTTATTGCCATTCCTAAGTGCCAACTGACTCCTGTTCAGTTATGTCAAACGGCATCATATAGAAGATAATTCTGCTTTAATGATTGCTTAATACATTGCAAATGTAAGGAAAATGACATGCTGCTTTTATTGTTATGCCATTTCCTCTTAGATTATTCCATTGTGCTGTACATCGCATTTTATTGTATGCTGTAATACACAATAAATTATGACTTCAGAAACTATCATCATTTGTGCCATTAGGAGAGTGAAGTGGCAGCAGTGCAAGTTTAATGTGTCATTTGCTTATGATATATTTCTCCTCACATTTTGTGTGTATTACTATTTTGATGTTTTTGGTACCTGCCACCTGTAGAAATGGTAATACATGCAGCATTGCTTTTTGTCTGTCTTTCATTGACAGTGTACCCACTAGTTTTACATGGTTTAAATGTATACATTTGCAAACTTGCTCCCAAACAACCCACATTCTGGTTAAACAGAGCAACTGTGTTTCTAAAGTTAATTCATAGTAGTTCAAGATGAAATGAGCCAAACACATCTCCTATTGATAGGTTATGTGATGGTGTAAGTTGTTTAGAGGAAGGGTTACCATCAGAACTGTTAAGTGAGTTGGTCTGATACTGTGATCCTTCAGTCATTGACCTGATAGTGCTGCATGACTTTTTTTAGTATCAGTGTATGTATATGGATTTTACCTTTATGCATTTCCAGCCTAGAATGTGAGGTTCCGCTAAGTGTGGATGAATGCTGATATGGCCTGTGTGAAATGAATTGTGCTTGTTCATTTTAAGTACTGACATTACTGTCCCGATAAGCAATGATATTATCATGTGATTACACCCATGTGACTGGAAAGCACCCTATCCTCTTTCCCTTACAAGCCTAACAGCTGAATTCTGGTATATCCTAACCAATGTTTAAATGTAGGCAGCCACCAATGTTTGGTGTGCCACCATACTATGCATCACTGTG